>NC_138145.1:36824647-36907147 GCF_964199315.1 Orbicella franksi | reverse complement strand
AATTAAACTTTTAACATATCCCTTTGTCTTCATGAAGTCCTTTGATCATTTTAGAGCTATTGTTTGTCATTTTTCTGTTATTGCTTAGTATTATCACTTTTAGTGTTCCCATGTTTTAAATTTATATGTTATATATATGCTAATTTCACTTGAAGATGGCGTTGAAGGTCGAAACGTCGCTCAAATTTAATCCGTAGTTTCACTGTTTTCGTCTTATGTCAAGCTGACATTGGAAAGTCAAGCTATCTACAGTCGCCTCTATTACTCGTGCAATACACCTTTTTACCAGGCAGCTGGTTAAAACGATTCCCGTTGAAAAAACAAACCACATTTTGCCTTTTACAAAAGCTTCTGTCCCATTTGAAAGATTTCCAAGCAGAATTTTCTTTTTAATATTTGAAAACAGTTTTCGTAGACTTTCAGTGCACCGTGTATACTGGTGTAGATAATACGTTTGGAAAGTTGTATCTTGAAGCAAGTGTTTCTACGGTGATTGAAAAGGAAGCCTGATTAATCATGGATTGGAACTTCACAGACGACGAAAATGTTCCTGATTTCGACGATGAGTACAGTTTATTTGAAGAATTCGGATCCACTCCTGACAACATCTCTCGTGCACGTTTTGCAATCGTTGGGTTTTTGATAATTTGTGGAATTTTCGAAAATGCCATGATTTGTTGGATACTGGTACGTAAGAAAAAGTACTTGAGGAACTTTGCCAACTTTCATTTACTCAATTTAGCCATTACAGACATTATATTTCGGATTTTGGCCGTTCCAGGGACCGTTCATTTTTTGTAAGGTAGGAGGGGGGGGGGGGCTGGTGGGATTTGGGGGGGGCCCATGCGAAAAAAAATGGCTTTCGAGGGGGGGCCATCCCAAAAAAATAAGGGAAAAAGGGGGGGTCACGTGAAATATTTTAGTAAAACTTTAAAATGGGATAATGTTTGAATATCAAAAAAAATTGCTACAGAATAAACATAGAAGGCAGGATACAAATTTATTACAAACTTTCCTTCTGCTTTAAAAAAACGTTTGGCGACAAAAAGCATTTGTAGCTACTGAAAAGAAGTATTTAACACTGTTATTTTCGAATGCAACTTTCACTGGCACTCATCTTCATCTCCGCTGTCGTCGAGTTCTTCGTCGCCGCTTGTGCTGCTATGGGAGTCTCTTTCACCAATGCTGCAAGAAGCAGCAATGCTTTCCGTCAGAGTGTACTCTTCAGGGTACATGAAGGTGTAAACATAATCTCTAACTTCCCGCTCAAGGTTGGTGGTGATTCTGCTTCTTGCAGCATTGGTCAAATAAGTTCCTTCCAAGAGCGGTGCGATGTATGGCCCATCTCTTCTAAGTATCGACGTGGCAACATCCTCAACTTTAAGACACTCTTCCGGGACGGCCGTTCTAGGAGGGTACACAAGGCATTGTGGAAGATCATTTCCTAGCGGGTTTCCAACACAGATTCCATAAACTCGTTGGACGTTGTTTTCAGTCCGCTTCCTCTTTCTTTCATTTGACTTTCTGCGGTTTTCTTTTTTCCTTCTCCTTATGTTGATGTGCTGTTTGAGTATGCCTTTGAATATGCTGTTATAATTGTTCTTCTTATTTTCTAGTGCTTCCATGTCCTGCGTGACCTTCGTCAACTTAGTTTCTGTACATTTGATCTGTTTTACATTAAATCTGTAGGCAAATTCTTCGTCCTGCTTTAAAGCAAGCCCATTGGACTGAAAGAGTGTGGAATCGTGTTCCTTTACATCTTTCAATATGACATTCAACTTTTCCACCATTGCTCTGTGCTCTTTGATGGAGAAGTTCAGTTTTCTTCCATCACTGGGCTTCAACTGGTACCCTTGCATGGAAAACTCAGTCGCCCTTTCTGAACAGCCATCCGCACTTAGAAAGATTGCTTCTTTTGCTTGTAAGATGTCAAACTGCCTGGATTGTTCAGCTGTAAACCTTTTCTTAAATGACTCGTCGCTTTCGCCATTATTGCGCATTTTGGAATGAGTCTCTTTCATGATGCTCATGTAGTAATGCGCTCTTTCCCCGATTGGATTAACAATATAAAGAAGAAAGAGCATGGAAGTGGCAGGCTGGTTTTATCTGACCCAGAGAGCGTTGCTCTATTTGCAGATAAGTTTATTGTCAAATCGAAGTTTGTGGTGGATTATCTTCAGCATCTTGAAGTGCTGGAATTTAAAAGGAAAAAGAGAGCAGAAGAATAGGCAAAGTTAAGTAGGGAGGAGGACTATCCTTGGACTGAGTTGTGCGAAGATCTAACCAAGCTTAAAAAGCTACGTGTTCCAGAACTAAACAAGTACTCAAACCACCACGGGCTGAAGCAGCAAGAGTGAGAAAGTAAAGGCAATTGTAAGACATTCATGCTTGTAGCAGAAGAGTCCTCTCAGAGCTGGCCAACCAACACTGAGAAATGCCAGGACATTGACATAAAATGACAACAGGACAAGTGCTGACAGCAGTGAAAGGGATGAAAGTGACAATGATGAGTATGACAGTGATGCCATTGACTCTGGGGGAGAAGATGACTCAAGTGACGTCATTCTTGCATTCATCAATTCAGATGAGGAAGATGCCAATGAGAGGCCAAATGCCACACGCTCAGGGTGAGCCATAACTAGGAGATCCGAAATTGACTTCTCTTTCTTTTGATTTGTTTTTTAAACAACAGCTCTCTGTCGTATAGAGATCGTAAATATTGTCTTCATAGTGAGCACAATAACGTGAAGTAGGGGGATAATAGAGAAATATTAAAAAAGTTGAAATCTAAATATTTTTTCTTCAATTCTTTTTTTTGGAGGGGGGGTCATCCCAAAAAACGACCGCCGTAAGGGGGGGCTATGTGAAAAAATTGGTAAGCTGAGGGAGGGGGGGGTCATGCGATTTTTAAATGGTACTTCCCAAATCCCACCAGCCCCCCCTCCCTCATAAAAAATGAACGGTCCCCCAGATCTGCTAAAAGACCAGCTTATTGCCACGAGCGATTTCGCGTGTAAAATTGGAGAGTTTTGTAGATATGCCACTTTGGCGGTTACATTTGCTGTCCTGGCCGGACTTGCCTTTGATCGTTACATTCATATTGTTCATCCTTTGAGAGCTCGAACAGTCACTTGGAAACATAGTCGAAACGTAATTGCATTGTCATGGACTTACAGTCTACTGTGTTCAGCTCCATTTTTGTACAGCATAACACGTGAAGTTGGAGTGGACGACGAAGCCTTGGAAAAAATTTCAAGCTGCTACGATATGCCTGGCCCGCCTTCACGTATTTCGTGGTCTGTGTTTCTTTTGTTTTCATTTGTAATTCCCTTGGTTTTTATGGCAGTCGTGTACGGTAAAGTTGTGAGTGTTTTATGGAGTCGCGCTCGTAGAAAGATGATAAACAAACAGACGGCGAAGACCAAGATGTTAGCTGTAAAGATGATGGTGGTAATTGTCCTTACATATCTTGTTACGTGGGGACCTGAGCTTGTTATGAAAACCATGAAGGTTTTTTATTTTGAAGAAGACGCCTTTAAAAAGGTTGAGAACGAAGAAGAGGAAGTGGCCGAACTCGACAACGGTCCATTGATGTTTGTACTGGAGGCAACATTTGAAGCATTGTCATTAGCGAGTTCAGTTTTAAATCCTCTGATATTTGGCTATTCTAATGGAGGCCTTAGAGGCGAGATAAAGAACATCTTTTTGGGAATGAAAAGAGCAAAATGCGGTTTTAAAAAACGTACACAAAGTCTAGGCCCTCGGGTCCCAAAAATTCATGTTTCCAGCAGGAAACGAACGAACCTTACAAACTAAAGCACCTGACGAGCTTTTGTATTGTTACACTGAACACAGAGCTTATGAAAGCAAATCAGCGTCTACCAACTTTTTTTCGCTGTAAAATCTTTTCCGTTCAGTTTTATTTCTTTTTTCAGTTTCCTTGTTAGCGGATTCAGTGCACTTTTGACACATAATAAACTGTGTTGACATTATTTGAATAAACTATGTGAACAGTAAATGTGAATTTAAAGAAACATTGACAATCTTTGGCAGTACAATTAGTAAAGCTAAAATTATTTATCGTTTTACGACTGCGTAGATAATCTATTTGAGATAATCTGTGGCATATCTGGGAGTTTCCAACCGTATTATCATTGTCTGGGAATTAATTTTTCTTCTTTCCAATTGCTTAAAATGGAAAATTAACTGCGATGATCATTCTTCACTTTCATCTACAACCGCAGTTCATATATGAATTATTTCATATAAACTTCACATCAATTTTAATTTTAATTAGAATAACACAAAGCCGAGGAAACATATTGCAATAAACAATCAGAACCGAATTGGGCGACACGAAGTCTTATTACCAATTAATCATAAAAATTATAATTTTCGAGAAAAGAAGAAAAGTCAAGTTATGAAAGAAAGGGAAAATTTGCATTAAAATACCTACAAAAGAGATCTAAACATCAGGCCATCGCGCCTCCTACCGGCAATTAGGCGCCAAAAAACACAAAAGTAAGCGTCATTGTCATTTTTCTGTTATTGCTTCAGTATTATCACTTTTAGCATTCCCACGTTTTAAATTTATATATGTTATATATATGCTAATTTCACTTGAAGATGACGTTGAAGGTCGAAACGTCGCCCAATTTTCATCAGTAGTTTCACTGTTTTCGTCAAATGTCAAGCTGGAATTGGAAAGTCAAGCCATCTACAGTTGCCTCTATTACTCGTGGAATACACCTTTTTACCAAGCAGCTGGTTAAAACGATTCCCGTTGAAAAACCAAACCACATTTTGCCTTTTACAAAAGCTTCTGTCCCATTTGAAAGATCTCCAAGCAGAATTTTCTTTTTAATATTTCAAAACAATTTTCGTAGACTTTCAGTGCACCGTGTATATTGGTGTAGATAATACGTTTGGAAAGTTGTATCTTGAAGCAAGCGTTTCTACGGTGATTGAAAAGGAAGCCTAATTAATCATGGATTGGAACTCCACAGACGACGAAAATCTTCCTGATTTCGACGATTTCGAATTCGGATCCAGTCCTGACAACATCTCTCGTGCACGTTTTGCAATCGTTGGGTTTTTGATAATTTGTGGAATTTTCGAAAGTGCCATGATTTGTTGGATACTGGTACGTAAGAAAAAGTACTTGAGGAGCTTTGCCAATTTTCATTTACTAAACTTAGCCATTACAGACATTATATTTCGGATTTTGGCCGTTCCAGATCTACTAGAAGACCAGCTTATTGCCACGAGCGATTTCGCGTGTAAAATTGGAGAGTTTTGTAGATATGCCACTTTGGCGGTTACATTTGCTGTCCTGGCCGGACTTGCCTTTGATCGTTACATTCATATTGTTCATCCCTTTAGAGCTCGAACAGTCACTTGGAAACATAGTCGAAACGTAATTGCATTGTCATGGACTTACAGTCTACTGTGTTCAGCTCCATTTTTGTACAGCATAACAAGTGAAGTTGGAGTGGACGACGAAACCTTGGAAAAAATTTCAAGCTGCTACGATATGCCTGGCCTGCCTTCACGTATTTCGTGGTCTGTGTTTCTTTTGTTTTCATTTGTAATTCCCTTGGTTTTTATGGCAGTCGTGTACGGTAAAGTTGTGAGTGTTTTATGGAGTCGCGCTCGTAGCAAGACTATAAACAAACAGACGGCGAAGACCAAGATGTTAGCTGTAAAGATGATGGTGGTAATTGTCCTTACATATCTTGTTACGTGGGGACCCGAGCTTGTTATGAAAACCATGGAGGTTTTTTATTTTGAAGAAGACGCCTTTAAAAAGGTTGAGAACGAAGAAGAGGAAGTGGCCGAACTCGACAACGGTCCATTGATGTTTGTACTGGAGGCAACATTTGAAGCATTGTCATTAGCGAGTTCAGTTTTAAATCCTCTGATATTTGGCTATTATAATGGAAGCTTTAGAGGCGAGATAAAGAACATCTTTTTGGGAATGAAAAGAGCAAAATGCGGTTTTAAAAAACGTACACAAAGTATAGGCCCTCGGGTCCCAAAAATTCATGTTTCCAGCAGGAAACGAACGAACCTTACAAACTAAAGCACCTGACGAGCTTTTGTATTGTTACACTGAACACAGAGCTTATGAAAGCAAATCAGCGTCTACCAACTTTTTTTCGCTGTAAAATCTTTTCCGTTCAGTTTTATTTCTTTTTTCAGTTTCCTTGTTAGCGAATTCAGTGCACTTTTGACACATAATAAACTGTGTTGACATTATTTGAATAAACTATGTGAACAGTAAATGTGAATTTAAAGAAACATTGACAATCTTTGGCAGTACAATTGGTAAAGCTAAAATTATTTATCGTTTTACGACTGCGTAGATAATCTATTTGAGATAATCTGTGGCATATCTGGGAGTTTCCAGCCGTATTTTCATTGTCTGGGAATTTTAATTTTAATTAGAATAACACAAAGCCGAGGAAACATATTGCAATAAACAAACAGAACCGAATTGGGCGAGACGAAGTCTTATTACCAATTAATCATAAAAATTATAATTTCCGAGAAAAGAAGAAAAGCCAAGTTATGAAAGAAAGGGAAAATTTGCATTAAAATACCTACAAGGGAGATGTAAACATCAGGCCATCGCGCCTCCTACCGGCAATTAGGCGCCAAAAAACACAAAAGCAAGTGCACGCACGCACGTAACTACAACTTTGAATGTGACTGGTTGATTTAAACTACAACTTTGAATGTGATTGGCCTATTGAACTGTCCGATAACAAACTGTCCGATAACAACTTGGCAAGTGAATTAGTGGAAAATAGGAGTTTTTTAAACCAATCAAAATCGAGGAAATTGTAACTTTTATGATTACGTTGGTTAAACGTAAAAAAAATTACAATGTAGCACAGAATTGGAAAAATTATTTTTAGGTAAACTGAAACAACATGTAATAACGATTTCAAGAGAGGTTAGTATTTATAATCACAATAGGATAATTGCCGCCTGAACTGTCGGATTGAAAAGAAGTAATTTCCTTTTTTAATTTTACGAACTATTTGATTGTTACACTCCTCACATTTTTAACGCTTCGTTAAGTACTTGTTGCGTTGGCTAGTCCTAACACCTTAAAAAATCCGTTATTTCTATTCAACCTTTCTAATCCTAAATTATCTGATTTCTTCAGGTCTAAATAGAGTTGCCAATAACATCGTTTAAAACGTCCCACTAAACGTCCAACTTAAACGTCCAACTCCGGGCCGCATGAACCAAACGGAAGAAATAAAATCGACCCTCTGGCAGTACTGTGAAATACTTCTTGCAATGACTTGTTTCAGTGCTCTCTTCGTTGCGATATAGAGCGGTTGAAGGAAAAACTCAGGACTGGGATTCCAACAACTGTATGAATCGAACTCATTTGTTTCATATTGTTGCATTCATTACAACTCCAGCATAATTAGGATTTTTTTCTATAATGCTTAAATCTGAATAAATAAACCTTGCACTTTTATTTGTCTCCATTTGTCATTTTTATTTGTCCCCATTTGTCATTTGTCCTGTTTTGTTGGTTTTTTATAAAATGAAGTTTGAATCTCGTTTTGAGTTTCTCAAATAGATCATTACCAAGTTATTTAGTGTAATCTTGTTTTCATGGCGATTTCCTATGATTTAAAATCTTTGCATTGTAGGTTATTTACCTTTTCATTATACCAATCGTAAAACGTAAAAATTCTTCTTGAATTTCACTTAATTGTACAGTTTCCACCTTCCTTCTTAATTTGTTTTTATAGGCAAATCAGCATGTTCCGGGTACGCTTTTAGGTCAACTATAGCGATGTAAAACTGGCTTGATTGTAATAAAAATATAACCAAATTTGTTCACTTCGGAAAAGTGTTTTCTGTTATCATTTTTCACATAAATTCTGTTAAAACGGTGTTTATACGCGATGAATAACGTGAATTCAAGGTGAAGAGGCTGGAAGCAAATAGCCTTGTTTCCAAACTAGTAGCTAGGCGTTTGCATCCTGTTAACCTCTGACATCATCATTCGGACGCGTGACGTCACCGAGTGTTCTAAATCGTCCCCATGCTCTTTGCGCGTAAGAGCTGCGGGTTTCAGTTGCAAAAAATGGATATGGGGAAATCTACGAGTTGTGCTGGAACCTAGCACTACAGAGCATGAACAAATTCGAGAGGGAATATCAAAAGTTAGAGCAAGGAAACTTACAGTGAGTGGCCACGTAACGTAAACTGCTTGACTGGTATGCCAGGTGTTTTGCTCAAGACATTTTCGCACAAGTAGTCCCACAAAGTGTAAATAAAACCAAATTGGTGAAATTTCTGGCACTGGGTGTGACATTCAAGGAGGAATTGGACAATATCTGGGTGGCGAAAGCGCTAATGAGTTCATGCATTCTACCTTTGTAAATATTTCAGTTTTTAAATCCGCGTCGCGCAAAAAGTATTCAATATATTGTGCTCAAAATCCTTAGGACAGTTAATTGTGCTCTGCCCTTTCAATTTTCAGAGCCGATATTTTTGTAGCTTGATCACTAACTGAATTACTTATGCTATTGAGGCAAATATTGTAAACAAAGATCCCCTATAATGCAAGTTAAAATAACGGCTCTAAAATTTGAATTAAACAAAAGGAAATAGCCAAAGTTCGTTTGGTCATTTGGTTGAATCTCTTTCGGTGTTTGGTCTCTTTGTATAAGATAGGCTTAACTTGCTTTTCAACGAGAAACATTGTTTGTAGGTTGAAGTTCAAGAAGATTGAGTCATGTTCCTGTGTTCTGTGAATCATTTGCGAAATGTACTTTTACTTTCCCTTATGTATTATCACAAGAGATTAGGATTCTAGATCTCTTGGTTTTTAATTTACTAGTTTTACATTCTGTCATGTAAGTGATAAATGAATAGTTTAAATGACTAGCTTAATCATAAAAATTACAATTTCTGTGATTGTGATTGGTTTAAAAAACTCCTATTTTCCACTAATTCACTTGCCAAAATGTTATTGGACAGTTTGTTATCGGACAGTTCAATAAGCCAATCACATTCAAAGTTGTAGTTTAAATCAACCAATCACATTCAAAGTTGTAGTTACGAGCGTGCATGCGCGCGCTTGCTTTCGTGTTTTTGGCGCCTAATTGCCGGTAAGAGGCGCGGTGGCGCCGTTTACATCTCCTTTGTAGGTATTTTAATGCAAATTTTCCCTTTCTTTCATAACTTGGCTATTCTTCTTCTCTCGGAAATTGTTATTTTTATGATTAATTGGTAATAAGACTTCGTGTCGTCCAGTTCGGTCTGTAGTCATACTCGTGATAAACAAAACGGACTCCCGTTGCGCGGTCGTCCGATTTTGTTATCACTCTTATGATAACCGACCGAATTGGACTCCACTCAGTCCTATTACCATTACTTATAACCTTCTAACCCTAGCCGAGTAACTGTACATTGAGTTTTAGAGCTCTGACAAGAAGTCGTATTCGTGTTAAATTCATTTAAAACTGATATACGCTTTGTTGTAGTATTTAGAGTAAATATACTCCAGTTCGTGTTTTTTTTTTCCCGCGGTCTTAATTGTACTTATTGAGCAAGTAATGTTTTTCAAAAGTTTCGTTATAAGGCAGTTTTAAAGTGGCTTTTTTCATGCATGAAAAGGCTCTAAAGAGTTAACTCATGGTCAGCAAAAAAACGTTGTTAGTTTTGTTAATCCATGTAGCTGTTCATTTGTGTTGTGCAGTTCAAACTGTGGATATGTTTGTACATGTTTAATTAATTGATAGCTGAGAATTTGGCAAACATTCTAAATACCAGGAATGAATGACGTGTTTTAAACTGAATGTTGAGATCTGAGATCTGCAGATCTTTCCGATGCCTGAGAACTGGGCTAACATTTTAAAGGAGTTCAGTCACGCTATTGAGTTATTTTGGCCACGTACAAAATTATCTTAAAAATTGAAGAAACCTGAAAATAATAGTTTACAAACTACATTGTTTGTGGCGTTCTTCTTCGCCAGAAACGACATCTGAAGAACTTTTCAAATTTTCATCTCTTCAATCCCGGTATAACTGACATTATTTTCAGACTTGCTCTCACACCAATGTTGCTAACCATTGAATATACCGCCGTGGAGCATGGAAGTAGTGCTGTTTGCAAGCTTGGCGCGTTTGGAACCTACACAACATTGGCTGTTACATTCACGCTCCTGTTGGGAATTGCTTTTGATCGTTATGTCCACATTGTACATCCTTTAAAAGCTAGATACATCACATGGAAACACAGTCGAAATGCCGTCATTATTTCATGGTTTTACGGAGCATTTTGTTCTTCACCATTCCTTTACAGCATGACATACATAAAAGATGACTGGAACCTCTCTCGACTTTAGGCGTTCATTTCCAAATCTCTTCAAGTGTTTTTCTTGTTTTTGCTTTCTTAGTCCCTCTGGTTTTAATGGCTGTGGCATACAGCAAGGTTTTAAAAGTGCTCTGGCAGCGATCTCGAAGTAAAGTAATCAATTCAAAAATAGCTGAAGCAAAACTTCGTGCTGTGAAAATGATGATTGTAATCGTTGTCGCCTATTTCATAAGTTGGGGACCAAAACTTATTTGGATTTGTCTACAAGCTTTTGAGGTTGTATCTTTGCAGTATCCGATTGATTGGGAAAGCGAGGAAATTTCTTGGGAAGACAACATTAAAGAGGAGAAAAACTTCATAATGTCACTCATCATTGATGACATAACAGATCTTTTTACTTTTACAAGTTCAATTTTAAATCCAGTAATATTTGGTTATTACAACATGTCTTTCAGAGAAGACTTGAAGAAGTGCTGTAATTGCTCAAAATGTTGTCGAAAATCCAAATGGAAAACCGAGGCAGAGAAACAAAATCTCTTCGTTTTGGACTCGAGAACGAAAACTACTGAAAATACGGTTTTGGACGACAAAATAAAAACTGCAAAAAGTGACTGTGTTTTGGAGGACAGAGCGCCAATAAGTGTAGACGATGTAGTGACTAAATTGTAACTGGTAAACAAATGTTACATTTACATTTCTGGGAAATAAAATGACGTGCTTGAAGGATGTATTGTCAATATGTCAGTTTGTTGGTTGACATATGCCAACTGCCTATTAATTAAACTTTACAATTTGCAATGATTATCATGGTTACAGAACTGTGGACCGCGGCTATTGATTGCAGCGGTGGCTTCAAGAAATGCAAGCGTTGACCGATTTTAGAAAGCTATGTGACAAAAAAGAATCGGTTAATTTGCAATACCCTGTTGTAACGAACGAAACCAAATTTTGACATTTTCGACATCATCAAAGCTTAGCTTTGTCAGAAGATCTTGGTTTTGCACATTGAAAGGAGAAAGGTAGACAGCTTGGCCTTGTCACGCAGTTTGTGACGCAGTTTGTCTCTTTGGCCTTGCACGCATTGTTATTAGGAGTGCGTGACTTGCCATAAAAACGTCTGCGTACGAGGCTTGTTGCCCTACATTGATATCAAAAACGTAACAGCAGGTAGATTTATGTCAGTTGAAATCATCAACGGGGGAGGAGTGAAAAATTACTCTTTTTCCCAAGGTGTCAATGTTGAGGTCTGAAACGATATAGAAAAGTTTGATGGATGGATTACAGGGAGGTAGCCAGACTAATATTGTTATAGAAGCAATATCTAATTAGAAAAAACGAGTAAATTAATTCCAAATTTTTACCAAGGCAAGTGCCTCGGTTCGCCTGTTACTATAGCTACGGTCCTGGTTTGAAATAACGTACCGATGGTGGTTCGCTTTTCCTTGGATAATTTTCAAGATTTTTCGGTGTTCCTAAAAACTTTTCTTTCCCAGATTTATCCCAGGTTATAAAGTTTTGCTTTTCGATAAATTTAAGAAACTTGGCTGAATTTTTTTTACTATATTTCAGGAAACTCACATTCACATCACATCAGAATTATATAACTTATCTCTTTTGTTTTGATTAGCATTTAAGAAATAGAAAACATGTACCGCGTTTCTATCGAGTTTTAGTAGAATTCCACCTGAACACTGAAGCAAATGCTGCAATCTGATTGGCTGAGTCATTGTACACTATCAGCCATTAGTGTGCAGTGGCTCGAGGCCGTCTTCGAAAAATCGCACTTTTTTTCGTTTTCCAAAGATTTGGAGGACAATTTTGATGCAAATGGTAATTAAATTCCTGAGAAGTCGAAACGAAGGACATTTACGGTTTCTTGACTTTTAAAAAGGTTGAAATAATCGAAAAAACTGAAGCGCGCGCACACAACTTCAATTTTAAATGACAATTCAATCCGCGCGATCTTTTTCAGGCGCAAAGTTTAATAAATACGTCAAGAAATAACTGGAAACCATTATTTGCAGTGAATTTTAGTAAGAATTTTACTAAAACAATTAGATTATTCGCTCTCGATTTCTAGCAAGTTGTTTTCCTTTTTTTTCGTCGCGGTGTTTTCTAAAAGAAATAGGAAACATGTTCTCCGTGTTTCTATCGAGTTATCGAAACACTCGTGAAAGTTTGGAGAACGAGAAATACTGTTCCCACAGCATTTCTCGTTCTCCCAAACTTCCACTCGTGTTTCTATAACTCGTTATAGTTCACCACTAAATTTTCTCCGATTCTTATTGGTTTAAATTGATCACGTTACGCGATAGTGTCTATTCGCGGAGAGACACCATCATCCCATGGTGCCCGTCCGGGGAAAACACCCGAATGGATAGTACTCGTCCGTGAAAAATTTTCTGTAAACAAGCGATTTTATAAAAAAAAATAAACAGTCGAAATTGTATCAAGTGGGTTTTGTTTACTTTCCTTTTTAAATTTTTCATTTGGCTTTGACCGCGTTCATCTAAAAAAGTTGAAAATACTTCAATGTTATTTTTGAACTGGCGCGCGGAAGAAAATTTAGTGGTGAACAATAAAGACAGTAAAGTGTTTATGTCTCGGAACTTACTATCGGTCTGATAGTTGTCCCTTGGAAATTTGATGTTCTTAAAACTAGCATATTTGACCTCGAAGTTTCGCTTCTCGGGCAAATATTTGTTTTAAGAACATCAAATTTCCGCGGGGCAACTATCAGCCGACAGTTCCTCGCAAGAAACACTCTATTGTTTAAATAGAAACACGGTACATGTTTTCTATTTCTTAATTAACATGCTTCACTATTATGTTCGAATCAACAAATTTTTAGAAACGGATTTCACTAAAAAAAAGTTAACGTTAAAAAGCAACGACGTTTCGACCGTCCGACGGTCATTTTAAAGTTGAAAAGTAAAATTTTTGCATGCGCCCAAATATATACAATCGATTATAAGAATGCTAATGAGACCCTGACTTAAAACTCTAAAATATTTACATGAAAACAATACAAGAAATAATTAAGTGAGTAGCTTCGCGCGGATCGAGTCCCTCTGTCTGTTCAATTTTGGTTGAAGTTTACGAATAAAAAGCATTTCAAAAGTCAAATAGTCGAGTTAACTCTGACATTTTCTTTTGGCAAAATCCTGAAATTGCTTCCAATGGTCTCTGGATCCTTTCCGGGCTCATCCTTTACGTGATTGCCGCGATTGTTGCTCACTTATGTTGGTTCTGTCCTCGTGTACCGGTTCACAAGAACCGATACAAAAGACCCAACAATGTTCAACAGCTAAGCAAAGGTTCGTAAAGAAAGAAGTACAATGGTTATTCCCGCTGTGTAACGGTACACCAGGACACAACCCTTATGTTCGTCTACACGTTGATGTAGGTGTCGACTCGTGAAGCCGACATAGTCTGCATCGCACAGACCACACTTTTAATAATAAACAACGTTTTGTTGATTCACAATTGGAGGTTTATGTTCCATTGGTCTGAATTGTCCTTTGATCTTCTGGCTGAGATCACCGAGTTGGCGTCTTACCGCATTCGCCGATTTCTGGTCTTTGAACGGTAAGGCAATTCTGATGGGAGCATCTTGTTCATCGCATAGTTGTTGTTTAAAACACACATTCTCAGTAACTTTCATTTCAATAAAATGTCTGGTAGTGTTCTCTGCGAGGGTTTTGGGAAAATGCAGGCGAGCAAAAACCATTTTATGACGTTCACATTGTTGATGGAAGAACCGCCAATTCGAGGGGAGTTTGAACGCACGGTTTAACATCGTCTTCAGTAGAGAATGTTTATACCTTACATCAACATGGCTTTGGTAATGCAGTAAAAGCCCAGTATCGGTCGGTTTCACGTAGACCTTCATATCTAATCAGAGACCATTTCTGATAATCACCATTCCAAGAAAGGGAAGCTTTCCGTTGTCTCTGAGTTCCATTGTGAAGCTGAGTGAGGGGTGGATTTCATTCAGTGTTAACAAGAATTCAGAGGCAGATGAAACATCGGGCATTTTGCTGAGGGTGTCGTAACCCTCGTAGAGAACACCATCAGACATTTTATTGAAGTGAAAGTTACTGAGAATGTGTTTTAAACAACAAGTATCCGATGAACAAGATGCTCCATCAGAATTGTCTTACCGTTCCAAGACCAGAAATCGGCGAATGTGGTAAGACACCAACTCGGTGATCTCAGTCGGAAGATTGATTCCGTTGTGCAGCCTGTTTACACAAGTCAGAAGATCAAAGGACAATTCAAACCAAAGGAACAATTGTGAATCAACAAAACGTTTATTATTAGAAGTGTGGTCTGCGCGATGCAGACCATGTCGGCTTCACGAGTCGACACCTATATCAACGCGTGGAGGAACATAAGCGATTGACAATCGGCAATTATGTAAAGGCCGTGGGGGGGGGGGGGGGGGTACTTTGGGAATTTCTCGGTGGGGATGTGCCGCTGGGACTCTGGAACCCTTACGCTATACCAGGGCTAGATCAGCTGAATTTTGCTACGCTATACTAGAGTAAACTCCCCAAGTTCCCCCATCTATCGACACTGTTGAGGCTGATTTGAGTAAATTTAAACTTGCCGATTTGATTTCTTTATATTTTTGAGTGGAAATTCGTGTTTTCCTTAGTCTAGATAAAATCTTCAACCAACTAGTCAGTTTTGTGAAAAATGATAGCCTTTTCTAGACCCAAACGCGCTGATTTATATACCCTATCCTAGAGTAAACTGCTTGAAAACCATACCCTTCACAGCGGCACATACCTATATAGCCCATATATGGCAGTGCCCCCCCCCCCCCCCACCCCGGAACGTCAAGGATGAGTACAGAAAGGATCCAGAGACCATTGGAAGCAATTTCAGGATTGTGAAAGAATGTCAGGGTTAACTCGACTGTTTGACTTTTGAAATGCTTTTTATTCGTAAACTTCAACCAAAATTGAACAGACAGAGTGACTCGATCCGCGCGAAGCTATTTACTTAATTATTTCTTGTTTTGTTTCTATGTACTTATTTCAGAGTTTTAGTCAGTGTCTATTAGCATTCCTATTATGGATTGTATATATTTGGGCGAATGCAAAAATTTTACTTTTCAAGTTAAAAATGACCGTCGAACGGTCGAAACGTCGTTGCTTTTTTAACGTTAACTTTTTTAGTGAGATCACTATATGTGTTCGGCTTAAATTTTCTTGTTTTGTTTTCCTACTTGTATGACATTTGGAAAGTGCAACGAAAACGCTGGACTCGTCTTTGGCAAGTAAAGTTACAAACTGAAGTTTAGGCGCTTATCTCGTAAAATTATCATGAATCTCCATATAGCACTTCAAACTGGGCGTGAAACTTTTAACATATCCCTTTGTCTTCATGAAGTCCTTTGAACATTTTAGAGCTATTGTTTGTCATTTTTCTGGTATTGCTTAGTATTATCACTTTTAGTGTTCCCATGTTTTAAATTTATATGTTATATATATGCTAATTTCACTTGAAGATGGCGTTGAAGGTCGAAACGTCGCTCAAATTTCATCCGTAGTTTCACTGTTTTCGTCTTATGTCAAGCTGACATTGGAAAGTCAAGCTATCTACAGTCGCCTCTATTACTCGTGCAATACACCTTTTTACCAAGCAGCTGGTTAAAACGATTCCCGTTGAAAAAACAAACCACATTTTGCCTTTTACAAACGCTTCTGTCCGATTTGAAAGATCTCCAAGCAGAATTTCTTTTTAATATTTCAAAACAGTTTTCGTAGACTTTCAGTGCACCGTGTATACTGGTGTAGATAATACGTTTGGAAAGTTGTATCTTGAAGCAAGTGTTTCTACGGTGATTGAAAAGGAAGCCTGATTAATCATGGATTGGAACTTCACAGACGACGAAAATGTTCCTGATTTCGACGATGAGTATTTATTTGAAGAATTCGGATCCACTCCTGACAACATCTCTCGTGCACGTTTTGCAATCGTTGGGTTTTTGATAATTTGTGGAATTTTCGAAAATGCCATGATTTGTTGGATACTGGTACGTAAGAAAAAGTACTTGAGGAGCTTTGCCAATTTTCATTTACTCAATTTAGCCATTACAGACATTATATTTCGGATTTTGGCCGTTCCAGATCTACTAGAAGACCAGCTTATTGCCACGAGCGATTTCGCGTGTAAAATTGGAGAGTTTTGTAGATATGCCACTTTGGCGGTTACATTTGCTGTCCTGGCCGGACTTGCCTTTGATCGTTACATTCATATTGTTCATCCTTTGAGAGCTCGAACAGTCACTTGGAAACATAGTCGAAACGTAATTGCATTGTCATGGACTTAAAGTCTACTGTGTTCAGCTCCATTTTTGTACAGCATAACAAGTGAAGTTGAAGTGGACGACGAAACCTTGGAAAAAATTTCAAGCTGCTACGATATGCCTGGCCTGCCTTCACGTATTTCGTGGTCTGTGTTTCTTTTGTTTTCATTTTTAATTCCCTTGGTTTTTATGGCAGTCGTGTACGGTAAAGTTGTGAGTGTTTTATGGAGTCGCGCTCGTAGAAAGATTATAAACAAACAGACGGCGAAGACCAAGATGTTAGCTGTAAAGATGATGGTGGTAATTGTCCTTACATATCTTGTTACGTGGGGACCCGAGCTTCTTATAAAAACCATGGAGGTTTTTTATTTTGAAGAAGACGCCTTTAAAAAGGTTGAGAACGAAGAAGAGGAAGTGGCCGAACTCGACAACGGTCCATTGATGTTTGTACTGGAGGCAACATTTGAAGCATTGTCATTAGCGAGTTCAGTTTTAAATCCTCTGATATTTGGCTATTATAATGGAAGCTTTAGAGGCGAGATAAAGAACATCTTTTTGGGAATGAAAAGAGCAAAATGCGGTTTTAAAAAACGTACACAAAGTATAGGCCCTCGGGTCCCAAGAATTCATGTTTCCAGCAGGAAACGAACGAACCTTACAAACTAAAGCACCTGACGAGCTTTTGTATTGTTACACTGAACACAGAGCTTATGAAAGCAAATCAGCGTCTACCAACTTTTTTTCGCTGTAAAATCTTTTCCGTTCAGTTTTATTTCTTTTTTCAGTTTCCTTGTTAGCGAATTCAGTGCACTTTTGACACATAATAAACTGTGTTGACATTATTTGAATAAACTATGTGAACAGTAAATGTGAATTTAAAGAAACATTGACAATCTTTGGCAGTACAATTAGTCAAGCTAAAATTGTTTATCGTTTTACGACTGCGTAGATAATCTATTTGAGATAATCTGTGGCATGTCTGGGAGTTTCCAGCCGTATTTTCATTGTCTGGGAATTTTAATTTTAATTAGAATAACACAAAGCCGAGGAAACATATTGCAATAAACAAACAGAACCGAACTGGGCGAGACGAAGTCTTATTACCAATTAATCATAAAAATTATAATTTCCGAGAAAAGAAGAAAAGCCAAGTTATGAAAGAAAGGGAAAATTTGCATTAAAATACCTACAAGGGAGATGTAAACATCAGGCCATCGCGCCTCCTACCGGCAATTAGGCGCCAAAAAACACAAAAGCAAGTGCACGCACGCACGTAACTACAACTTTGAATGTGACTGGTTGATTTAAACTACAACTTTGAATGTGATTGGCCTATTGAACTGTCCGATAACAAACTGTCCGATAACAACTTGGCAAGTGAATTAGTGGAAAATAGGAGTTTTTTAAACCAATCAAAATCGAGGAAATTGTAACTTTTATGACTACGTTCGTTAAACTTAGAAAAAATTTCCAATGTAGCAGAGAATTGGAAAAATTATTTTTAGGAAAACTGAAACAACATGTAATAACGATTTCAAGAGAGGTTAGTATTTATAATCACAATAGGATAATTGCCGCCTGAACTGTCGGATCGAAAAGAAGTAATTTCCTTTTTTAATTTTACGAACTATTTGATTGCTACACTCCTCACATTTTTAACGCTTCGTTAAGTACTTGTTGCGTTGGCTAGTCCTAACACCTTAAAAAATCCGTTATTTCTATTCAACCTTTCTAATCCTAAATTATCTGATTTCTTCAGGTCTAAATAGAGTTGCCAATAACATCGTTTAAAACGTCCCACTAAACGTCCAACTTAAACGTCCAACTCCGGGCCGAATGAACCAAACGGAGGAAATAAAATCGACCCTCTGGCAGTACTGTGAAATACTTCTTGCAATGACTTGTTTCAGTGCTCTCTTCGTTGCGATATAGAGCGGTTGAAGGAAAAACTCAGGACTGGGATTCCAACAACTGTATGAATCGAACTCATTTGTTTCATATTGTTGCATTCATTACAACTCCAGCATAATTAGGATTTTTTTCTATAATGCTTAAATCTGAATAAATAAACCTTGCACTTTTATTTGTCTCCATTTGTCATTTTTATTTGTCCCCATTTGTCATTTGTCCTGTTTTGTTGGTTTTTTATAAAATGAAGTTTGAATCTTGTTTTGAGTTTCTCAAATAGATCATTACCAAGTTATTTAGTGTAATCTTGTTTTCATGGCGATTTCCTATGATTTAAAATCTTTGCATTGTAAGTTATTTACCTTTTCATTATACCAATGGTAAAACGTAAAAATTCTTCTTGAATTTCACTTAATTGTACAGTTTCCACCTTCCTTCTTAATTTGTTTTTATAGGCAAATCAGCATGTTCCGGGTACGCTTTTAGGTCAACTATAGCGATGTAAAACTGGCTTGATTGTAATAAAAATATAACCAAATTTGTTCACTTCGGAAAAGTGTTTCCTGTTATCATTTTTCACATAAATTCTGTTAAAACGGTGTTTATACGCGATGAATAACGTGAATTCAAGGTGAAGAGGCTGGAAGCAAATAGCCTTGTTTCCAAACTAGTAGCTAGGCGTTTGCATCCTGTTAACCTCTGACATCATCATTCGGACGCGTGACGTCACCGAGTGTTCTAAATCGTCCCCATGCTCTTTGCGCGTAAGAGCTGCGGGTTTCAGTTGCAAAAAATGGATATGGGGAAATCTACGAGTTGTGCTGGAACCTAGCACTACAGAGCATGAACAAATTCGAGAGGGAATATCAAAAGTTAGAGCAAGGAAACTTACAGTGAGTGGCCACGTAACGTAAACTGCTTGACTGGTATGCCAGGTGTTTTGCTCAAGACATTTTCGCACAAGTAGTCCCACAAAGTGTAAATAAAACCAAATTGGTGAAATTTCTGGCACTGGGTGTGACATTCAAGGAGGAATTGGACAATATCTGGGTGGCGAAAGCGCTAATGAGTTCATGCATTCTACCTTTGTAAATATTTCAGTTTTTAAATCCGCGTCGCGCAAAAAGTATTCAATATATTGTGCTCAAAATCCTTAGGACAGTTAATTGTGCTCTGCCCTTTCAATTTTCAGAGCCGATATTTTTGTAGCTTGATCACTAACTGAATTACTTATGCTATTGAGGCAAATATTGTAAACAAAGATCCCCTATAATGCAAGTTAAAATAACGGCTCTAAAATTTGAATTAAACAAAAGGAAATAGCCAAAGTTCGTTTGGTCATTTGGTTGAATCTCTTTCGGTGTTTGGTCTCTTTGTATAAGATAGGCTTAACTTGCTTTTCAACGAGAAACATTGTTTGTAGGTTGAAGTTCAAGAAGATTGAGTCATGTTCCTGTGTTCTGTGAATCATTTGCGAAATGTACTTTTACTTTCCCTTATGTATTATCACAAGAGATTAGGATTCTAGATCTCTTGGTTTTTAATTTACTAGTTTTACATTCTGTCATGTAAGTGATAAATGAATAGTTTAAATGACTAGCTTAATCATAAAAATTACAATTTCTGTGATTGTGATTGGTTTAAAAAACTCCTATTTTCCACTAATTCACTTGCCAAAATGTTATTGGACAGTTTGTTATCGGACAGTTCAATAAGCCAATCACATTCAAAGTTGTAGTTTAAATCAACCAATCACATTCAAAGTTGTAGTTACGTGCGTGCATGCGCGCGCTTGCTTTCGTGTTTTTGGCGCCTAATTGCCGGTAAGAGGCGCGGTGGCGCCGTTTACATCTCCTTTGTAGGTATTTTAATGCAAATTTTCCCTTTCTTTCATAACTTGGCTATTCTTCTTCTCTCGGAAATTGTTATTTTTATGATTAATTGGTAATAAGACTTCGTGTCGTCCAGTTCGGTCTGTAGTCATACTCGTGATAAACAAAACGGACTCCCGTTGCGCGGTCGTCCGATTTTGTTATCACTCTTATGATAACCGACCGAATTGGACTCCACTCAGTCCTATTACCATTACTTATAACCTTCTAACCCTAGCCGAGTAACTGTACATTGAGTTTTAGAGCTCTGACAAGAAGTCGTATTCGTGTTAAATTCATTTAAAACTGATATACGCTTTGTTGTAGTATTTAGAGTAAATATACTCCAGTTCGTGTTTTTTTTTTTTCTGCGGTCTTAATTGTACTTATTGAGCAAGTAATGTTTTTCAAAAGTTTCGTTATAAGGCAGTTTTAAAGTGGCTTTTTTCATGCATGAAAAGGCTCTAAAGAGTTAACTCATGGTCAGCAAAAAAACGTTGTTAGTTTTGTTAATCCATGTAGCTGTTCATTTGTGTTGTGCAGTTCAAACTGTGGATATGTTTGTACATGTTTAATTAACTGATAGGTGAGAATTTGGCAAACATTCTAAATACCAGGAATGAATGACGTGTTTTAAACTGAATGTTGAGATCTGAGATCTGCAGATCTTTCCGATGCCTGAGAACTGGGCTAACATTTTAAAGGAGTTCAGTCACGCTATTGAGTTATTTTGGCCACGTACAAAATTATCTTAAAAATTGAAGAAACCTGAAAATAATAGTTTACAAACTACATTGTTTGTGGCGTTCTTCTTCGCCAGAAACGACATCTGAAGAACTTTTCAAATTTTCATCTCTTCAATCCCGGTATAACTGACATTATTTTCAGACTTGCTCTCACACCAATGTTGCTAACCATTGAATATACCGCCGTGGAGCATGGAAGTAGTGCTGTTTGCAAGCTTGGCGCGTTTGGAACCTACACAACATTGGCTGTTACATTCACGCTCCTGTTGGGAATTGCTTTTGATCGTTATGTCCACATTGTACATCCTTTAAAAGCTAGATACATCACATGGAAACACAGTCGAAATGCCGTCATTATTTCATGGTTTTACGGAGCATTTTGTTCTTCACCATTCCTTTACAGCATGACATACATAAAAGATGACTGGAACCTCTCTCGACTTTAGGCGTTCATTTCCAAATCTCTTCAAGTGTTTTTCTTGTTTTTGCTTTCTTAGTCCCTCTGGTTTTAATGGCTGTGGCATACAGCAAGGTTTTAAAAGTGCTCTGGCAGCGATCTCGAAGTAAAGTAATCAATTCAAAAATAGCTAAGCAAAACTTCGTGCTGTGAAAATGATGATTGTAATCGTTGTCGCCTATTTCATAAGTTGGGGACCAAAACTTATTTGGATTTGTCTACAAGCTTTTGAGGTTGTATCTTTGCAGTATCCGATTGATTGGGAAAGCGAGGAAATTTCTTGGGAAGACAACACTAAAGAGGAGAAAAACTACACAATGTTACTCATCATTGATGACATAACAGATCTTTTTACTTTTACAAGTTCAGTTTTAAATCCAGTAATATTTGTTATTACAACATGTCTTTCAGAGAAGACTTGAAGAAGTGCTGTAATTGCTCAAAATGTGGTCCAAAATCCAAACGGAAAACCGAGGCAGAGAAACAAAATCCCTACGTTTTGGACTCGAGAACGAAAACCACTGAAAATACGGTTTTGGACGACAAAATAAAGACTGCAAAAAGTGACTGTGTTTTGGAGGACAGAGCGCCAATAAGTGTAGACGATGTAGTGACTAAATTGTAACTGGTAAACAAATGTTTCATTTCTGGGAAAAAAAAATAACGTGCTTGAAGAATGTATTGTCAATATGTCAGTTTGTTGGTTGACATATGCAAACTGCCTATTAATTAAACTTTACAATTTGCAATGGTTATCATAGTTATAGAACTGTGGACCGCGGCTATTGATTGCAGCGGTGGCTCCAAGAAACGCAAGCATTGACCGATTTTACAAAACTAAGTGACAAAAAAGAATCGGTTAATTTGCAATACCCTTTTGTAACGAACAAAACCAAATTTTGACATTTTCGACATCATCAAAGCTTAGCTTTGTCAAAAGATCTTGGTTTTGCACATTGAAAGGAGAAAGGTAGACAGCTTGGCCTTGTCACGTGGATTGTCTCTTTGGCCTTGTCACGCATTCTTATTTGGAGTGCGTGACTTGCCATAAAAACGTCTGCGTACGAGACTTGTTGCCTTACATTGATATAAAAAACCTAACAACAGGTAGATTTATGTCAGTTGAAATCATCAACGGGGGAGGAGTGAAAAATTGCTCTTTTTCCCAAGGTGTCAATGTTGAGGTTTGAAACGATATAGAAAAGTTTGATGGATGGATTACAGGGATGTAGCCAGACTAATATTGTTGTAGAAGCAATATCTAATTAGAGAAAACGAGTAAATTAATTCCAAATTCTTACCAAGGCTAGTGCCTCGGTTCGCCTGTTACTATAGCTACGGTCCTGGTTTGAAATAACGTACCGATGGTGGTTCGCTTTTCCTTGGATAATTTTCAAGATTTTTCGGTGTTCCTAAAAACTTTTCTTTCCCAGATTTATCCCAGGTTATAAAGTTTTGCTTTTCGATAAATTTAAGAAACTTGGCTGAATTTTTCTTTACTACATTTCAGGAAACTCACATTCACATCACATCAGAATTATATAACTTATCTCTTTTGTTTTGATTAGCATTTAAGAAATAGAAAACATGTACCGCGTTTCTATCGAGTTTTAGTAGAATTCCACCTGAACACTGAAGCAAATGCTGCAATCTGATTGGCTGAGTCATTGTACACTATCAGCCATTAGTCTGCAGTGGCTGGAGGTCGTCTTGGTAAAATCGACGTTTTTTCCTTTTCCAAAGATTTGGAGGACAATTTTGATGCAAATGGTAATTAAATTCCTGAAAAGTCGAAACGAAGGACATTTACGGTTTCTTGACTTTTAAAAAGGTTGAAATAATCGAAAAAACTGAAGCGCGCGCACACAACTTCAATTTTAAATGACAATTCAATCCGAGCGATCTTTTTCAGGCGCAAAGTTTAATAAATACGTCAAGAAATAACTGGAAACCGTTATTTGCAGTGAATTTTAGTAAGAATTCTACTAAAACAATTAGATTATTCGCTCTCGATTCCTATGAGGTGATAGTTGATTCGGCCTTCGGCCTCATCAACTATCACCTGATAGGAATCTTGAGCTCATAATCTAATTGTTAAATAGAAACACAGAACTAGCACGAGCTGTTGACGTAATGATGGCGCGTGCAGAGAGAATTTACATTTTGATAATCACAGTTAGCAAGTTGTTTTCCTTTTTTTTCGTCGCGGTGTTTTCTAAAAGAAATAGGAAACATTTTCTCCGTGTTTCTATCGAGTTATAGAAACACTCGTGAAAGTTTGGGAGAACTCGAAAAAGCTGTGGAAACACTCGCCTACGGCTCGTGTTCCCACAGCATTTCTCGTTCTCCCAAATTTCCACTCGTGTTTTTATAACTCGTTATAGTTCACCACTAAATTTTCTCCGATTCTTATTGGTTTAAATTGATCACGTTACGCGATAGTGTTTATTCGCGGAGAGACGCGATCATCCCATGGTGCCCGTCCGGATGGACACCCGGATGGATAGTACTCGTCCGTGAAAAATTTTCTGTAAACAAGCGATTTTATAAAAAAAAATAAACAATTGAAATTGTATCAAGTGGGTTTTGTTTACTTTCCTTTTTAAATTTTTCATTTGGCTTTGACCACGTTCATCTAAAAAAGTTGAAAATACTTCAATGTTATTTTTGAACTGGCGCGCGGAAGAAAATTTAGTGGTGAACAGTAAAGACAGTAAAGTGTTTATGTCTCGGAACTTACTATCGGTCTGATAGTTGTCCCTTGGAAATTTGATGTTCTTAAAACTAGCATATTTGACCTCGAAGTTTCGCTTCTCGGGCAAATATTTGTTTTAAGAACATCAAATTCCGCGGGGCAACTATCAGCCGATAGTTCCTCGACAGAAAGACTCTATTGTTTAAATAGAAATACGGTACATGTTTACTATTTCTTAATTAACATGGCTTCCCTATTATGCTCGAATCAACAAATTTTTAGAAACGGATTTCACTAAAAAAAGTTAACGTTAAAAAGCAACGACGTTTCGACCGTTCGACGGTCATTTTTAAGTTGACAAGTAAAATTTTTGCATACGCCCAAATATATACAATCGATTATAAGAATGCTAATGAGACCCTGACTTAAAACTCTAAAATATTTACATGAAAACAATACAAGAAATAATTAAGTAAATAGCTTCGCGCCGATCGAGTCACTCTGTCTGTGCAATTTTGGTTGAAGTTTACGAATAAAAAGCATTTCAAAAATCAAATAGTCGAGTTAACTCTGACATTTTTTTTGGAAAAATCCTGAAATTGCTTCCAATGGTCTCTGGATCCTTTCCGTGCTCATCCTTTACGTGATTGCCGGGATTGTTGATCACTTATGTTGGTTCTGTCCTCGTGTACCGGTTCACAAGAACCGATACAAAAGACCCAACAATGTTCAACAGCTAAACAAAGGTTCGTAAAGAAAGAAGTACAATGGTTATTCCCGCTGTGTACCGGTACACCAGGACACAACCCTCATGTTCGTCTACACGTTGATGTAGGTGTCGACTCGTGAAGCCGACATAGTCAGCATCGCACAGACCACTCTTTTAATAATAAACAACGTTTTGTTGATTCACAATTGGAGGTTTATGTTCCTTTGGTCTGAATTGTCCTTTGATCTTCTGACTTGTGTAAACAGGCTGGACAACGGCATCAATCTTTTGGCTGAGATCACCGAGTTGGCGTCTTACCGCATTCGCCGATTTCTGGTCTTTGAACGGTAAGACAATTCTGATGGGAGCATCTTGTTCATCGCATACTTGTTGTTTAAAACACACATTCTCAGTAACTTTCATTTCAATAAAATGTGTGGTGGTGTTCTCTACGAGGGTTTTGGGATAACGCAGGCGAGCAAAAACCATTTTAAGACGTTCACATTCTTGATGGAAGAACCGCCAATTCGAGGAGAGTTTGAACGCACGGTTTAACGTTGTCTTCAGTAGAGAATGTTTATACCTTATATCAACATGGCTTTGGTAATGCAGTAAAAGTCCAGTATCGGTCGGTTTCACGTAGACCTTCGTATCTAGTCGGGGACCATTTCTGATAATCATCATTCCACGAAAGGGAAGCTTGCCGTTGTCTTCGAGCTCCATTGTGAAGCTGAGTGAGGGGTGGATTTCATTCAGTGTTAACAAGAATTCAGGGGCAGATGAAGCATCGGGCATTTTGCTAAGGGTGTCGTAACCCTCGTAGAGAACACCATCAGACATTTTATTGAAGTGAAAGTTACTGAGAATGTGTTTTAAACAACAAGTATCCGATGAACAAGATGCTCCATCAGAATTGTCTTACCGTTCAAAGACCAGAAATCGGCGAATGCGGTAAGACACCAACTCGGTGATCTCAGTCGAAAGATTGATGCCGTTGTGCAGCCTGTTTACACAAGTCACAACTGATCAAAGGACAATTCAAACCACAGGAACAATTGTGAATCAATCGGCTTCACGAGTCGACACCTACATCAACGCGTGGAGGAACATAAGCGATCGACAATCGGCAATTATGTAAAGGCCGGGGGCGGGTACTTTGGGAATTTCTGGGTGGGGATGTGCCGCTGGGACTCTGGAACCCTTGCCCTATACCAGAAAAAGAAAAGTGTTTCGCCGAAGTAGCAGGATAACGGTAAACACGGTAACTTTGAACGCTTTGTACAAGGTCAATATACTTTGGCCGAAAAATGTTTTTCCAGAGACGTGATGTGTATCCCTCCAATGTCTAATTCATCACTGTGATTGCTTTCAAAAGCGTTGAACTTTTGAGAAATAATTATTTTAAAATCAGCTCCAACGCTCCATCTAATTTAGTATGCAACATTTGAAACTTTATGTGTTAATCGCTTCGGCAGTTTTTTGATGTTTATCGAATGATATTGCATTAAAAGGCCTTTTTCTTCAACACTGTGTAGTTTTCTCATTATTTTGCGTTGCGATAGTCATTTCTGAACAGTATTTTGCGGGGCCTTATTTTCGGCCTGATTTTGCTGCTATCAGACGGAAAAAGTTTGCGGCTCGATATTTTTGGTTTAAAGCTAAACTGAAACAAAAGAAATTCATTTTTAAATAGTATTCGGTAACCTCTACTTGGGAGATAAAAATTGGCCGATTTTATTTTTTAGCCGGAAATCATCGGTCGTTTCTTAGGCGCAGGGCCTCTTAAACTTGCCGATTTGATTTCTTTATATTTTTGAGTGGAAATTCCTGGTTTCCTTAGTCTAGATAAAATCTTCAGCCAACTAGTCAGTTTTGTGAAAAATGATAGCCTTTTCTAGACCCAAACGCGCTGATTTATATACCCTATCCTAGAGTAAACGGCTTGAAAACCATACCCTTCACAGCGGTACATACCTATATAGCCCATATATGGCAGTGCCCCCCCCCCCCCCGGAGCGTAAAGGATGAGCACGGAAAGGGATCCAGAGACCATTGGAAGCAATTTCAGGATTGTGAAAGAATGTCAGAGTTAACTCGACTGTTTGATTTTTGAATTGCTTTTTATTCGTAAACTTCAACCAAAATTGAACAGACAGAGTGACTCGATCCGCGCGAAGCTATTTACTTAATTATTTCTTGTATTGTCTCTATGTACATATTTCAGAGTTTTAGTCAGTGTCCATTAGCATTCGTATAATCGATTGTATATATTTGGGCGCATGCAAAAATTTTACTTTTCAAGTTAAAAATGACCGTCGAACGGTCGAAACGTCGTTGCTTTTTAACGTTAACTTTTTTAGTGAGATCACTATATGTGTTCGGCTTAAATTTTCTTGTTTTGTTTTCCTACTTGTATGACATTTGCAAAGTGCAATGAAAACGCTGGACTCGTCTTTGGCAAGTAAACTTACAAACTGAAGTTTAGGCGCTTATCTCGTAAAATTATCATGAATTTCCATATAGCACTTCAAATTGGGCGTGAAATTAAAGCTTTTAACATATTCCTTTGTCTTAATGAAGTCATTTGAACATTTTAGAGCTATTGTTTGTCATTTTTCTGTTATTGCTTAGTATTATCACTTTTAGTATTCCCATGTTTTAAATTTATATATGTTATATATATGCTAATTTCACTTGAAGATGACGTTGAAGGTCGAAACGTCGCTCAATTTTCATCCGTAGTTTCACTGTTTTCGTCAAATGTCAAGCTGGAATTGCCGGAAAGACAAGCCATCTACAGTTGCCTCTATTACTCATGCAATACACCTTTTTACCAAGCAGCTGGTTAAAACGATTCCTGTTGAAAAAACAAACCACATTTTGCCTTTTACAAACGCTTCTGTCCGATTTGAAAGATCTCCAAGCAGAATTTTCTTTTTAATATTTCAAAACAGTTTTCGTAGACTTTCAGTGCACCGTGTATACTGGTGTAGATAATACGTTTGGAAAGTTGTATCTTCAAGCAAGTGTTTCTACGTTGGTTGAAAAGGAAGCCTGATTAATCATGGATTGGAACTTCACAGACGACGAAAATTTTCCTGATTTCGACGATGAGTATTTATTTGAAGAATTCGGATCCACTCCTGACAACATCTCTCGTGCACGTTTTGCAATCGTTGGGTTTTTGATAATTTGTGGAATTTTCGAAAATGCCATGATTTGTTGGATACTGGTACGTAAGAAAAAGTACTTGAGGAGCTTTGCCAACTTTCATTTACTAAATTTAGCCATTACAGACATTATATTTCGGATTTTGGCCGTTCCAGATCTGTTAGAAGACCAGCTTATTGCCAGGAGCGATTTCGCGTGTAAAATTGGAGAGTTTTGTAGATATGCCACTTTGGGGGTTACATTTGCTGTCCTGGCCGGACTTGCCTTTGATCGTTACATTCATATTGTTCATCCCTTTAGAGCTCGAACAGTCACTTGGAAACATAGTCGAAACGTAATTGCATTGTCATGGACTTACAGTCTACTGTGTTCAGCTCCGTTTTTGTACAGCATAACACGTGAAGTTGAAGTGGACGACGAAACCTTGGAAAAAATTTCAAGCTGCTACGATATGCCTGGCCCGCCTTCACGTATTTCGTGGTCTGTGTTTCTTTTGTTTTCATTTGTAATTCCCTTGGTTTTTATGGCAGTCGTGTACGGTAAAGTTGTGAGTGTTTTATGGAGTCGCGCTCGTAGAAAGATTATAAACAAACAGAGGGAGAAGACCAAGATGTTGGCTGTAAAGATGATGGTGGTAATTGTCCTTACATATCTTGTTACCTGGGGTCCCAGGCTTGTTATGAAAACCATGGAGGTTTTTAATTTTGAAGAAGACAACTTTGAGAGGGCTGAGAGCGAAGAAGAGGAAGTGGCCGAACTCGACAACGGTCCATTGATGTCTCATGTACTGGAGGCAACATTTGATGTATTGTCATTAGCGAGTTCAGTTTTAAATCCTCTGATATTTGGCTATTATAATGGAAGTTTTAGAAGCGAGATAAAGAACATCTTTTTGGGAATGAAAAGAGCAAAATGCTTTAAAAAACGTACACAACGAATAGGCCCTCGGGTCCCAAACATTCATGTTCCCAGCACGAGCAATGGAACGAACCTGACAAACTACAGCACTTCATGAGCTTTTGTACTGAACACAGAGCTTATGAAAGCAAAATTAATCAGCGTCTACGAACTTCTTTTCGCTGTAAAATCTTTTCCGTTTTATTTCTTTTTTCAGTTTTCTTTTTAGCGAATTCGCTGACACATAACAAACTGTGTTGACATTATTTGAATAAACTATGTGAACAGTAAATGTCAATTTAAAGAAACATTGACAATCTATGGCAGTACAATTAGTAAAGCTAAAATTATTTATCTTTTTACGTCTGCGTAGAAACATATTTTGAGATAATTTGGGGTGTATCTGGGAATATCCAGCTGTATTTTCATTGTCTGGGAATTTTAATGTAGTTTTAGATTATTATTTGGTAGAATAAAACAAAGCCTGGGAAACATACTGCAATAATCAATCAGAATAGAGATAAAGCTGGTTAAACTAAAAAAAATTACAATGTAGCACAGAATTGGAAAAATCATTGTAAGGAAAACTGAAACAACATGTAATTACGATTTCAAGAGAGGTTAGTATTTATAATCACAATAGGATATTAATTAATTGCCGCCTGAACTATCGGATCGAAAACAAGTAATTTCCTTCTTTACGAACTATTTGACTGCTACGCTCCTCACACTTTTAACCCAAACTTGAATTATAAACAGTTTCACAAACCTCTGTCATTGAGAACTTGTTGCGTTGGCTAGTCTTAACACCTTAAAAAAATCCTTAATTTGTATTCAACCTTTCTAATCCTAAATGATCTCATTTCTCATTTAGGTCTAAATAGGAATCTGTTACAATAGAAACATGAGTTATGTCATAAGCTTTCAATCTACCGATTTGTATTTCTCCATTGGAATACAGCTCTTGAGTTATTTCTAATTTCTCAAAAAGTTTGCACGAAACTTCCATTAGTTGTATTGTAAGTAATGGCAGTAGTGTCGTAAATGATATTAGTATTGTAAGTAATGTAAGTACTGTATTGTAGGTAATGTTAGTATTGTAAGAAGTGTCAGTCGTGTAAAAAAAAAACAACAACAACAACTGTATAAATCGAACTCATTTGTTTCAATTGTTACGTTCATTACAACTCTAGCACAATCCGCCGTAGGTAAAAAGATGGCGACTGGTACATTTACCCATAATTCTTTGCGCACAGAAACTTAGAGAACGCTCGTAAAAACGCAAAGAAACGTTCTAAAACCCTCAAACCTAGAATACACAATGTGGCTAGCACAAGGAAAAATACTGCAAAAATATAGCTTTTTTTTGTATTTTACGGGCTGTATTAGGCTCGCATGGTATTGTGGTAAAATGTACAGCCGGCATCCTTTTACCTATGGAGGATTAGGGTGTTTTTCTATAATACTTAAATCTGAATAATTAAACCTATTTGGCCCCGTTTGCCATTTGTCATGTTTTGCTGGTTTTTTCATAAAGGGAAGGTACATTTAACTCAATCTTGTTTGAAGTTTCTCAAATACACCATTACCGAGTGTTTTTAGTGTAACCTTGTTGTCATGGTGATATCCTAATCCCGAAACATGTCGATTTGCCTATTAAAATAACTTAAGGTGGAAACTGTAAAATAAAGTGATATTCAAGAGGAATTTGTACATTTTACGATTGATATAAGGAAAGGGTAAATTACTTCAGTACAATACAAAGATTTTAAATTTTATAATTGCATGCATAGTGCCTTGCAAGGGTACGCTTCTAGGTCAACGGAAGTGATATAAAACTGGCTTGATTGCAATAAAAATATAACGAAATTTGGTTACTACGGAAAAGTGTTTTCTGTTATTTTTTCAAATAAATCGTTCACTTTTTTAAATGTATTTGTTCATTTCTTTATTATTTATTTTTAAAATGCTTTGTGTTGTTTTATATGAAGTAAATTGGAAATTGGTATGCGTTCACTAATGCATGCATTAAATTCAAGTGCCTTCTGTTAAAACGGTTTTTATACCGATGAATAACGTGAATTCAAGGTGAAGAGACTGGAAACAAATAGCTTTTCCAAACTAGTACCTAGGCGTTTGCATCCTGTCAACCCCTGACATCATAATTCGGACGCTTGACGTCACCAAATGATATAAATCGTTCCCATGCTCTTTTGCGCGCTTAAGATCTGCGGGTTTCAGTTGCAAAAAAAGGATAGCAGGAAATCTACAAGTTTTGCTGGAAACTAGCATTACAGAGCATGAACAAATTCGAGATGGAATATCAAAAGTTAGAGCAAGGAAACTTACAGTGAGTGGCCACGTAACGTTAACTGCTTGACTGGTATGCCAGGTTTCTTCCTTAAGACATTTTCGCACAAGTAGTCACACAAAGTGTAAATAAAACCAAATTGGTGAAATTTCTGGCACTCTAGGTGTGACATTCAAGGAGGAATTGGACAACATCTGGGTGGCGAAAGCGCTAATGAGCTCATGCATTCTACCTTTGTAAAATTTTTAGTTTTTAAATCCGCGTCGCACAAAAAGTATCCAATATGTTGGGCTCAAAATCCTTGGGACAGTTAATTGTGCTCTGCCATTTCAATTTTCAGAGCTGATATTTTTGTAGCTTGTTCACTAACTGAGTTACTTATGCTATTGAGGCAAATATTGTAAACAAAGATCCCCTTATAACGCAAGTTAAAATAACGGCTCTAAAATTTGAATTCTATTTACAGTTTACAATGGCAGTTAATGTTTAACTAGTAGAAGTTACACGTAGATATAAGATGATAAGATTAATAAATATATACAATGTCAAACACGATAGAAAATAATGACAGTGATAAAGAGCGATATCTAATAAAATATGTGATATAGATATAGCTGGAAAAAAACTTAATCTAAAATAAATTAAATAAAAAGAAATTGTCAAAGTTCATTTGGTCAGTTGGTTCCATCTGTTGCCAGTGTTTGGTCTCTTTGTATCAGACAGGCTTCCCTTGCTTTTCGACGAGAAACATTGTTTGTAGGTTGAAGTTCAAGAAGAGTGAGTCATGTTCTTGTGTTCTGTGAATCATTTGCGAAATGTACTTTTACTTTCCCTTATGTATTATTACAAGATCTTATGATTCTCTTGGTTTTTAATTTCCTAGTTTTACATTCTGTCATGTAAGTGATAAATGAACAGTTTAAATAACTAGCGTAATCATAAAAATTACAATTTCTGTGATTGTGATTGGTTTAAAAAACTTCTATTTTCCACTAATTCACTTGCCAAGTTGTTATCGGACAGTTTGTTATTGGACAGTTTGTTATCGGACAGTTCAATAAGCCAATCACATTCAAAGTTTCAGCTTAAATCAACCAATCACATTCAAAGTTGTAGTTACGTGCGTGCGCGCGCGCTTGCTTTTGTGTTTTTGGCGCCTAATTGCCGGTAGGAGGCGCGGTGGCGCCGTTTACATCTCCTTTGTAGGTATTTTAATGCCAATTTTCTCTTTCTTTCATAACTTGGTTATTCTTCTTTTCTCGGAAATTGTAATTTTTATGATTAATTGGTAGTAAGACTTCGTGTCGTCCAATTCGGTCTGTAATCATACTCGTGATAAACAAATCGGACTCCCGCTGCGCGGTCGTCCGATTTTGTTATCACTCTTATGACAACCGACCGAATTGGACTCCACTCTATTACCATTACTTACAACCTTCTAACCCTAGCCGAGTAACTGTATATTGAGTTTTAGGGCACTGACAAGAAATCGTATTGATGTTAAATTCATTTAAAACTGATATATGCTTTGTTGTGGTATTTAGAGTAAATATACTCCAATTCATCTTTTTTTTTTTTCTGCGGTCTTAATTGTACTTATTGAGCAAGTAATGTTTTCCAAACGTTTCGTTATAAAAGTGGCTTTTTTCATGCATGAAAAGGCTCTTAAGAGTTAACTCATTGTCAACAAAAAAAAGCATTGTTAGTTTTGTTAATCCATGTAGCTGTTCATTTGTGTTGTCACAACACGAGTGCAATTCAAACTGTGAATATGTTTGTACATGTTTCATTTAACTGATAGCGGAGAATTTGTCAAACATTCTAAATACCAGGAATGAATGACGTGTTTTAAACTGAATGTTGAGATCTGAGATCTGCAGATCTTTCCGATCCCTGCGGAGAACTGGGCTAACATTTTAAAGGAGTTCAGTCACGCTATTGAGCTATTTTGGCCACATATACAAAATTACCTTAAAAATTGAAGAAACCTGAAAATAATAGTTTAATAGGATAGAAAAACACTAAAGAGATGATAATAAACCATAAAGAGACAAGAATGGTTTAGGATGGAGAAGATTAACACGGATTACAAATGACGACAAACTTGAGAAATTTAGGCTAAACGTGATGTGGCTCCTTTGACTGAAAGCCGAGAAATCGACGCGAAATTAACCAGATAACTGGGATTCTATCCTCCCTATCGAGACCGTCCTTTCAGCGCCCTTACACGCAGTACTTTAAGAAACCCCATTCGAAACTGTTTCGTTCGAATTGCATAAACCCAGGGATTACAAAACGAACTGATAAATGACAGAAAAGCCGCCCAAAACCACAGATAGTCTATACACTGTATTTCAGAGGGATCAGCAGTTGAAACATGCCACAGTGAGAGGGCGAGACTTGGCGACCACAAAAACGCGAACAGACCGATCACAATACACAAAGTTAAAGCAGCCTTCTTGTTTTTCAAGACTTCCTTGTAATAACGTGAATTGATGACGCTATCTGCGGCTATGCGAAGACATTGCGTTTGCGCGGCTTGGAAGATGTAAACGTAACAATACAAGATGACAAAGAAAGGCAGAAAAACCGTTAAAACTGTTGTACAAATCCACAGCGAAGGGAGATCTTCACCGCGGTGGATAACAAGACGCTGGGAAGCGTAAAAGAAGGAGAAAACCCATATTGACGCCACGCAATAGCAAGAACGCTTAACTGTGACAATTTCGGAATAACGCAAGCACTCTTTCACTGCGATGAAGCGCTCAATGGAAACAGCTGTCAGAGTGAAGGTTGAAGTTATAACCGTTTGAAGCCACAACCAATGTTCTGCGACTCGTAAAGGGTGCTGATCATCTTCCGTGGCTTTAACGATGAAGATCGAAGTATAAACTGGATTCATGAGCAAACCAACCAGCAAATCAGCGACGGCCAGTGAGGCAATGAAAAAGCTAGAAACCTTTCTTAAGGGAGAAAAGCTGTAAATTGCTGTCAAGACTAATAAGTTGCTTCCCACGGATAAAATCCCGGAGATGGTATTCAACCAGGCCAAGAGAGTGTATGAAGAGTCCTCAAATGATGTGCCTATGTTCCAGCAAAGCGTCGAGTTTTTCATTTTTTTCAAAATAAGCCGTTTCATTGAATCATTCCATAACTCATATTCAGATTGATAATGAACTTAACACACGACAGCCTTGCTCAGTTCTAACTTAGATTTGTTGATTTTTGCCTTAATAGTTTTCACGCATCATGCCAAAGTTTTCGCAGGTGAAAGATCTTATTACCCACAGCTACAATTAACCTCTTAGCCACTTCCTTAGTTAAATTAGCTTTGTTTACCCAGGAACATAGTTCCTTTCATATTGGTGTCAATAACGTCTTCATTTATAATGAACTGAAACAAAAGCGGTTAGTAAAAGTATAATTTGCTGCGGCTCTGTCTACACAGAATAAGATCTATTTTTAATAACCTTCAGGCAAGCCTGAATAGCTCGTTTATTAACACCAGTTTTTTTGTAGGTATAGTATATATTGGTGGGTTATAATTTGTTTCGATGAACCACAATACCATTTTTTTTTAAGTTCAGTTTTCTTTTACGTTCGGAAAATCTCGTTTCTTGAAATAGCTGGGTCGCTTCTGTGATTAAATTTTGACTTAATTTGTTTTTAACTTTTTAAGGTCTCAATTGCTTCAGAGGATTTGTTTTCAAAATCTCGGACTTTCAATAATAGATTGACGTCAAGGTTCTCCCTTGGATCGAAATACAGCGGATGTAGCTGACAATTTTAATTGTATCTGAAAGGGTAGCATTAAAGATATTTCATAACCTGTAAATGCTACCGCATTGAGTTGAACAGCGGTATTGCGCACTAGGCGCCAGTTTTACCTCGATGTAGAGTCACGTGACAAAAAAAGGCACATGAGTTTTGCTGTTCCGAACAAGGTCGAACCTCGGCAGTTTGTAAATGTACTATTTTCGCCTCGGTTCTTTCGTCAAAGATTGTGATAATTCTGAACTACACGCCGGAAGTCTTAAGGCAAGGAAGGTACGGAAAGACTTGTGTATCAGATGTAGCGAAATTAAAGATATGGCAGTTCGTTTACAAGCCGTGAGTATGATCTTTTGGAACTTACCGACGGTCACATAACCCAATAGCTCTGCCGAGTAAATCGACTGAGGCTGATCCTATGCCTCTCTCAGGCGTCAAGGCCTTGTGGGATACGTTAAGAAAAACACAGACCCCGTTCAGCTGGCGAGAGAAACAGGGCAATCTGGTTTTACAAAATAACAAACTGAATGATTGGAGTCACGATTTAAACGCTGTAATCAATTGCAATTCCAATTTTAAATGCTGTGATCAATTCCCGCTGTAATCAACTCCAAAAATTTAAGTTGGGTTAATTTCAGTGGTGTTTGCACCAAGATGATTTTTCATGACACAATTAGGTTCTTCAACGCTATAGCGAACCCGCTTAAAGGTTGTTAGAAAACGCCACGAAGGAAATCGCTTTCTAAGTCTGTACTTATATTTGTCAAGTAGATTATGAGCTCGAGACTTCGAAAACCCAAAGAAGCGGCTTCCATTCTGTTAACAACCACACACTGCTGAATTACTCACTATCTACAACAGAATAGATATAAAAAGTGAAGAGCGAAGCCTTCCTACATCAGCCACACTGTTTGGTCACGTGCGAACAGTACATACATTCACTAACCTCTCTACGACGGCCACCTCTTCACAACGGTAGATGCTGCAATCTGATTGGTTGACCTATCGTACTCTATCAGCCGTAACCGTATAGTAGCTGTTAGTCGTCTGCGAAATGGCCGCGTTTTCTCGTTTTCCCGAACCTTGGAGTAACATTTAGAAACAAATGGATAATTGAATTCTTGAAGCTCCTCTTCTCGGTAAATGTTTGTTTTAAAAACATCAAATTTCCTCAGGGCAACTATCAGCCGAAAGTTCCTCGACAGAAACACTCTATTGTTTGAATAGAAAACGATGAAAGAACCAATCAGACAAGCGGATTTCCAAGAGAACACAGCAGTGCTGATGATAATCTCTGTGCAAATTAATAGATAGACATCAGACAGGCACGATTAGAATTAAAGCTTAGTAGCTACAAGAAAAATAATAAAATAATATAACAAAAATAATAATAATTTATAGCCTTTACAGATTAAGTACGGATGCTAACAAAAACATGATTGTTGATTATTAATGGGGTTTTTATGGCGGTAAAATCACAAGATCAGACGTTGTCTAGACAGCATATTCAGATCAGAATGCATTAATACAGTATTTAGTTTGTTTCTTGAGTCAAATCTAACTTTTTCTTTCAAATCTAGTTTGTCACTGCTTCACGTAATTATCTTTAAGACAACACGACAGTTTTGCGATGTATGAAGCCATACTTTTTGAAAACTATACCGGAACTTGTAAGCAGATTTTGTTATTCATAAAAGTTGAAGACTCAGAGGTCACTCAAGTTTAGTGATTAATGGCCTCCTGTTAGCTTAAGTTGCAAACACATCTGTACTCTACGATGGATAAAGAAGCACTGAAAATGCCGGCAGACTTCGGAGTGAGGAGGGAATTATTTTGAGAACAATATTAGAACCAAGCTTTCGCGCTGTTGTTGTAACGAACGTCACGCAAGTTTGTAACGCAAGTCGCTTGTTCAATGCTAATTCTCGCTTCAGCTGTTTCTGTCACTGATTCTTTCATCTTTTGCATGTACGTAAAACGGTTTGAAGTACAGAAGATGAAGCATTTCCTTTGGTAATTACGGTTAAATTTCCCATTTATCGATGGAGACAAGTTCATTTATGAAAACAGCAAGTCACTATCTTCTGTTGTAAGTGGGCTTTTGTTTACATCTCCCAACAGAAGGCGTCGCGTCGCTGTTGAATCCACTGATCACAGTTTCGTATGTCTTTCACTCGATCATAGAACTCGTGAGATGGCAGTCCGTTAATTCCTTGATCTCCAAGTCGCATTCTGCGACCGCATTGCGGGCAAATGACAGAGTTCTCGACAAGAAACTTCTTGAGACATGCTTCACAAAACACATGCAGACAGTTGAGTATTTTGACATTGTTGCTGTCGACTTTGTTGCAAAGTTTACATGAAGTATGATTGTTGTTTTCCTTTGAGAGGACATATGATGAAACTCTTGCATCCATTTTCGTATAATAAAGGCAATTCTCTAACCAGCTTTAATGATATTTCACGGTGAGTCATTCGTTATGACCTTATCTAGACCTCTCCCTTAGGGCCGGAATTTTATCACTGGTTTTCCGTTTCACTGCGTCACTTTATCGTGTATGCTTATATAAATACAATTCGCGGTATTTAGAATTTGAATAAGCAAATATTTAACGAGAGAGTCGTTTCTCTCCAGTGGTCATGCGAGAGCCAAATCAAAGTTTAAACTTCAGCTACCGTAATCCAGCTTATATGACGGGCGAAAGGGGGACGAGGAATTGATGTGTCAGGAATTCTATCTCAAGTACAGTCAAAATGTTATCAAAATACTAACTCAAAGAATACATAGCGCAAGATACTAACGAAGGCGTAGGAAGCCCTTCTCGGTTGACTGGTCGATGCCAAAAGGAACCAAAAGTAATAGGGGAAGCTGGCGAACTTTGACTCCATTCTTCTCTGGCAATCAAATAATCAAGATGGCGACAACTCATAAATGGAAGAACAAGGGAGAGAAGTTTGATTCGCCTTCTATTTTGACAAAATAAGAAACAAAAACAAAAACAAAAACAACAAAAAAAGTTGTGATTGAAGTGACGCTCCTGGCAAGCTGGCGGAAAAGGAAACATATTTCTGGGCCACCGAAAGGAAATGACGTCGTTACGGTCAGCGAGCCTTGGTCAAGCCGAGTTACTCGGTTTCAAGCCGTTTTATGTGAATAACAATATCGTGCTTAAAATAACGTCACAAAGGTTTCAGTGTTTCAGGAAAAACGTTTATTCCTCCCTACAAGCATAATTTCCTTTGAATTCCGCGAGTTTCCCTTCAAGTCTTTTTTCGGGTTTTTTTTTTATTTATTTTATTTTATTTTATTTTATTTTATTTTATTTTATTTTATTTTATTTTATTTTATTTTATTTTATTTTATTTTTTTGCGACGGCTGGTCACGTGACGTGCTTTTCAAGAACAAATTTAGTCATTAGTAAAGCATAATGTCATCAGAAATGGAAAAAATATTCACAAATAAGCTTACATGCAAATTTTCAGGTTAATATCCTTTAAGAGGGAATTGTTGTGGGCGTTTGAGGTTAGCAGAATTTATAAGGGGGAAGCCAAAATCCTTGGAATTTTGTAAGTTTTCAAGCTGCCACAAAATCTTTGCCCTTTGGTCTGAGAGCCTAGAATTTTCCATTCTCCCCGATATTTTACTGCTCTTTCTATCTCCGATAGTTATATGCCAGCAGCTTCCGGAATTGTAGTGATTAATAACGGAAAAGCTTTCTTCGTTTCCATACAAAAGTGAAGCCTTGGAGCCGACTGGCTCATAGCTGCCGGAGCTTATCCCGGTTTCTGTAGCATGAAGCGGCTAGGAGTATTTCTACTCCCCCTGGATGGGATGCTAGTCCATCGCAGGTCACCCTCCCCCGGCAATTTGTTAGGTTTCCCCAACAATTCGCCAGTACCCATTTACACTCTTGGGTGGAGAGAGGCACTGTGAGAGTTAAGTGTCTTGCCCAAGAACACAACACAGTGTCCCCGGTCAGGGACCGCTCGATCCGGGGACGAGCGCACTAACCATGAGGCCCTCGCGCCTCCACTCCTCCTCATACGAAACCTTCTAATTTTTGCTATATTTAAATCGTCTTTAAACCTCAATCTGACACGGCATTGGTCTGAAAATTGCTGTTCTGGTTATTTTAAACAAGCTCTTTCCAGTTCTGAATTGAAATTCATTTAGCTTTGAAGCTGTAGTTTAGAGTAAAGGAATTATCGTTCCCGTGACAAACTGCTGCAAAAGGCCTGTTCCATTGGTTTGCGGATTTCCCCGCCATTTTGAAAAGACTGGGAATTCTCTCGGTCAAACTAAAACTTTATTTCGCGCCATTGTTCTTCAGCTACTCCAAAATAGCGGGAATAGAAAAGCGGATTAGCTTTTTTAACAGAAGAGAAAAAAAACTCTTCTTGTAACTGGCTAGCGCTTGGAAAAGAAAATACCAGACAAGGCCCTCAAAATTGCATGTGTAACGGTAGCGAGATTGAGCAAGTCACTTCACAGAAGTTCTTAGGAGTAAAATTAGACAGCCAACTGAATTCCACTGAACATATCGACGAACTTTGCAAAAAGGTGTCACAAAGGATTGCTACACTTAAGAAGATTAAGCGTAACTTGCCCCTTGCAGAGCACAAGCTATATTTTAATGCTTTGATTGAGCCTATAATGTTGTATGGATCTTGCGTATGGACCACGGCGACGGAAGAGAACGTGAAACGTGTTTTTAAACTGCAAAAGCGTACAGCTCGTGTTATTCTTGACGCAGATTTTGGTAAAAGGAGCGCGGAGCTTTTTAGCCGGCTTGACTGGCTGCTACTGAAGAATGAAGTAAATCTTCAAAAGAGTAGTTTAATATTTAGGCGCATAAAAAACGAACAAGACTGTCCAAGCTACATAACGAACCTATTACCCAGAAATGCAGATACCAGGAGTGTCACCGGAGCTAGCCGCTATGAAATGTATAATCTGGCGTGTCCGCGTTATAATAGAGAAACTGAAGGTGGGGGGGGGGGGGGGAGGGGGTGGGGGCGTACTTTTCAAGTTCGTGAGGTTAAGCTTTGAAATGTGATTTCACTTGATGCACGAAAGAACGACACCGTTAACGGCTTCAAAACTGCTCTTGAAAAATATTTGTTTAGCCTAGTTTCGTGTCTTTTTTTTTATCTAAAAATTTAAATTGATATACTTTTTTCTTAATTTCTAGTACTTTTAACTGTTAATTTGCTGTATTTATCTTAGTATTATTAACATTTGTAATTTAGATTGAGGGCCACTGGTTTATCAGTTTTTACTGTCTTGTACTACCCTCGAAAAATAAAGTTGTTACTTACTAAGCAATGTACAGAGTGCACTTTATTCCATAAATAAACATGTCGCTGAGTGGTCTGAAAACGATTACAAAGTGCTCTTAGGATTCGGAAAGTCTGTTCCAAATCTGGTTAACCATTAAGTTTATTTAAAAAAGACTCGATATGCAGATTAAATGTGACAAAAGTTGTCAAAGTACGCAACTGAACTGACAATTTTCAGTGTTTTAACATTCTGTATACGCTTTGTAGTTTATAACTCTTCTTTAAGAAGATCTCCATATTTTGTGACGCGGCTTCCAGCAAAAAGTCCGTGGCGCTTGACAATTTCCTCCACCGATAACATCTCATCCTATGGAGAAAAGAACAAAAGAGTTGTAAAAATAGAGTAGAAATAGTGAAAATGTAGTTTTCCAATACTCACTAAATTTACGTCGTAAAAGAAACAAAGAATAAAAAACAAGAATTACAAAGAAACATTGCAGCTTGTCGAAAGATTGCACCGAAAAGAATAACTCATCTGTGCAAAGCAATGGACGATCTAACGTGATAAATGTACACTTCGGAAAACTTGCGAAACTTAGCGATGCATGCATTGCAATGTTAAATTTGTGACCAGCATTTTAGAGAACAACAGAAAATAACGTTCAAAGCATGACAAGGCATTGTAAATATACCTAATTTTAGGTTTTCCTTTCGCTTCGACGGCATATCAAGTGGATTTTTTCGAGCCATGGTTTGAATTTTAGTAAGACGAAGTATAACGTAAATACCCATGGCGAGACTAATTTGAAACCAGCCTGATCATGATATGCCGCCGAAGCATACCAAACAACGGCACAATTAGTTATTTACGGTATCCATATTCGGCCACAACTCCTGCCATATCAGGTCAGTGATTTGATATTTATACCTAATCATACCTTTTTGGTTCGCTTCGGCGGCATATCAAGCGAGTTTGGTCAAGCCATGGTCCGTATTTTGGCGGGACCTAGTCGATCGAGTACGATTAGGTATTTATCGCACCCAAATACGGCCGAGTGAGCATGATATCGTAGCCATATCATGCAGGTCACTGACTTGATATCACAGGATATCAGGACCGTAGACACGGCTTCTGATTGGCTAATTGCGAAATTGAATGCAGTAAAAGTAGAGAGAATATTGTACTGTTATCAATAACTTAAACACCATTTTTCTTCTCAGTTGTCAACAAAGCTCTTTTATTCAGAGTTACTCATAAGACTGACAGGTTACCTCATTCTCGTCTCCCAGTTTCATGAGATGATCGGCTTCGGCTTGAATGGGGTCCTCAGCTACCCCGGGAAGGATCCAATGTCTCATCTCTTTCTAAAAGAGCGCAAATAAGAACAACAATAAGGCTCCTTACGAAAATAATGTCCACCGTAAAAAGACCCATTCTATTCCTGTCTGGAATTTTTTAGGTTAAGGTAGGTAAAGTCTGCATACGAGCCAAGTGGCCCATCAGGCCGGAGCCTATCCCAGTTTCTGTAGCACTAAGCGACTAGGAGTATTTCTACTCCCCCCTGGATGGGATCCTAGTCCATCGCAGGGTTACCCCCAGCATTTAATTCGCTGGTACCCATTTGTACACGTATGTGGAGAGAGTCACTGTGAGAGTAAAGTGTCCTGCCTAAGAACACAACACAATGTCCCCGGCCAGGGCTCGAACCCGGACCGCGCGATCCGGAGACGAGCGTACGAACCATGAGGCCAACACGCCCCCACTGCGATTTTTAGAATTTCCTAAAATAACCTGAAACTTTAAGCGCAAAAATAATTTCTTGGCCATGGGCTCAGGATTCGTTAATGGCAGCTAAAGAAATTTTCAATGGAATGCTCTAAGTGGTATCAAATACGATTTCAACCTCTGAGAGTTTAAACCAGCATTTTTTTTTTCACCTCCTCCTTCCCGGGATTCAAGGATGCAGCGTGCGCACATAGCCACTCCAATGCTCTCGGGCGGTTTGTCGTTTCACCAGGGAGGAATCGGCCGGGAGTGATAGAGGTGGAGTCAATTGGCGGTGCTTAAAGCCTGGTTTTCACTTGCGACTCAAGCACAAGCGCAAACACAATAATTCTTATTTCACCATGAAAACGGCCTTGACGCAGGAATAAGCACAAGCGCAAGCACAAGCACAAGGGTCAAAATTTTTCTTTTTAATTTTCTTGTGCTTGCGCTTATGCTTGCGTTTGCGCTGCAACAAGTGAAAACGAAATATCGCTCAGGCATGACACAGGCACAAGGATATTTACCACACGTGGTTATGTTTGGCCAATGAAAATACTGGGTCCAGTTTACCTCGCGCCTTGGAAGGTTCGGATGAGCTTGAGTCGAATTTCTTTTTCACTTGGGTCATCCCTATTGCTTGCGTCTGTGCTTGCGCTTGTGCTTGCGTCGCTAGTGAAAACCAGGCTCAAAGGAGCTACGTCACGGCTTGCTCATCTTGGAAAATTTAATCTGAATATTTCAAGTTCGTCGTTTGTAATCCGTGTTAATCTTCTCCATCCTAAACCATCCTTGAACCTTTATGGTTTATTATCATCTATTTGGTGTTTTTCTATCTTAGTAAACTATTATTTTCAGGTTTTCTTCAACTTAAGGGTAACTTTGTACGTGGTTAAGATCAGTCAAAATGCCGTGACTAAGCTCCTTTAAGGATATTATGCTAAAAGGCAAATTTTACAACACACACCTGATCAATGTATCCATCTTGGTTCTTATCCAACTCCTCCTTAAAGCTCTTTGCTATCCTCTTTCGGCTGCTCTCACTTAACGCTTGCGTTTCTGTCGCTGTTATGACAATAAAGAAACAATAAAATATGAACAAGCTTCAAGTCGTGACGCTTAAAGCAAAAAGATATAAAAATGTCTGCACTTGTACGTGCAATCAGAGCTGAGGCATCAAGCAAATTATTTAGTCCAAGCAAGAGAAGATCAAGTTACACGCCTTGATTTTCTCTTGGCTCGAGTTGATCATTGAGAGCATAACAATTCCCTAGGAATACATTTTTCGCCTGGGGTCCTACTTAGCTTTTCGTTCCATGCAGTGACAAAGAGTTATGCTCCCCCACTGCATCACAGAGTTTGCCCTCCCCTCCCCCGCAGCATTTCGCGAGGTTGCGCAAACGATTTCTTAGTGAACATTTATACACCTGGGTGGAGTGAGTCACCGTGAGAGTAAAGTGTCTTGCCCAAGAACACAACACAATGGCCTGCACCCCCTGAGCAAGGAAAACCAGCCCCCGGTTAAACAAATTATGAAGTCAACAATTTAATGCTAATTTTCCCGCCAAAAAAGTTCCAAAAAGAGTTTCGCTGATTTGGAAATACGAGTAATTGGAAGAGCTGGGAGTTGTTTTTGCAAGAAAAATTTTTTTCGCCGAATGGCTTCACGGGATAAAAGATAAGACTGGCGCTTGTACAAGGAGATTTCATTGTCATACTCTGCCCTCCCCACTGAAGTTGTAATTTTAGACCTCGTGCTACACCCGGCTTCCAGGCAATGCTGTTATTTTATATTTCGGTTACCTTCTTCCTAGCTGGGAGACGGCGACTTCATAGATGTTTCTCCCGGGAGTGGGGAGGGAAGGGATAAATTTCTGCTGTCAACTGGAAATATTGTTTTGAAAGAGCTTATTTGTTGTTTACTTTGTGCTCAATCGGTGTCCTGATATATTTCAACAAAATGCCTTGTTGGTTGTCAAGGAAACGATGAAATCATCGCCATTAGAAACAAGTTTCTCTCTTAACATACCGAGGTATTCCTCAAGGGAAACTTTGCCGTCATTGTCTCTGTCAAAGATATCCAGGTTTTCCTGTAAGATCGAAGCAATTCATGTCTTATTCATACAACAAGGAAGACAGTACTCAAAGAAAGAATAAGCTATTATGTTTTCATGGCCGCCAAGTTAGTGTTCCCAAACTAAAGGGAATGTTTTTGAAAGGACAGAAACTTCGTTGTTTTGAGATCACCAATATCAGCCTCGATCTCAGGCCCTCCCTCCTTTGCCTCCCTTGTCAAGACAGGCAAGGAGAGGGAGCCTGGGATCGGCGTTGCATCAATATGGCCGCCGTGACGCCATGTGTAAATATCCCATGAGGGTGAACAGAATGTACCTTTTTGATAGTTTTTTTTTTTGACAGTTTGCCAGAAAATTTACTACCCCAGTAAAATAATAATGTGTGGAAAGTTTGACTGCTTCACTATTTCCATCTGATATCAGTGCTTCTTCTGATACAGGTTTAGAGAAACGGTTCAAGCAAAAATCGAGCTAAGGCTAAATTTACTAAAAGTTCAGCCAAACATCCCACAGTTCATCGACTTCGTTTTAGCCCGGTGTCGTCCCCTTCCAGCCATATCTACATGTCACGTGATAATTACCTTAACAAGGTATGACGTCATCCTCTTTGACTCTTCAGGATGCAAGAAAAGTGTGAGTTCTTCTCGCGACAGCAGTTTGTCGCCATCCGTATCGGCAAATTCGAATCGTCTTTTGTCTCTCAAAATTATTTCCCTCAGCTCTGTTAGGACTGGGCCGGACAAACCTGTAACATGATTATTTCAATTTAATTTAATTCTCATATCAATTAATTACTCGTTAACGGCTTGAGAATGTATCGTATTGAAATTGCTCACAACGAGACTTCTTTCTAACCTTTTTCTAGAGATGGCGGGAATTCCACTGCCCTGTACTCTTCCCATGATACCTTGCCATCCTCATTCGTGTCCAATTCGCTCAGTCTCACATCGGTCCCGTGCAGCACGTGTTTTTTCATGTGCTGTTCAATCCAGCCATAAAGTTCAGTCATTGACACTTGGTTGTCATTATCGATGTCTATCTTAGGGAACAGTGCCCTGTTTAGGGAAAAATAGAGTAGACATCTAAATAGAAAGACCTGGTGACGAGCGCGGGAGAATATGCATCAGTTCACAGGGGCACAATCGAGTTCCCAGAGATTGCGTTACCCTTGTCCAGCGGTTCCTGTTCAGCTGGATAAGGATAACGAAGGCTTTGGGAACGAGATTGACACGGACGGGAAAATGCAACGATGGCATGCGCAGAAAGACACATCAGGTGACGAGCGCGGGAAAATGAATAACCGGCACAAAAGTTTGGAAAACGTATTTGATATCAAGGGTGAGAAAAGGAAGTCAAGAAAAGCTAAAACTAATGATAAGCGCGGGAAAACGTGTATGAAGTCGTTGAACGTCCTCGAATGAGCGTGTGTCACCTTCATTCTGTTGGCTGAAGTCAAGAAAACAACTTGGTTTGTATTTAGAGCGATTTCAATAAATGCTTTAAATGTTCCCGACTTGTTTCATCGGCTAGTAATTGATGATCAAACTACGCTTTGCGCATATTCCTGCTAAAAATATTCGTACACGGAGAGAGCACGGCTTAATTGACCTAACCATAAAAATGCTGAAAAGCAGTCTTTTTCTTTTTCTAGCGTTCGCCGACACGAATGCGATCGAGCGGTGAGCGGCGGGGATTTCAGGAAAAAAAGCCGACTGTTAGTAGGCTAACTCTTGCCTAGTTCCCAGGCCTCGATATTTCGCCGCGGCCAATCGATTTCAGGTGTCACCGACTTCCGAGTTGCCTTGTACCTCTGTTTCAAAACGAGTCTTTGGGCAAAACCTTTCATATAAAAATGAGTTTGATTGGGATGAAAATAAACCTGTAAGCGAAAAACATTTTCCTAATGAGCTGGAAGACTCACGCACAGACTCGTTTTGACGCAGAGGTTAAAGGCAACACGGAACTGACCTATCGAACGTGAAGGCCTGGAGGAAAGACGTACAGGAACCAGGCAACTCTATTTCTAGGTCAAACGAAAATCGCTCTGTCGTATATAAGATGTGCGTAGCTTGTGAGAAAGTTTATGATGTGCTTCAAAATTTGACTTCTTAAATAGTTCCAATAATAAATAGTTCATATATTACGACCTAATTCGTTCGTTTTAATCGTACAACATTTGATAAAAGAGAAGTCAAAATTAACAACACTCAGTTACAATATCGATGCAGGAATATTAAGTCAGACTTGTTAATTTGCGGTATTTTTAAGTAAACAATGAACAAACATGACGTCAACGCGGTTACGCAGTGGTTCGTAACAGACGTAAAGTTTCTTCGCATCACGCCACAAAAAAATTGTCAAGGTTTTACTGAATAAAAACATTAACGAAATCAGTTTTCATGTGCTTTCGCCACACGCGTTCTTAAGAGTTTTAGAAGTGTTTAAGTGAATATTAGATGTATACTAGTTTTCGGCGATTCATTAACAAAAGATCGAGTATCCATCGTTCTCCTAAATGCTGTAATTCACAATGCTTGACAGTAAGTTAAATAAGTTTAAATAAGGTTTTAACAGTTATAAAAAGCACTGAATCAAAAGGCTACTGACCTTAGTTTCTCCTTCACTTCAGCAGTGGGTAGCTTTTTCCATTCAAGGGCTACATCTCTGCCAAGAAAAGCGTCGTGGTCGAAATCTGTATTATGTTCGTTGAGTTTGTAATGTTCCTGAGGTGACAACACGTCTTTTAAACGTAAACGTTTGCGCAATTGTGGGAGTACATCCCTGTCCGCGGACACCTTGAAAGTACAAACAGAGAGCAACACAACGAAAACCGCGCTTAAAATTCGAAACATTTTGAACTGCTCTCACGTAGAGATGTAACCCAACGAGCGTTCAGCAGAAGATTAAAACGTGGAAAGCATCAAGCGGATGTGTTGAATTTATTTCCTTTCGTGTTTTAGCCACGTTGCCTAAATATCGGCTGATGTGCGCCCTTCCGTTGAATAAATGTTAAAGAGAATAACACGTTACGTAACATTTTAAGTTGTCGTATGAACTATACCTCTTTGATATTAAGCACGGAATCAAGTTTTTGCAGGAATTATTTCTGTCACGAACTTAGAAACTGAGCGCAAAACAAACAGCTTCTAAACCCAAACTTAGTTATTTGTCGATATGTAATAATGTTATGCGTTATGAAGAAAATACTAGAATAAAATAGTTTGGTTTCGCTTACATTTGCTGACGCTGTTAACAACATTGTATATTTTTACGTAAACGCAAATGTTTATTTGGATGACAGGAAACCATCTCAATATCACTTTGTATTATGTTCAAACAATGAGGTAGAATAAGCTAACCAGCCAGGCATGTAATCATAATACTCATATAAGCTGATGCGATATTCGATTGTGCGTTCAACACCGAAGCACTTAAATTTGACCTCTGCAGTGATAATGTACCTCTGGTAAAGATCCATTTATTCCCAATGATTCAGCACTTTCAGAGGAAATAACTTAGACGCCGGCAATTTAGTGCGTTGGGAATAATTCTGCTTTGCTGAGCATTGTAATAAATGCAAATATTCACATAATTTGCTCCGCCCAACTCCCAGCGCTAATGCTGCTTTTCTTTTAACCAATCAGCTACAAAACCAGAACCGACCCCCGTGACCCGGAGTACACGCGTTTTCCCGCGCTTTGCGCCGGTTGCATGTTTTCTTCACGTTCTGATTGGCTTATTGCGCCATTTGCTTTGTCGTGATTGGTCAGATTGGTCAGGCGTTGATTTTGTGTTTTATGAGTGTCACTTCCCAACCTCCAGAGACGTAGCCAGGATTTGTCAAAGGGGGGGGGGAGGGTCACACTGTGTCACAGTGAGGGTACTCACCACATTGTCATGTCGTTTCCGCCACCTGTTGTAGGTTGTTTGCTTAACAAAGGCTTAACAAAGGGGTGGGGGTCACGGGCACCCCAGGGCCCCCTCCCCCCTAGCTACGCTCCTGACCTCTATTCGAAAGGTTTGGGTTTGACTAGTCAATTTAAAAATAAAGATAATAATTTTCATTGTTAGCATAAAATTATTTTCTGATATTCTTCCAAAGCCGCCAAACTTCACATATAAGTGAAATGTGCTACTTCAGCTGGCTTGGCAATCACTGCCTCACAAGCCAAATAAAGTTTATTTCCAATTTCAAAGACCGTTCTGTGCTCCGATTGTGCACCAAGTTCCAATTTGCTATTTGACTTTCAAAGTTAACATGGTATATAGTAGTAAGGCAATGTTGTTTTTAAGGTTGGTGTCTTGAGAAATTCATTTTTCCAGTCTGCAAACCTGTTCTTCCAACGTATTTTGCGTGCTTTTCATTTAGAGGCAAGACAGTTGTTGCAGCTGGTGAGAATTGTTTGTGACAATGTCACCTCACCTTTGCCGAAGATGTGAATTGCTATGTTTTGTAGAGTTGTGTGCAGTTTTTTCGCTAACCGTAATGATACGAAGAACTGCTAGAAAACAGAAAAAGCCCGAAACATTCCTAATTCAACTCTGACTTAAACACCCTTCTATGTAGTAAACGTGGTTTTCGATTTTCCTTAAACAAACAAACAAACGAACAAACAAAAATAAATATTTTACAATCTGATTGAAGTGAAAAATTTGTAGTTTATTTAGCACCATGTGACACTGAGATATTTCAAAACACAATTTACAAACAGATTCTTCTTCCAAGAGATGATCTAAGCTGCTGATTATTTTTACAGCTCATCTTTAACATCCTTATCTTCCGATTTCTTCTCATCTTCAGGTTCTTTAGCTTCTTTGGTTTCTTTAGCTTCTTCATTAGCTTCTTTAGTTTCTTTAGCTTCTTCATTAGCTTCTTTAGTTTCTCTGGCTTCTTCATTACCTTCTTTATTGTCTTTCGCTTTTTTCGCTTCTTTAGCTTTTTTCCCTGGTCTGTGCGAAAACGGACACCTGCCGTCTTGAGGTTTGCTTTCAGCTTGTTCCTTACCGTCGCGTACCGTTTTAGCGGCAGATAAAAACAGTTCAGTGTTTTTATTTATTTCATCTGTACTCAAGAAGCCATCCTGTGACAAAAAAAAAAGATATATTTTATTCTCAGACTGATATCAACATCACATAACTTTACTTGTTAAAAACTGGATAAAGTATTTCTACCATGAGCGTACGTTTAATATGCGAAGGTAGATAGCCAACGAGGAGGCAGCGTGGCCGAATGGTTTAGGGCGCCGGTGTTGTAATCCGGAGGTCCCGGGTTCAAGGCCTCCACCCGGCCCTGTCACTAGCGGGATTTGTTTCTCGGTAGTCCCGAATCCAAATCCTCGGTCATGCTTTGTAAATAGCCAACTGGTCTGCCTCCTGTCAGTTGGAATTTTTAACCATGTTACGTTTATTTGAAATATTTGTTTCCTTTGTTTCAGTGGCATGGCTGTAAACTAGCTAAGCTTGTTGCTTGTATAGCTAAGTGCATGACCACTACAAATAAGATTTACATTACATTTTCACCAGTTATGTAGCGTAGTAATTCAATAATCATTTCATATCTAACAAGCGCAAGTGGAACAATTGTTCTATTAAAAACGCTCCAAATAAAGAAAACTAAACTAAACTAAAAACAAAATAGGGCATGGTACGATGGCTCATTTACCATGATGGGTAAGCCAGTGAAAACTCGTAAATTAGGTTATCCAATTATCCAGTTTTGTATAAAAATAATTGCTCCAATTGCGCTTGTTCTATATATATGAGATGATTACAGCAAACGAGGCGCGTAGCGTACCTAGTAATGCAAAACCGATTCAAAAGAGAACTTCTTTTGACAGTTAGAGCGAACACTAAAATTTGACTATTAGAGATCTACGATAACCTCGTCGTAAACTAGTTCTTGGTCATGAAGGAACTGTTCTCCGACACAGTGCATCAATTTCTTTTACAGCCATTAGTCATATTTTCCTACCTTGTTTTCGTCCGCCGTGTCCAAGAAGTGTTTCGCTTGTGTTTTCGCTTTAGAAGCGGTGTTAATTGACTTCAGCCATAGCTTTATCTCCTCCTAAAAGAAAAAAATGCGATGTCAACGAAGTATCGAAGTTGTGAAATAACTTTCATATATCACGTGTTCTGATCCGGTGGCAAATCCGTAAACGGAAAAACGAAGATTGCCGAGGTCAGCCCGAAGAAACCAGTTAAACCTTTTACGGTTCCCGAGAGTAGCACGAGTTGTCTCGAGGGTTTCCGAATATCAGTCAAACATTGGGGAAATTTTGAATTATGTACTTAATTAAATAAATATGTTGGTGTATGATCGCAACATCTTCGGATATTCCTAGGAAGTCTTCGGTAATCTTGGGCTATCTTCGGAAATCTTCGGTAATTTTCGGAAAATGTTCGGAAACGACTTCGTATCTCCGTGCGGCCATGTAATGTCCTTTATATATCTGTCATTACATTCCTATACTTTCGGAAACAGGCGCTAATAAAAAACTCACTCGGTCGAGGTAACCATCTTCATTCTTATCCTGCTGGTTAAAAAACGTATCTGCAGCTTTTCCCCTCTCTTTACTTCCCTTGAACATCTTCGCTGAAAATAAAAAAACGACGTGAATTCCATCTGTAAGCACACCATTGAATTCCATTTGATTACTCTTTATTGAAGGTTTATTTTCAGTAGAAATTATAAAGCCAACGTAATTCCAAAGAAGATAGACTGTTCACAGCCCTCTATTTTCTCGTATATTTATTCGATCGTTGAACGCGCGAATAGAATCGCGAGCTGGACGCAAAACGAGCGACTTGACACGGTAGGGGGTGGGGACCGATTCTTTGTTTGGCTCGCTTCACTCGCCTCCCCGTCCCTACCCCCGTGTGCTTCGCGCTCGCTTTGCTCGTTTTTCTTTAGCGTGCGTTGGAAAATAGGGAGGCTGTGAACAGTCTACAGAGGCGAAAATAAGAACTTGCGAAAAGACTTGACCTGGTAGCAGATTTGGAAAAAAGTTTCCTAAGTCAAATCAAGATTGGTTTCGTTCTTCATTTGATTGGCTAAGAAAACAATGTCTAAGCGCTGATTGGTCAGAACATATACTACGTGTTGAATTCAGTGCTGACACAAATGGTGATTAAAGGACCTACGTCACAGTTTGCACATCTTGAAAAGTTAACCCTAAATTTTTCAAGTCCGTCGTTTGTAATCCGTGCCAATCTTCGCCATCCTTAACCGTCCTTGTTCCTTTATGGCTTATTATTATCTCTTTGGTGTTTTTCCATCTTAGTAAACTATTATTTTCAGGTTTTCTCCAATTAAAGTTACTTTTGTTCATGGCCAAAATAACTCAAAATTCCGTGAATAGGAAGAAATTTAATGCAATCTAATGGCATTAGGTACTGCCAGAAATACAAAAATGCTATTTTGCCTTCTACGCCAATTGCAATCTTCACAGATTTTAGCTCGTCGAAATGAATTTTTAACCTGGCTTCAGATCGCTGATTTTGCAAAACATTTCTTCACTTTTAAAGAGGAGACAAAATTGTACGAATCGATCGTGGAATATTGAAATTAACTTGATATTTAACTCAGTTCTACAGTTCAAATCAACAATTGTTGGCATGTATTTCATAATCTTCCATATCTTACAACAAGAAAACTTTCAAATTTGAAGGCGAAAAATTACGGCTCTTGCCTGTGAATACAGACGCCAGAAAAACAAAAAATTTTTCGTAATACCTGATGTAATTTATACCTACTTTTATACTCCTTTAATGATAAACGTCCATCTTTGTCAACGTCTCCAATCGCCATATATTCCTATATGTTAGCAGAAAAAGAGATTTTGATTAAATATATTAAATCAAATATCTTAAGTTACCACTTCCCAATGGGGCTTTTCGGGGCCAGTGGAAACAAAGAATGTAAATGAACATAACATGGTTAAAAATCCCAACTGGAGGAGACAGATCAGCTATTTACAAGCATGCCGAAGAGTTGAACTTTAGAACGGTCTTTCTCTTTTCATCTCTTTTACTTTCGCCGTATTATTATCGTTGGAAAACATTGCCGTTCACTTTCGGGTAGCAGTGAGCAAACGGTTTGTTTTTTTTAGAAGGAAACGGGGTGTTAATGGATGATTATTTGGAGGGTGGGGCAAAGGGAGCATTGCCCCCCTCCCACCCCTTCCTCCTCTTCCTTTTTCCTTGGGAGACTCGCAATTCGTTTATTGCAAAAAGGCCAAGAAGGAACAGGCAATATCAACAGCAGAGAACGAACATAGAAGAGAACAGAGTCGATCGTACCTCATAAATCACATCATGCATGTGTGGCTTCTCTTGGGCATGGAACATGGAGTTGAGTTCATTTTCCGACAACAAATCATCTTTATCAGTATCTGCGTGACGAAATCTTATCTTCTTCTGTTCTTCTGTTGCGGCTGTGAATAGAGATTGACGGTAAAGGAAATAATTAAAGACAATTGTCATACCCAAGTAGATCGTGCCCTTTCGTTATATCGCCTTCGTCTCACCCTTAAAGGAGCTTTGTCACGATATTTTGAGTTATTTTGGCCACACACAAAATTACCTTAAAAATGGAAGAAACCTGAAAATAATAGTTTACTAGGATAGAAAAACACTAAAGAAATAATAGTAAAACATAAAGGAACAAGGATGGTTAAAAATGGAGCAGATTAACACGGATTACTAATTATAAAGACAACCTTGAAAATTTAGGCGGTTAAACTTCTCAAGATGCGCAAACTACATGCGACACAGCTCCTTAACTTTAACTTAAGATGCTAACAAAAGAAAAAAATCGGCGTTAATCATAAAATTACAATTTCCTCGATTTTGATTGGTTTAAAAAAACTCCTATTTTCCACTATTTCACTTGCCAAGTTGTTATCGGACGCTTTGTTATTGGACAGTTCAATAAGCCAATCACATTCAAAGTTGTGGTTGAAATCAACCAATTACAACCTTGGTTTCAGTCACAAACAATTTACGCCTCCTTTGTCAGTCTTTTAATGCAAATTTTCCCTTTATTTCATAACTTGGCTACTCCTCTTTTCTCGGAAATAGTAATTTTTATGATTAATTAACAATTAGACCCGTAACCCGCAAGGGCTATAGGTCAATAGCCCATGAGGCGAAGCCGAATGGGCCACTGACCGGTGGCCCTTGAGGACGAAGGCCTAGGTCTAATTGTTTTAGTATCACCCAACTAGTCGAACAGAAAAGGCAATAATGAAGTTAGCAAATGCAAGTTGAAGAAATATTTATTTGGGAATACAACGAAAGAAAGCGTCACGCTCGATTGCGCCAATTTCGCTACTCGAGGACTATTACTAATAGTCCTCTAGTAGCGTAGCCAATTAAAATGCAGGATTTGTATTAGTCCACTAGCTGGGTGATACTAATTGGTAATATGACTTCGTGTCGTACAATTCGGTCTGTAATCATACTCGTGACAAACAAATCGGACTCCCGCTGCGCGGTCGCCCGATTTTGTCGTATTTTTACAGACCGAATATTAGACTCCACTCAGTCCTATTACCATTACTTATTAGGGACAAGGTGCGTTTTAGTGACTGTCCGATCATTGGTTGAAAGTATTTGTGTTAGCAATTTCTTTTAACTTAACATCCCTATACTTTCTTAAATTTTATCTATAATGCTGAACTGAATCAACTGTTACAAGTTGAAACAAATCGTTTTTAATCAAGAGAGCATGAAGAATACTAGAGTTAATCCTCAAGGTAATGCCTCTTAAGTTATTTTCAGACATGGTACCCAGTTTTCCGCATATTTTACCACACGCGTTGCGTGGGTGTTTTCGTGGAAGATGAAAATGCGTATAAAGCCACTTTGACTGTCCACGTGGGCAAAATCCGCTTGACATGATTGGCTATTTCTTGGCCCACCAGGATTTCTGAAACCAGGTGGAATCTGGACAACAACTTGAGAGGGAACGCAGGGAATAAGGCCTATATGAGCGATTAACTCCTTTCTTGTTATTAACTCAAATTGGTCATCTGAGAGTTAATATAGGAAGAAGAGCACGCTTCCAAACAGAATGAAGGAAGTGTTTGACAAACAAGACCCTTCAAGTGGGGCGATGTTTTTTTTTTTGACCCGTAGGGACAGTGGCGGATCCAGACCTTGAGCTAAATGGGGGGGCCGATATTGTTTTAATTGCCCTGCCGACTTTTCTTCTTTCTGTCATTTCTTCTTTTTTTACCCATAATAAGGGGGGCCCGGGGACCCGGGCGCCCGGGCCCCTCCCCTAGATCCGCCACTGAGGGGTGAGGAGCCATTAGTACCTCCTATGTTTTCTTTACTCATTTGAAATTCCTCCCATGAGATAAGTCCATCTTTGTTCGCGTCCAGTTTTTCCAGTCGATCTTTAGTTTCTCGTTTGTGAATAGCTCTCAAAGCTTTCTGTGTCCAGGCTGTCAGCTCGTCTAGTGATATTTTACCATCCTTGTTTGTATCTGCCTCTGATAGAACCGTTCTGCAAGGAACATAAATAAAGACATAGAGACCTTTAAATACTACCCTAAGTTCTCCATGCCAAAGTTTAAAAAACATTTTCTCTAAAAAAAAAGTTGAGAAGTTTGCCGTAACAATGAGTCGTTCAATCTTATACCTTAGTAATGTTACTATCCCCCAACCCCCCCCCCCCCCGCAACAATGTCGTTTGAAGCGAACGACGCTACAGTTCACACAACCGCTGGAAATTTTGTAGTGTTTGTGGGCGGCAGTAGATTGAAACAAAAACCGCTGTTCTGTTCGTGGGCGCTAAATAAATTAAAACCGAATTGAAAATAAGAGTACAAATCATTTTTTCACAATCATCAGAGATCTATAGTATTTCCAGTCTAGCAAGAATAAAGCAGAAGTAAGGTTTCATATTAAGAGTGTGTTTGTGACAAGCTCGTTCGTTGTTCAAACCTTATTTGAGATTGCTCGAAGACGAAGCGGCGAGCCGAGCACAATCTGAGAGAGCCTTCTGCAAGTATTTCCATTTTTGTCTGTATAAATAGTTGTGTTCAAAATAAAACTTCGGTTTTCCTAGTGACTAGCGAAGTTGAAAGCCCATGTTATATTACCATTGTATTGAAGTATGCACTTACATATTATATATCAGTTTTAAGCAAAATACAAACAAAATCTATTTCAAGTTATATTCAACGTTCGAGTGTCACTAATTATATATGCAATCCCTGGCACAGTTCAAACAGCTTAAATACTGATTAGAAACTATCATATTTAGCTGCGATAAATTGAAAACTTTCAGCCAAACAAATCGAAAATCAAAGGACTGTGAACAAAAGTGTATAGAAGTTGATGTTTTCCAGTTTTGTTTTTACACTCCAGTTAAATAAACGAACAGTGAGATCGAAAGCTCGTAATATCATTGTCTAATAAGACAAAACTATGCACAATTTCTAACGTCTACCTCGAGATTACTAAGACTATCCATACTAAAGGAGGTACACTTACCTCATGGTTTTCGTTAATTCTTCAGTGACTTCTTCATCTGTCATTTTGGCGTCCTCATGTTCTTCGTCTTTGCCCTTTTGAGAAGATGTGTTGTCCGATGCAAGCACTTTTAAAGAGCTAACACATAGCAGCAAAACACAATAGGTTTTCCAAACTCCAGACATCTTGATTAAACGTGACTTTTCGCAGCGAGAGAGCGGATTAGCAATCTTAAAGAAGCTAGCAAATAGCTGCGATTTACCAATTTATTCAAAATTGGGCCACGTTTCCCGTTCGTTCGCGTTACGCCACGTCGCTATAAGTCATATCGGACGATGCGCATTCTAGCGTTGAGCTCATTTGCAATGTCGTCAAACATGGTCCTTTATAACAAAAGAGCTCAAATTTAGAACCCCTTGAGTAAACACGGGAGGGGAAAGGATGTAACCACAAGGAACTGCTTTTTACAGCAAATATTTGAGTCACGAACTCACAAACTGGTCTAAACTTTCCATGATTTTTTAAGACTATAATTAAATTTAATAACAAAGAAATATGTTCAGTAATTTTCAACAAAAATAGTTTTTTTCTCTCACGTGTCACTATCACACAGAGCTTTGTATGCGTCTTATAACGTAAACGGAAAATGTAAATTTATAACGTAAACCCAACCGTCCTTGCAATATAAGTTCTTTTGTTTATGACCAGTCTAGCGTATTATTTTAACCCTGCACAGAAGCACTCATCGATATTCAATATTGCGTCTGACATCAAAGAAGGTAAATTCCACCACAGGGGTCTTTAAGTGCTTCTAAAAAGACTTATCATCTATTTTTTTTCATTGACGAGCCACTTTTCCGTATTACTGATTTCTGCCAGTTTGGTTTAAATTTCTAACATACTGGTTGTAAATGCTTTCACATTACTTTCGAGCCGTAGTTTTTCCGTGATCAATAGGTTTAATGAAAAGATGCAAAACAATTGCTAGATTAACTGTAAAACTTATGAGACAATGTTACTGGACCATAACGGCACGAAAGTGAGCTGCTTTAAATATATCACAAACAAACAAACAAACAAACAAATAAACAAACAGAAAACAGTAGAAACCAACTCGCATCTGTCACTAACTAAGCTCGAACCCAAATCTTCCACGGCCAGAGTCAAACAGAGTGAGATCTGGGTACGAGATTAGTCACCACGTCATGTTTTTACCTCGTAGCCGCTGTTTAACAATATTGCTGTCACAAACTGAATACAAAAACCTGCCTGCTATAAAGCAGTTATACTGTCTGTTTGTTTGTTGCCTTTGTCTTCTTCTTCACGCTCATTCTGAAGTATCTCTCTGTTGAAACATCATTCTCGATTTATCTGCCACTGCACTCTGTGACAACAGCATTGCGACGCGATAACCCAACAGAAACTCAGAGCTTCATAATTCGTCCTTGGCTCCTTCTCCTGTCCGAAGCCCTTCGCGTCCAGTGAAAACTCCTATGTGGTTGAGAATTTCCATTTCACCTAAAACACCATCCTGTGTGGATTAACATGGTAAACTTTCAGTCCAACAACCTTCAATTGCAAGCAGCTTTCCAATTTTCATTTGACTTTTATTACAGTAGTCTTACCTTATTATCATCGGCCATGCTAACTTGCCGTTTTGCTTGGTTCTTTGCTTGAGAGGAAGTATTAACGGCAGCCAACCAAAGTTTCATCTCTTCCTTTAATAAAACGCATTATCAGCGACATGTAAAAAGAATAAGACACTACGAACTGGTATGAAAGGTAGATGTACCCTGTAAGCGGTTGTTTAGTTGGCTGCAGTGCTTCAGTCTTTCATTACAATGGCGGCACTCTCTTTTTTTTTCCAGCGAAGTTTCCTATTTTAGCTCGCCACCTTGGAAACGTTTTAAGAAGCTACTGAACCTGGAAAAAGCTACTCTTTCTAATCTTTACAATGTTGAGTTTCCTTCAAGAAAATATTTTTATTTCATTTCACAGGGAATTTAAGACAAGAATAAATGCAGTCCTTAATACTCACTTTGTTCAGTTTTCCATCACTATCTTGATCAAGCCTTTTGAAAGATTCTTCAGCGGTCCGTTGGTCCGTGCTGCCAGTATCTACCGTTTTACCTGCAGGAAAAAATAGTTAGCAATTTACGCGGGTCAGCATCATCTAATTGAGGGCCTCTCAGGGTTTTTGGGAGCAAGGGAACTTGATCATTTATTTCAAGGGAACAAGTGATATTTTTGGGATTAATTTGAGCGAACAAGGGATATCTCTACATTTGAAGGAAACTTAGTGACAAAACATTTTAGGTAACAATAGAATTTATTATAGGGAACAAGGGAGAAAAAGTGAAATTTTAAGTGGATGAAGGAAATATGCTATCCCCCCTTGGGAGGTCCCTACTTATATCCGATGCTCACCTCCCCTAGAAAAATGGTCATTAAAATCCGCGAGATATGTTTACCTTTGTACTCATCGAATGATAGAAACCCATCTTTGTCGGTATCCACGAATTCCATGAATTCCTAAAGAGATTACACAGTGCGTCAGGAGAGGATGAAGGGTATAAGAGAGTCAATCCCCTATATAGGCTTTATTCCCAAGGAAATCCCTCTTAAGTTATTTCTAGATCTTTATCAGTCTCGGAAATGGCCAATCCTGTGAAGCTAATGTTACTCACGTGAACAGCTAGTCCACGCGTAATTTCATTCTCCACGAAACTAATCACACGCAACGCGCCTGTAGAAGAAGAGGGTATTACGTCTGAAAATAACTTAAGACGGATTACCTTAGGAATAAGGCCTATATGAGGGATCAACTGTCTTAGTCTTCATTGTCTCGTGAATGATATACGTTGTAACAGAGGACAAACTCAAACTCGCATGCAGTCAACGGTTAATTCTTGACTCGTGGTCAAGGAGAGCTTAGATACGAGCGATACAAGAAGCAGCAAAAATGCCTCAAAACAAAATGGCGATCAGCACGTGCGTTGTACATCTTTATAAATTTCAGGGTTGTACTCCGCAAAAATTAATGTGAGCTGAGAAACCGCAAAAAATACCGCTTGAAATAGCTACATTTGACCAACGTTGTATCTGCACATTGACGTGAGGAAGTCCACATTGTTTTTAAGCGCCCTGAAACATGTTAATTATGGTTAAGGGACTATACTATTATTTATCACACGACTAAGTTAGTTCAGAGGGGCAATTACTTAAATCAACCAATTAGATTGCTCCATTGCCGGTCCGATATTTCTCGAGTATTGGAACGGGAATTGTCCCGAATGATCTCGCGCGACCATTCTAAGTTCTTTAGTTTCTTGAACTAAGCTTGCCAAGGAACGTACGGCGAGAATATCAACGTTTGGTCTTTTTTGTACGGACCTCGTTTCGATATACTAAAAGTATGGCCTTCACGGTTGGTTAATAAGATACATATATCAGGGTTTACAAAGAACAAAGAACACAACAAAATCTTACTTCAACTATGATTTCAAACATGTTTGGATTTTCTTCAGGATGAAACATAGAAATCAAACCATCACGTGATAGTAAACCGTCTTCCTTCGCGTTAGCGTGATCAAATCTTCTTTTGTCGCGCTTTTTTTGTTTCTCTGTAAAACCTGCGAAATAACATCGTGAGACAATTGACCCTTCAAGCTAGAAACTTCAAAGTTCTATTATTTTTAATCCTCGCAATTTATGTATTCGTGATTTATGTTTCAAGAATGATTCCTAGCTCAGTTGAATCCGCAATAAAAAACACATTAAGCTTGTTTCTAAAAGGAGTATTTGCCATAGTACATAAAGGCCTAGAATTTTTAAAAGTTCCTAGAGCACAGTACAGTCAGTCTTTACGCACCCTACCCCCCCCCCAAGCCTCCCTCCTCCTGACCCCACACAAACATAAAGGGCGCTATCACTGACCTCCTCTGTTTTCAGCGCCCTTGATATATTCTTCCCAAGAGACCTTGCCGTCTTTATTCGTGTCCAGTGTCTTTAGCCGATTCTCGGCCTCTTGTTTGTAAAAATTCTTCATACTCCTGCCTGTCCAGGCAGCAAGTTCTTCGACTGATATTTGACCATCTCCATTTTTATCAATTAATGGAATAACCAACCTATAACAAAGAAAAAATGCTTAGCTCGGGTACCCAAGGAGTAGTTTAGACAAAATCCGTGCTACAGAATATGGATAGCCTGCGAGCGGGCTCACGTTGGAGCACAAGCACGCGCGAAATAAAGCGGTAAAGCCGCGAGACAAGACTCTACACCAGACTCCTTCCCGCCGAATCGCTTTGCTCCTCGCCGCTCGCGCGTGTGACTCAAAGGTGAGCCTGCTCGCAGGTTAGAATATGGATTGCTGAATTGTCATAAACCAACCGCCTTCGTTGTATGAAGCTAGGAAATGATAGGGCCAAACAAAAAAACGCGTATAATGATATGGGTATGAGCCCCGAGGGGTTACTCCCATATGGAAAGGTCGGGGGTGCCCGTCAGAAAAATTGAATTAAACCTCTAAAGGAGACCAATCCGGGCGTGGCTGGAACTTAACTTGACCCCTAAAAGATACAAATGTTCAAGAAAGGAGCTTGTACACCGGAGTCAAGAAACCGGCGGAAATCAGGCCTAAAAACGGAAATAAGAACGTTTCTTTTATTATTTTTTCAAATCCACCCTAAAAGATACTTTGACAGCAAAAAATAGTGGCGTTTCGTCATCAACACCCTAAGTGGGATCAGAATCCTTGATTTATACGCGAGAAGACCAGACACGAGACGACGAGCTTCCCCGACCTTTTCACATGGGACACTCCACCCAAGGTATGAGCATCCCCTTGTAAAAGACTTAAAACTATGTTGAGTACCCCATGTCCTTAAGCTTTTTCGCATTCTCTCTCACTCTAGTGGTGATCGTTATTTTTGTTTCTTCTCGCCATTAAGAGTTGCTATAATTATTTCGCTTTAGCAGCTTTCAGTTGGAAGAAATATTGCGTGACGACCGAAAAAAGAGAAAAGCTCATGAATGTCACGCAACGCTTGCCTTTCGAAGGCAACAGAGGATGTCACAATGACGGCAAAGAATTTCCGGTTAACAGTAACACCTTAAAATCTTTGTAGCTTTGTGTCAAAACGAGAAGATATAAATTAAGTCCATTGATCGAAAGTAAATGATATTGTATCAAATAAAAACAACGTGCTCTGCTGGTAAACCTTAACACGTAAAATTTTTTACTCACAGAAACAAGCTACAAAAATTCATCCCGCCAAAATGTCATCAAATGCAGGGGAAAGCTTTTGGTGTGTTTAAACTCATTCATCTTTTACCAGGTACTGTTAAAACGTAAAAAATAGCGTTATGTCACTAACCTGAGATTCGCTTTATCCTTGTCCATGTCTGACCGGGCCGTTTGTCCTTTAAGATCCGATTTAGGAATGTATGATCTGTCAGGTCCTTTAAAATTTGCTGTTATTCCCCGACACAAAATGCAAGTTAATAAAAATATCAGGAGCGAAGCCATGCCACTGCAACGTCTGTAGTCTTAGATTGCTTGGGAAATAATCAGACTCGAAAACTATCGAAGAAGAGCACCGTCGACGGCAACGCGAACAATAATGAACAAGGGACTTTGTCTTCGAAAATTGCGTGACATCGACACTCCGCTTCCGGTAAAGTTAATTTTTCATAGAATGAAGATTCCTCTAAACTGAAATCAGATAATACTTCCTCTAATCTCTTAACTTCATCGGATCGTCAGTTGCACAGGGCGAACCGTTAAAATCGAGTTATTCGCGGAGACATACATGTAGGCAGGAATTGCAAGGTAAAACTTGTTGTGTTTCATTTCCCTCAAGGGATACTCGTTCGCATCGGTCACGCTTTCTACAGAATGCGTTACGGACATGCTGACTATTCAGTTTTAGCGCGAGAAGTTGAACCAAGACGATTATTCCGGACTCCAGATAATCCTGGCGTTACTTGTTTTGCAGATAATCTCACAGTTCCTCTGTGATTCTTCGCTTTCTATCTGCAGTCGCGCCTACATCCGTATGATGATCGTACCCCCATATCCCGCGGGAAAAAGGAGGACAGGAATACGAAAGAGGGGCGCAGGCTAAAAAATGAAAGAAAAAATTACGATCTTGTCCTGCTTCAATCTAAAAATTTCACGAAAATGTTCATGATGAAGGCATAAATGGGCCCGTTCAATGCTCGATGTTTACTTTTGGAAAAAGTACATGGAACAGGGATGAATTTTGATCTCTATTAGGTAGTGAGGGAGGGGGGGGGGGGGGGGGGAGGTGACGTGTTGTACTTAGGTTTAGTAAGGATTAGCCCAAAAGTTTTTCATCAATTGTTGTTCTTAAGTTTTACATAATTAGCTTTAAGCACCTTACGAAAAAAAAAAGTATTTAGTCTCTTTTTGTCCAGTGAATATTCTTACAGGTGTTTCAATAAGTTTATTCCCGCTTTCCGGTCAGTCTTGTAACTCAGAGCACGGAGACTCCTTTTGAAGGCGTTGTGGTATACTCTTCAAACAAATATTTATTTGACGCTCATTACCAGCGTTCGGGGATAACGTTCTGGCTTTAAATCACTATAAAATACTTCAGGTTCCCCTTTTGCAAATGCTGTCAATGTCAAAAATATATATCTATGTATTGCTAAAGACTAGACTTTCTGTAAAATTTATGGTAAACACTGAACAGGAACGGTCTAAGCGTGCAATACTCAAAAAATGGCAGCAATTACTTGCATCCATGAATTAAATAACTTCCGGTATTATTTGTAGCTATCAGACAAACATATACTTCAACATAGGTCATTCGAAAAAACAGTAGAAACTAACTGTATGATCAAGGATGTCTCGCTATTCAATCAATTACATTAAGACACATACTGTTGTCTTGGTAACCTCCCTGGCCAGGGTTGTTCGAAAGGCGGATAACGCTATCCGCTAAAAATCACTATCCAGTGGAAAGTGGTTTGTTTTGTTAAGAGTTATCTACTGGATGGTGATTTATCAGTCGAAACAACTGGGGCCTGGACAACGTTATTTTGGAGTATTCATTTTAGTTATGCCTAACAAAACAATCAGTCTTCTTTGTCAGTCAAAGTAGTACAAGCGCTTGAATCTTGTACAAAACCTTCTAAGCTGTAATATTTCTGGTCTAAGGCACCTTTACCAACGTAAACAGGGATAAGAACTGAACACAGAAGTTTTATAAGGCTCGGGAATTCCCAGCGACAATGCTTGAATTGAAATAAAAGTTCTTCACCTACAGCATTAAAACCATTGATCTCCTCATCAAAAATCAGTTCTTGTTCAGCAGTTCCTTACGTCGCCGAGACACATTGCAATCTATAGATTTTCTCATGCCCAATCACAAGACGATAATTTGCCGTATCTTACGTTCACAGGCCAATCAGATGCTTGATATCCCGCACTCGAGCTCGCCTCCGTTCTTCCTGACTCTGTGTTTGTAAACCGAAGGCCTGGCCCATCAGCGTCCGCTTCTGTTCCTGCAAGCTGAGCATGCGCTCTTCCACGGAATTCATCACAATGTACTGAAAGACAAAGCACTCCGTCACGCAATGATGGTCACGACACTGACGTTTAAAACGAGGGCTCAGGTGAATCTTGCAGACTGGATTCTGACTGAACCAAACGAGCTACTTAAAACCTGACTTGAAGTATTTGCGAGGGAGAAGGAACATGCAATATACCAACCTTTGTGATAATCACTTCTTGTGTTTGACCCAAGCGATGACTGCGATCGAAACACTGCTCCTCAATGGCCGGATTCCAGGCCTACAGCAGTGACAAACAAAATCAAAGTTATAAAGTTATAAGTTAAACCTTTGCTTGGTATAACAGCTTACAGTCAGCGTTTCACTTAACATACCGGGTCCATAAGAAAAACTCGCGTAGCAGCCGTTAGATTCAAACCCACTCCCCCAGCTGTCAGCGACAACAAGAAGACTCTAGGAGAACTGGAACTAGGGTTGGAAAAGTTCTCTATGGCTCGGGCCCTCGCTTCTTGGGTCATTCTTCCATCCAGCCTGACAAAGGATAAATCTTCTTTCTTGAGCGCTTTCTCGATAACATCCAAGAATGAAGTGAATTGGGACACTACAAGGCTCTTTGTGGACGGGTCCTTATCTCGGATGGCACATAAGGCCCCTATCAATGCATCCAGCTGAAATGGAAGGTGACAAGCGCACTATTATAATATATACATTGTTGATAATCTGGCATGAATTTAAAGTATGTAATAGTTAAGAAATGGAAAAAAAACGTGTGCCCTTGTTAACAATTTGAGGGCCGCTTCTTGGCGTTTTCGAAGTGTTTGTGAAGAGGATTTAGATAAAGTTTTGAACGACTAGTAGATTTATACTAAAACAATTAGATTTTTCGCTCTCAATTTCTATGCGTGATAGTTGACTCGGGCTGTGCCCTCGTCATCTATCACATGAGAGAAATCTCGAGCTCATAATCTAATTGTTAATTAAAAACACGAGTAGAAGTTACGGAGAACGAGAAACACTGTGACTTAAATTGTAAAATACTTTTTTAAAATTGTTTTCGCTCAATAATAACAACTATACGGAAATAATATTTAAAAAGCCCCAAACAACCAGGTGCCGAGAAATTTCAAGTAACAGCTGTAAAACCAGAATCCAGGACAAAATGTTTATCCTGTTGCTGTAAGAAGATGACCGGTTAATTAACAGAAAAGATCTCCTATTAAAAAGCCCTTCTGCTAAATAGTGAGAATTATATACTGCCTCAGAAATATGTGAAATCTTACATTACTTGTGGTTTCTAAAAAAGTACTTCTCTCCAAAAAACTCAAACCTTGGAACTTTTCTCAGACTCTCCAGGTTCCTCGTTAGTTTTCTTGGCTTCTGGTTTCTGTTTCTTCTTCTCGGGAACTTTAATCAACTCGTTCTCATTTAGCGGCGCACGGCAGAGCGGGCAGCGAGGAGCAAGGTTATCTGACGTCATAACATCCATAATGCACTGCTGGCAAAAGACATGTGCACAGCGCGTGATGACCGGCTCGACCAGGGAGTCGAGGCACACCGAACATTCTTCGTCACTTCCCGAAGATAACGTCATGAGTAGGTCTTTGATGAGTCGGTTAGTGTCGTGGTCCACATCGAGATCGTCGTCATCTGAATCATCTAGCCCTGAAGTATCACATTCACACATCAGATATATTTTCTCGCGTTTGACTGGTCCAAATACGTCACAAGATTGAGTAACTTACTAAACATTTCAAGCAAACTAGCAAAATGTTTTCACGCGCCCAGAACCATTTTAACATTGACCGACTTAGAAGAGGTTTCCCCAAAAGAGCGACCTTATCTAAAAATGTTTGAAGAATAATACACGCAGTAACACCCCATTGGCGTGAAAAGATGCTCCGACATTTGTCTTTGGACATTATTTGTCCCTCGAAGTTTGCTAGTTTCCTCGAATGCTTCGCTCTCCGATGACCGCGGAAAAATATCCGAGCATATGTTTTTGGCCAAAGGTAGACCATTGCTTATTCACAGTATATTCAATACCCTAGCCCTAGATCTGTTCAATCTCAGCCACAAAACGAGCAGCAGGAGAACAAATGATGGGAAGACTGATTTCAAAATTTTCAGGTCTTTTCCGGTAAAATATAACCGTAGCGTTGGTAAAAAGAGCATAAAAAGAGGATTATCAAGGGGATACATCTATAGACTAACCAAACACTGTGAAGTGTCATCTGTACAGTGTTAGGCCCGTGCCTACCCTAGTTACCTTGTAAAAGATTCTGTGCATGTTGTAGTGATTCGCATTCTTTAGCGCAGAGCTGGGGATGTAAACACAACTGGCGGAGACGCATTAAAATGACAAAACAGTGCGCGTACTTCGCTAGGACTGTTCCATCTTGAAGATATCTGAAATAAGAAATGCAGAGATGGCAAACGAAGCCCTGCTGCACTTATTTCATTAACAGTGTACAGCTGTACGTGCATTTTGTTTTAATGACCACAGCTGAACCGCTGGAAAGCGCACACCCGCAAGGAAATGGGAGGTGGATCATGATACAAACTCACCCCACTGATATCCATACATTTTCTTATGGTACTAGCTACGAGAATTTGTTAAAGATCATAGAAATTTCTATTTGGTGATGATGTCCCTGATTCTCACTACCTTCTCTCTTGCTTTATCCATTGATACTGTCAGGGGAAATTTGCCGCTGGTCCAGTTTAAAGGGTCAATAGGGGTTTGTGTAGATTGAATATTTTTTAGATTAGGATAATTAGTTAGTGAACATACAATCACGTCTAGACAATCATAATAAACGTGCGTTTGAATGTCTTTAAACGCCGTCCAGTTCTATTTCAGACTCCTATCTGCCATCGTCTTTTCTAAAGGAAAGCCAAACTACATGTATGAAATTACCTTCGTATGATCAGTTGGCCATGGTTCTGCATGGCATCGTATAATTTCCGCTCCTCGTCAGACAACTCAACCTCTTGAATGACCACTGTACGAGGCGGCAGCTTTACAAGTGGTTTTCCCTCGTCCTGATCTGTCTTGAGTCTTCTGATTGAAATGTGCTTGAGAAGTTTTTGTAAACGACTGCAATCAAAGGTGTAGATCATTTCAATTCGTTTCAATTCTTTTACTTTGAAGGACAAGTCTCTCGAAAGTATTTTACTCAATTCACCAGAATGAAAGTCTGGATAATTGGTATTATACCAAAAATTAAATCACGGCCTGAAATGGGCATCCAAAAAATTCAACGTCCAAATCGTAAGCGAGATTGACGGTGTTTTGTTAGAAAAAATTATCATTGCAAGTGAGAAATTTAAAGACACAGCTTTTAATATTTCTAAAGTTTTGTAAGTTTCGTTTCGTAAAGGGTCTTCAAACCGAAGGAATTTTGAAACGCCGGCTTTTCGTTTCATATATCCAAAATGACCGGTGATATTTCTCCGGCGTAGTGTGGACGGAAAACATTTTGATACATTTTCAGAGTGAGAATGCTGTTTTCAAATTTCTACGGTGGGTGGTACCTTGTACTATGTTAATCAAAATGGTTTTCAATAAGCGAGAAAAGCTTGTTTTCTTTATTCAGTACACTGATTTGCTGCGCTACAAAAGAAATAAATTATTGTCAGTGCTCTTGGCTGCAGGTTCATCTCAATTGGGACACAGTTCACAACTTTGGCAAGCACAGTTTATGTGTATTAAAAAAGCTATTAAAACTAGCCAGATGTCTCCTCTGGCTACTCACTGAAATTCAGACTGAAATTTAATGGGTCTACATGTGCGTTACAGTTAAAGGTTTGCGCATTTTGAAAAGTTAAGCCTAAATTTTTCCAGTTCGTCGTTTGTAGTCCGTGTTAATCTTCACCATCCTTAGCCATCCTTCTTCCTTTATGGTTAATTATTATCTCTTTGGCGTTTTCTTTTTATGTCTTATATCTTAGTAAACTTTTATTTCCAGGTTTCCCTCAATTCAAAGGTAATTGTGTACATGGCCAAAATAACTCAAACTAGACTAAGCTTCTTTAAGTATTCTATGCTTAAAGTTAAGCAGCCTACTTGACGCCTTGTTCATCTCCTCTTCTCACACTTGAGGCCAGTGCAGAATTCCACCAGCCCTTGTCATCAAATGGTTCTATGCGAAGAAATTTGCACACGGACCACAGGTCATCCAGCCTGTTTTGTATTGGTGTCCCTGTCAGGACCCATCGACGCTCTGCTGCTAGATCAATCATAGCTTTGGTCAGACGAGTCTGTGGGTTTCTTATAGTGTGACCCTCATCTAGGATAATGCGCAGCCATTTAATCTTGTGAAGTGGAGAGTCATTCTGCAATGTACAGTGATTAACGTAGTTTGTAATAATAATCATTAATGACTGACAATACAATACAATACTAGGAAAACTTGATGAACACAGGCTCACACATAGGCTCAAGTCATGATAAGCACGGGCAAATTTATTACTGTCCACGATCGTTTTCCTTCCAACATGTATCCCTGAAGTTGTTATCAAAAACCCACTCAGCAATGGACACTTAAGTTGACTGAGCAATTTAACGTTCTGAGTTCCTAGGGAATTATTTTGACCAAGAAAGCAGAAATATAACAACAAATTTACTTAGGAAGAAAACTTTTACATCTTCAATAGTTCTTCACATCTCCAAACACAAAACTGGAAAAACAAACAGAAAATTGCAAACTGACATCAACAGGCAGCAATCTCCGATAACTTGGCCACAGGTCAGTTTACTAGAGAAACAAGCTTGTGATCAAATAACAGTCACTGTTTTACACCATGTTTCTGATTAAGTACATGTATAATTATTGGTAAACCACATCTTACAGTCAAGTAAATAAAACTGCGTGAACAGGTTGAATAGGACATACAAGTCTGTAAACAACTTACATGTATTCCATGCTCACAAAGATCTCTACTGATAGATAGATAGATAGAAACTTTATTAAGAATGTCATCAACCACCTAGCTGGGGAAAAACTCCCCTACTAATACGGGGACGTAACAAAAACGAGTTAAATTAGAAGAAAATACTACCAAAAAAAAAAAAAAAAAAAAAAACCTATAGCTATTTACAATAGTAAAATTGAAATCCAAGTTAAAATATGTTATGAGACTATGTACAGTGGATTTTATGACAGGTGCTTTTATGACACTTGAGCATCACCTGAGTGCTGACAGACAACAGAACAGCAGAGGACATACATGTACAGTGTCAATACTCACCCTGCTGTAGTCATTAGTCAGTGTAGGATATGTTGTCAGTACAATGTCCTGTTGTCTAAGAAATTTCACATCTCTCAATCGCTCTGCTCCATAATACATGTAAACTTGCAGACTGACATCTGGGTGAACATGGCTGCATATCTGGTCCTACAAAAAGCACAAAACAACAGCTGATCAACACAATGTTTTCACATAGATTTTACATGTACATGTTAGAGAGAAGATAGAAGTCAATGATACAGAAGTGATTCCACTTGACATGAATTACTAGAAAAAAGGGAGATGCATGGTCAAGACACTGTTTAGCACTACACAGGAAATGGACAGCTCTTTGGGGACAAAAGAGGCAGGTTCTTTTGTTTCTACTCCCAGAAGCTAACTAGAAGAGGTAGAGGAATATTGGGCATAAATACAGGGGTTTAGACATAGTGGGCTACCAAGAGGAGTACAAAAATGGGCCTAGATTATTATACCATGTCACTAGAAGACAAGTATTAAAAGAGTCCAGGGAGATGGTGTTGGGGAAGGGTGTAAATAGAGGGGGATACAGCTGTACATGTAAATAGTCGGAGTGAAATATATTAAAGGGGCTTACTGCAAATAGAGTGGGGCTAAACACACGAGAACTGAGCAGGGATCTAACTCAACGGGCAAAGTACAGGGTGACTCAAATAAAGGGGGCTGGGGCAGTGCTTTCTATAACATTTGAAGAAAGTGGCTCTCCTGGAGCATAGCACCTGTCAGAGAGCAATAAGTGAAGCTCATAACAACTTTCTTCAAAGGACAAAGTTTCGTAAACTGGTAGGTAGCATTATCAGTATAGCTGGTGATCCACAACAGAATACTGGCTGGACCTCTAGAAGGTTCCAGGTCTTACTGAAAGCACAGGAGCAGTAAGTGTTGTGCGTTCTTCTGGGTCAAGTAGATTTTCCTACCAGGCAATGAGCTTTTCATTCTCATTTGCCTGATGGGTGAGGGCCCAGGCAAGTTGCCTCCCAACTAAATAACAAAAAAAGTAAACTAAGACTTGCCCAGGGCAAGAAAAAGTTTGGAGCTGCTTGTCCAATAGCACAGTTGAATTCAAGGTTTTTTTTAGTGCTGAGGAGTGAGGGTAGAGTTTAAAAAAGGAATAAACAAGGGGACTTAACATTGAGTTTATTTTCAACACTTACTGTCCAGTTACTAAGCACAGACAGTGGGCACACAATCAATGTAGCACCGTGCTCGTCATCTGATTGAGATTTGTTGCTGTTAGTTCCATTTGCACTAACACTGCGTTTGCCAGCAGACAGCCATGGTGTAGCCATGTCAACCTTATCATCAGTATCAATGCTAATTGGTGATGGTGATTTTTTAGGTTTGGGAACTTCTTTCTCCTCTTTGAATTTCTCCTTTTTTATTGCTTTGCTGTAAACAAAAAGAATCATCATCATCAGAGCAAGAATACAACACACTGATCAGTACAACAACACATTTAAAAAAAAAAAAAACATTAGAGAGACTTATTGGGAGATCATGAAAAATTTAATCACGAAAAAAATAAATCTACCCATACAGTACCTGGAGAACTTGGAGAGATACATTTGCCTGAATCTAAAACCTGGCTGTTTTAAAGCTTTACTGTCTGCCAACCTGAAATGTTACAAAACAGTTCAACAATGTTGAAACACATAGCAGGTATGCAAAAACACTTACAGATATCAAACCTTTCTGGCGGGGGAGGGAAGAGCAAGACCCCAACCCATTCACCCACTCAACTTCCTGCTCAGCAGATCACTATAGTAATAAAAAAGTAGCAATCCTCAAAAAAAGTGAAAAATTTCACGGTTGTTAATTGATCAGCAAATTTCAAAGACGCGACACTTTGGAAATAAATGATCTTCGAAAAGAAGCAGCCTCATACAAAACTTCACAAGAAAATAACAATGGAAACAATGGATATAACAACTAAAACACACACATACAACAAACTGAACCAAAATGTTCTGAATTTTGTTTTAAATCATAATGATCCTTACTACAACTTAGGCAAGACTCTGTTTGGTGTAACAGAAATTCATTTCAACAATAGTAAACCCTTTCTTTTTTCTACATGTTCAGAACATTTTTATTGTTTTGTTTTGTTTTTTTTAACTTCACTAAGATTTGGTATGCATTTGAGGTACCCATACATGTACCTACATGTAGCAATCCCCAAAATTTACCCTCTGCAAGCAATGATACAAGTACAAAGAGATTGCTAAATAAGAGGTAATGCACTTTGTTACTTTCAGAACTTTACCACTGGTATTAAGTACCTTTTCTTTTTGTCTCCAACCTCTTTTCTTTTCTTAATAGTTACTGTCTTCACTGCTTCTTTGTTATCCATTTCAACATCGCCATCATTGTCACCATTTTCGCTATCTTTGCGTGCCATCTTCTCTGCAGGCTCAGATTTACATTCTCCATCTTGGCCTAAAGTTGATGCTCCTCTCTTTGAAAACAGAATGGAAAAATCATCACAAATTACATTAATTCCTCATGGACAATAGCGCAGTGTAGCTGAGTGGTTAGCAAGGCTCGAAAAAAGTGCCGTCCAGTAATGTTGTCCAGGACAAGCAGATTCTCCTAATGTTCTGGGCAAGTAATTTTTCATTCTCACTTGCCCAATGGGCAAGTGATCAGGCAATTCGTCTGCCAACTAAATCATCAAAAGAGTAAACTAAGACTTGGCCAGGGCAAGCAATATTTGAGAGATAACTGTCCTAATGGCAAGCTGGAATTCAAGTTTTTTCGAGCCATGGTTAGGATGCTGGACTTGAAATTGCAGGTTCAAATCCTACTCTGACCACTAGCTGGTGTAGTTCTCAGTACATTGTAGTTCTGAGTTGAATTCTTTAGCACCCTTGTTATTAGTTAACTGGTCTACCTCCTGCAATTAGTCATTCAGCGATTGTTTGGATTAGCGCTGAAAAGCCCCACTGGGCGAGTGGTCAGTTACCAGTATTTGGATATTTTATCAGAAGACTGAGAAAATTTCATCATTGTGATCGCTGAGAGCAGGCAAATTCATCATTAATTTTTAATATTCACTGCAGTGCAAATTATACAGGCACAGCTGTAATTTTCACACAATAAATTAGTTGCTGTATGAAAACTATTGTTATTTGAAAATTCTATTAATTGCACTAGCCTGACAACTTGTGCAATTTTGAGAGATTTTTCAAAAATTACTTACTGTATGCTTATTTCTTAGCTCATTTAAAAACAAATAACCATTAATAAGTACACAATTTAACCAACCTTAGTTGATGACCGCCTAGAGAACATTGGCTTTCCATTAAGGTGATTGGCCATAATCAGGGTGATAACAGTAAGAGTCTTTCCAAGCCCCATATCATCTGCTAGTATGCCACCTTTGGGAGAGTTAGGCTTTCTGTCAGTGGACCAGTTTGTTCCCTTGTTAAACCATGTGTTCTTGTTGACTTGTGTCCAGAATGCAGCTAGATCAGTATTGTTTTCTCTTGTTATCATCCAGTTTAGAGCTTGTAGCTGGTAAGGGAACAGCCTTGTGGTAATGGCCTGTCAGTGGAATAAATTAATTACATTGTTTGCTGGGATAACCTGTTTTTGTCGTGTGGTACAAGTTCATGTGCATGCACTATCATGTACCGGTAATAAATTATTATGCTGCATAAGATGGTTCTTCAAGTCTGTGGATGCAACACTAGTGTGTGACCATTGAAACAAAAGCTATTGAGCAGTACTGTACTTCCATGTCAACCATGTACAAGGTAGTTAGCACTTTTCATGTTACAGTCCTTAATAAGATGCTTTTTAACTTTTTTTTCAATAATTTCAAGTGAAAAGCAGAGCAGACTTTTTAAATTCAGATGGCCATATGAGATGGACACTACGCCATCAGTCTTGCTTCTTACAATCTCATTATTCATAACAATTTCATTGCCAAACTCACAACCTTGTTGAATGAAAACAGAGATGGGACTTTCCTTCAGTGTTCATGGCAGAAATATTTATATTAATATATCTAAGTATCTTTACATATTAAGTCATTTCCCATAGAATTATGTACCTCGGGTTGCTCAGCTTTTGCTATCTTGTCATATTCAACCAGGCCGTCAAAGAGTTGGTCTAAGACATTCAGTGGCTATAGAAGAGTAAGTACATAATTTATATCATCATTATTTTAGTACACAGGTAAATATGGTCATTTGGAGTCAGAATCCCTTTACAACTCTACTGGGTAAAATGTTAAGAAAATCGTAAATGTATAATTCTCCTAACATTCTGTCCAAAGTGAACTTAAATGTACATAAACACTATGCACATGCAGTGTGATTGGGAATAATTCTGAGCTGCACGGTACATTAGTCCTGGGACTGGGGCCCTTTGCATGCTACCATAATTCTGTGGATAAGGCAAGATGTACACTGTACATGCATCTAAAAGTTCCTAAGTGTTCCAACAACAGGGATCATACATCTAGGAAGTTGGCTTATCAACTTGTACAATGTAAGTCACCCTGGTTTCTACCCCTGACCTCCTCTCTTACACGTACCAATGGCAAACTACATTAGTCTGTAGCATTTTATGCCTAGTATTTTTTCCTGCACTTCCTCAGAAAGTTATCAATGTACATGTACATGTAGGAGAGAAACATTGAGAAAAGAGTCACCTTAGAACACAATACCTAGGATTCACAATACACGTATTCGCTTACCACAACAGGAAAAATCTGAGGCTTCACATCTTGTTCAGAGGAATTTACATCATTCACTTGGTTTGCTTTCATTCCATTACATGTGCAGTCACCTTGACAACTAGCTTGGCAAGTTGTACATTTAGGAACAGCTCCACTACCTTCTCCAGTGCTGAAAGGACCAGGGCAGGAGCAAACAAGAATAGAGTTACATTTGTTGCATGGAGTAAAGTCTGGAAAAATAGCTGGAATATCAGGATGGGCAGTAGAACTGTTTGCAATTGGCAGTGATTCCAATGCAGCATTATCTGCACAAAGTTTGACAGCAACTGTTGTTTGTGTAACATTTGCGGTAACATTTGATGACGCGATTGGAACTTCGGGATCTAACTTTGTCATTGGTACAGGAATTGCAACAAAAGCTTTAGAATTGCTTGTACTTGGAAAAGATGAGCTTGAGATGGTTGCCACATTATTTGATATTGAAGATGAAGACCCATTTGAAACTTCAGGATCTAACTTTGTCGTCAGGACTGGAATTGCAACCAAAGCTGTAGAATTACTTGTAATGGTACTTGGAAAAGATGGCCTAGAGATGGTTGCCATGTTATTTGATATTGAAGTTGGTTCCAGATCCTCTACTTTGTTAGCCAAACTTGGAATAGCCAATGGTGTACTAGAATTCCCTGCCATAGTGCTGGTTGCTGAAGCATTCATTGGCAAGGTGCACATAGCAAGAGCTTGCGCCAACATTTGAGGAGTCACAACATGAGTGACGGCAGTGGTTTGCAAGACATCTGATGCTCCAGTTGGAGCTAAAATTGTCGCAGCTGGTTCATTGCTTTCATGCAGTGAAATAGCAAATGTTGTTATAGGTTTTGAGGAATTTGAAAGGCTACTGTTGGATGATGTTCTTACACAAGTAACAGCAGTGATTTTTGAGACATCTTGTGCTACAGCTGGGGCTGAAATTGTCGCTGCTGGTTTAATGCTTTCAGGCATTGCAATAGCAAATGTTGTTACAGATTTTGTGGAATTTGCAAGAAAACTAGTGGTAGGCGTTCCTGGCGTGACAAAAGAACAAGTTGTACTTTGAGCTGCTGTATCTTCATGTGTTACAGGATTTGACAGGCGAGCCTTTTTAGCTGATCTTATAAAATAGGGTGAAGTTGTGACACTGTCTACCAATGATGCATTAAGGGGTAAAGGAAAACCAGATTTGTGTTCATTGCTTTGGGACGCATCTGGTAATTTATCAGTTGAAATGTGTTCTGTAGAAACTTGCAGAATTTCAGAAGCACAGTTGTTAGTTTGAGCGAGGCTTGAGGCATTTGGTAGGATCAATGTTTGTCCGTTACACTCTAGATTCTCTGAGCTAGAACACTGCGTCTTGGAATCTTCATTATTCCCCAAATCACTTGGCATGTCAAACGAAACTTCAGACGAGGTTTGCTTCATATCGACGGCCACTGAATCGAGAGTCTGTTCCATATTTTGAGGCACGTCTCCATCTTGGGTTGACAATGATTTATTTCCAGCCGAGTTACGTTCGCCGTTGTCCAGTTTTCCATCGAGATCGCTAGCTACGACACCGCTGTTTTCGTTTCTCACTGGTGAAGAACCTTTATCACAATATTGATCATCCTCTTGAAGGCTTGTATTCAGCGAGCCGTTCATGGTTGTAAAAAAATCCACTTCCGCCATGACGGGCATGGTCAAAAATTACAATTCTTCACCATTTTAGTCTCTTGAACTGTTGCAAATCACAAAAACAGTCTTACCGAAGACAAAGATCTCTATTATTGTCGTTAACGAAGTGGTATTACCATTGAAATCCGAAGACAAAAGCAAAAATATTCCGTAACCCAGCTTTCATGAGGTTTCGATTTCAGCGCGAAACCCGTGAAACATACCCAGGCCTTACTGCTCTGTCGTCTTCCATATTTAGAATATTCTCTGGGGAGTGCGTACCGAGAGCTCTGATTGGCTGGTTTGACAAAGAGAAAATGACATGTAACCTAGGCATTCGACAACAAAAGAACCAGACATATGGCGTGAAATAGGCAAACTTATTGCAAACAATGGAAAATGTGTTTGCTCAGTACTCACGACAATTGAACAGACATTTGCGTTTGCATTTTATTGTCGACAAACACGGTTTTATACTGCAAACATGGCTTCTTCACAGAATGGCGAAAAATCGCCATTGTTCTCGTCGGAAAAAAGCGCTCAGCGTGTCCCGTTTTCGAATGTTCGTAATAAAGCGATTTACGAGCACACTGCGGGAGACGAAACGGTTGGATTGGACCCGGATTACGAAAGCCTGGTAGAAAACTTGGACGAACTTTCAGAGGAACAACTGGATGAACTACTTCGAGAAGCTCGCGATATAAACCAAAGATTACGGTCTGTGGAGAGAAAACAAACTGTGCACGTTCACAGAGGAAGCATGGCTGATCACGAATTGGCCATGGAAGAAAGCGCATCAAGGCCAAGCCGATCTCACTTTTTGCCTCCGATTCAACAAACAAAGACTGCTATGGTAACTCAAGTTAACGTAATGAAGGGAATTGTGTCCCCTCAAGCCGGAAGAGTTGGAAGACGAGAAAAGTCAACCGCAACGTGAAACATGAGGACGATGTGGTAGAATATTTTTGTCAAATTGGAAGACTGTTTTTGGCTACCATGGAGACTTCAATTTAATATGGCCACATAGACAATGTTAGGAAAATGGAACAGGAAACGGAGAAAAATGTATTTTGATCATATGCTTTGCAGGATTTTCCTAAAACAGTCAGTCGTAATGTAAGATGTTAAAAACTCATATGGGACACCCCAGAAAGCTTTTAATACCGTAGCGACTATCAATCAATCAACCTTTATTTTAAAAGTTTCTACTCACCTTGACATAACGATTCTATTTATTCTTTACCTACGTACAATAGTTATTCAGGTATTTTATACCGAAAAAAAGAGGATGTATTGAATCCTGTATAATTTTGAAATATATATGTGAAAAGAATGCTAACTCAGATCTAACTTAACGGTGGGCACATCGTAAACTTTTGTGAACAATGCACATAAAACATCTTGCATATGTTGCAGTTAAAAATGTTCAGTAGGTAATTTTTTTTTAACTAGGTAAATTTATTATTTAACTAGGTATTTTTTTTTTAACCAGGTAATTTTTCTCTTGCTCTGTTTCAGTCAACTAACTAAAAAGGGTTTTAATTTATGGGGTGGGGTTAAAAATAGGGGCCTGGTATTTTTAGGGGGCTCTAAAAAGAAAAGAAAAATAAAAAAAGGAGGAGAAAAATCTCATTTCCTACTCTTCTCTTCATCTCTCCCTGCTCCCACCTACTTCTTCTTCTCTTTCACTATCTCCCTATTCTACGCCTACCTCTTCTTATTTTCCTATCTAATTATTAATTTCAAAGGAAGAAGGAAATTACAAGTACCTACCGTGTGTTGAACCCAAGACCTTCAGATTACATGTCCATCTCGATCTCCACTAGACTACACAGCTCAAGTTGAAAAAATTTCTTTTTTTTCTCCTAATTATTGCTTTTTTGGGTCCCAGACTCACCTCGGTCCAAATATTCAGGTAAAAAAATTTGTTTTAAAATTACCTAGTTAAAAAAATATTACTTAGGTAAAAATCAAATTTACCTGAAGAAAAAAATTACCTACAACACATACATTGCCTGTATATTAGCATAAATTAATAGTTCGAAATAAAAAAACCAGCTATTTATTGAAGTATTTTTAAGTTAATTTTCTGATTGATTCCAATGGCAGATCCCCCCCCCCCCTCCCCCACCAGCCCTATATCTGCCCCAAGGCACCCTTGGTCAGTGTAAAACACAGACTGCAGACCAAGAGTAGATTGCAGACTGCAAACTACAACTTTTTTTGAGTATACATCATATGCATGTTATTTCCATTTTTGAATGGTAACCATAAATAGGGTTATTACAGCTAATCGTAGTGAAGGTTAGTCTGAATGGTGCTCTGGTTACGGCTCCAGTTAGCCTGAATAACACTTGCTTTAGCTTCTTTATGGTTAGCTCTCAATGGTGGAAATGGTAACACAATTCAGTTAGAAACTCTGCAGTCTGGGTTTCTTTCCTTCTCTGCAGTCTGCATTTTACCCTCAGTCTGCAATTTACCTGCAGTCTGCAGTCCCCCTTTTACACTAACCGAAAGCACCCTTGGTTAATGGCGCAGTAAAAATGTGAAACTAAAGTAAAAGCACATTACTTTAGGCACTCAAATGAAAACCACTCAAAACAGTAAATGGTACTAAAGGAATTACCTTACCTTACATTACCTTTATCTCTATAATATTTAGTTATTTCTGGAATACTACCTTTTGAAATCTGAAACATATGTTAATGACCACAAAACAAAACTACTAACATTAATTTCTTTCAAACATTTTATTGGAAAAAATCTTTTAAAAATAAAACAAGACCAAATTAACCTAAATATATACTCATTGTCTTTTCTAAAGTGTTGACATGAAGTATAAGGTGCCCACTTTCTAAATTCTTGAGTCAATTGCTGTTTTTCTGAGGAAAATTTTGGACAAAATAGCTGTTGTTGCAGAGTACTTTCCAATATTAAAGGCTTGTGCCTTACTTGGTTCTACCTTATTTTACTTTTAGTGAAAAACTGTTTCTCTAATTATTACAGTCCCAAAGGCTGAAGATGTCCACTTGAAATGATTCTTTAACTCTAATTTTGAACCAAACCCTCCAACAGAAAGAAAGTACTTGAATGAGCAAATAAAGACCATGCAATACAACTTAGTCAGTGCTACTTTCACATTTCTCTGTTAACAGATCAGGACACACATGTAGTTTACGGAACAGAACTGCCTGTGCCAGATGGCTGTAGCAATGCAAGTGCCATTAATGACAATAATTATAGCGGTTATTAAAATACAGAAATCATTTTGAAGGTCTCTACCAGACCCAGGGGGAAGTACTCCAATACAAAAAGGACATGGGTACTCACTGTACCTTTTTAGAGGTTAAAAGGTCTATACCAGGTCTATACTAGGTCTATCACAGGTCTATACTAGGTCTACACCAGGTCTATACCAGGTCTATACTAGGTCTATACTAGGTCTATACCAGGTCTATACCAGGTCTATACTAGGTCTATACCAGGTCTATACCAGGTCTATACCAGGTCTATACCAGACCCGTGGTGGGGGGAGTACTCCCATACAAAAAAAGGAAGGGGTACTCATCCTACATTTCACGGGTTAAAAAGGCAGTTTTAGTTCCTCTTAGGGTGTCCAGCCTCAAAAGGTCCACAGTGAGAGCTTTTGTGGCACCCTTTAGGCTATTGAGCTGCAAAAACTGCAACACAAGATAATATGGTTTGAGAACTGGTACCTCTTAGGGGTGAAAAAATTCCAAGTAACGCCCACAAAACAGGATCTTCATGTCTCTTAGGGGTTCGTTTCAAAATTTCCATTGAGCACCCCTGTCCTTTTCATATTGCAGTCCCCCCCCCCCCCTGCCCCCTCTGGGTACCAAACATATATGAAGATTTATAGTTTTCAGTTTAGTTTCAAAATTTAAAGTAAAGAATCAAAACTGCCCTGTTTGTATGAAAACACTTATTAACACATGATATAAATTTCAATAAAACCTCTATTTTCATATTGTAATTTATTGACAAAGCCTGCTTTCTGCTTGACACTTCAAGTCTCACTACTCTTAACATCTAGTCTCTCCTTCCAAGATGAATACATTTTCAAGCAGTCATGTAACGAGAGTAAAGAAAATCATCAATCAGGAGATACTGTGTTGATGTACCACCAAATTCTCATCACTAACAAAAGAAATGCATGGAAATCAGTTTGGAGAATTTAGATTTTAACTTTGAGACTGAAACGGTTAAAGCTACCAGTATGACAGCACTAGATCCAAAGCAGTTGGTTTTCTTCTAAATTCTTGCATGAAGATGTTATCCTAAAAAAACGTTTTCATTTAATGTCACATGCCTTGGTAGTTAACCATTCAAGCTCGTCAATATTCACTATTGCTATATAAATACTAGCTAGTAATATAAAATGCACAAATAAGTACTGCATGGATGTCATATTTTCTCAAGGAAACTGTGATTGTCTTGTGCAATAATACAAGTAGAGCAGTGCTTATCTTTGGATGAAACAGTTAGCTGTAACGGCATATTTGGAAATTGTATCCTGACATAAAAACTGTCTATGTCTTTCATCCACTAGTGAACAGTTATTATAAACTCCTCTTTTTGCACAGACCTTGTCTGTTTAATCAGAGTCCTCTTCCTCTCCATAGTCATCGGCACCTGGGGCTTCTGAAAGATGAAGATTTGCTTCTAGTTAACTATATGGCTGCTAAAATGAAAAATGGCTGCTACCTCACACTTTGCTTTACAATAAGTGGACAAGGGCTTCTCAAACTAAGTAAATAATTCATCAAGTTTAAACAAAGGAAATCACATCCAATGACAGTGTTTGGATATCTGATCTTAATTAGCATAGATTTATACAATTTAATTTCTCTGTTTCCCCTTTAGTTTTAGTTTTGATTGAGAAGATGTATCAAACACTCAAGACAGTGTTTGACCACATTTTCAAACATCTCGTAGTTCATCAAAAATAATACTCCGCTGTGCATTGTATTTTCAGCTGTCTTCTTAGTGCTTGGAAATGTTGTCAAGCGCGGCCTTTTGTGTTTAATATATTACATACAATACATTTATTTTGATAAAACACTGATGCACTCAAACAGGTTTGGTAACTAATATAGGGCAAGATACACTTTTGGTAACTCTTCATTTGAGCATAGATATAAACATCTAGGAAAATCGCAGCGTGTAGCGTACAAGAAATAGAAAGTGTGGAAAGGTTGACCTTAATTCTTCCAATAATGCACATGTCATGAGTTATTACTAAATCAGTTTGCTGTTCTTTTTTTAAAGAATTATCCAAAGGCAAAAAATTAATTGTATGTAACATTGGAATTGTTTTAATGCACCTTTACACCTGGTTGTCCAATCAGCATGCACATAATACCAGGATCATAATAAAATTAATATTAATTAGACACATAATTTCACCTACCCACAGCTCCTCGTAATAGTCTTCCAACTTCTGGGTCTCTTGCTAGATCATAAGGAGTTTGCTTTGCATTGTTTCGGATGTCAGTTCTTGCTCCTATTAGTCAATTTTTTTAAAAGTAAATTTCTCTCAGTGGACTGTAAGTTTCTTGAAACAGCATCTAAATAGTTCAGGTTCTAACCTTCTAGCAGACTGTTAAGGTATGGATACCGCAGGGTTGGTGTCTTACACAGTAGATGTTAAAATCAGGTACTAGTAAACAAAGTTATTTAATTCACTGCTAATTCCTACTTCCAGTGGTTAAAAATGATTTGAGCAGAGAGCTATATGATTTATGTGTCTATATCTGATATCACAATGTTAATTACATGTATACATGATGACAGTGGGCTCATAGTATATCATTCCATATTTAATAATTCTAGTGATTCAGTTTGAGTTATTAAGAATTCCCTTATATCCAGGCCAGAAAAAGTCTTAATTGCTGCATGGTGATCTGGAGAAAGAACCAAGATCTTACCTCGTTCTAGCAGTAATTCAACAATGTCTGGATGACCTTTCCAAGAGGCTGAATGCAAAGGAGTGTCTCCAAGCTTGTTCTAAAAGAAACAAAAATTACTGTCAACACAGTGAGAAGAACAAACTGCATGTACAGCACAATAAAAATCTTTGCAAACCTTTAAAAGAACACAAAAGTGATAACGATAGCAATAACATCAGGACAAAATAAATTGTATGTCTACCGTACATAACAATGTTATTAAATGAAACATTCTATGAATGTATGTGTACCTGGACGGAGATCTGTATTCTTGGCTGTGCAAGCAAAACTTTTACACACTCTGTTTTAAATAGTAAAAGTTAAAGTCAACACAACACTTGAAAGAAAAATCTGGTAGATGGACTCTGAGGAAGTTGAAATGCAATTCACACCAAGAAATCAACTCTGTGTGTTGTTTTGTACTAAACTATAAGTCACTACAGATGTCTATAAAAATTTAGCCCCAAGCTCTGAATGAACTGTTTGACTGTTTACAAAACAAATGCTCCAATTCTCTCTCTAGTATAATTATGATCATTACTGGTGATAATACATTACAATTTATAACAATTATTATTTTGATGTAACCATAAGGGTGTGCATAATTAATTATGCAAGCTGCTTCACACACACACACACACACCTGTGTGTCCTCCTTGTGCTGCCCAGTGAAGAGGGGTGGAGCCAGCCTTGTCAAGACCATTGACTGACACCTGTCAAATTAAAAACTCAATAAATAATAATGATAAATTAGATAATTATGTGTGCTGGTATAATGTATTATATTTCTTTTTAACATAAGTTTTGAAAATTCAATGGAAATTTTAAACAATCAGAAGTGTATCCTTAGATGTTTTTAAGATGTAAAACAAATACTTATTGTTTGTGTACTTTTTGCCAAAACCACTGTATTGACACCATTGCCCCCTCCCTCCCCCGCCCCAAACACACACATACAGAATGACTGATTCAGACGATTACCTTGTTTTGCAGGCATTCTTGAAGGAAGCCCATGTTTCCTAAATAATGAGATCATATCATCAACACCACTGTGTCCATTAGTACCATAATGCAAGAAATATTACAGCTTGCCCTTCAAGATTTCACAAGCTACCCCACCAATATACTGCTGCCAATTTACACACTGGGGTGTTGAAAGGTCTTGTGAGATTAGTGTATGTCTTTCCCAAGAACACAACACAGTGACCCTAGACATCCTGGATCTGAACTCCAATGTACAAACCATTAGATCACTATGTCTAACAACATTAACTGCTAATAAATTTAACTGTCACTGCATACCTCAACACTAATGTTCCCTTTTTGCCTTCTGCCTGATTGACCCATGTTGCAGAAACAGTCTCTCTGTTACTTCCTGCTCTATTCCTTTCAATAAACTACATGACTTCCATAATATTTATTACACATACAATAATCTTTGCTGGTTGCTGCAGAAAACATCACTGATCAGTTCTAAATGAACACCAAGTCATTCCAACTCTGTAAGTATTACATGTAACTAATCTCTTCCTAGATGGGATAC
>NC_138145.1:36617147-36822147 GCF_964199315.1 Orbicella franksi | reverse complement strand
TCCCGGTGCACAAGTTTAGGTCTTCTGTTACAAAGGGAGACAACAAAATGCTCTTTCGAAATATCTCAGCAATAAAGACATTGTATTTTTTTTCTGGAAAACTGATGCTGGGAAAACCACTTTGCACCTTAACAATCAATAAACCCGCAAGTAAGCTCATGTATGTTACAAACAAAACTAATCGTTAATTTCCGGTACACGTACTCGCGTAGGAATGAAAGGTTTTTACTGATATAAAACAGAGGTCACGCTTAAAATACCCTTACATGTATGTGTAATATTAGATTATGAGACCACTTAAGTACGTAAGCTAGATAGCATTCCAACACTGTCTTTACTTGTGCTCAATATTCAGCTTACACGTAAACTGAATTTGTACGTTACCCTATCGACTATGTACAAAATATCGCCTTCTTCAAAACTGATCTCGTCTGGCTGCAAAAGAACAGAATGAAAACGGCAAATAAAGTCAGGTTAAAGCAAAAGCAATATTGTGGCGCTGTTTATGTTGTAAGCTTGTATACGATCGAAACTAAGGAGCTATCGATCGAAAGAAGTCACTTGGATCCGAATATTTCAGTACCTGCTGAGCTGTATAATTGTACAAAGCCCTCACAACCTGCACATGACCTGAAGACAGAACATCAAAAAACCGTGAAAGTTTGAAAAGATTTAGCAAAGATCGCTGGATTTTATCATACCTGGTCTTGGAATTGGAGGCGGCGGCCTTCTCGGTCCAGACATGTTGAAAGCTAAGTATTAGGAAGTAACTGATGCGCGTGCGCCTGTTCTTCTGAGCCAGCAGGAAGCGTGCGGTAAATCCAAATGAATGTGTATATTTCATGTAAGTCATAGAAGCTATTAAAATCAATATGGCGGAAAATTGAAAAGTGCGTCTCGGCCTCTCAAATTTATAGAAATCCCTGCCAGTTGGGGTTTCTTCAAGTGGTTTCATTGTGATGGATAAACTTGAAGAACTGTATTCTATTGCATTTAGCTGTAACTGTTTCGAGGAAGCTTACAAAAGGGGAATTTACAACGCGCTGGGAGAGTTGCCCCAAACCTTTAGCTTCACCTGGGAAAATGACGACATCGATTCAATATTGCTAGCTCTTACTGTGGTCCAAAAGTTTTGTGAAAGACTTGAAACACTTCGATGTACATATTTAAAGATTATTGTAGATGGTCTGGTCTCCAAGAACCACCTAGTGGATGGTTTGTTGAAATATCTGGATCACAGAAATCAGCATGTTGTCTTTTCTGCTTCCAAAGCCATTGTGCTAGTTTTTCAGGCGCTTCCCGAGGAAATGATAAAAACAGAATGGTTTCAGACGCTGTTTAATTTTGGAAAAGAAACTAAACAGCCTTGGAGAAAGCTTTACGCCATGGAAGTATTGAATAAGATTCTGAAAAATTCTAGAGAAACTCTCAAGGATAGTTATGAAAATTCCCAGCAACAGACCATCAATCAGATGTGCTCCTGCTCACATGAAGCAGGTAGTGCATGTTTGATTAGTACTACTGTTTCAAGAACTGAGCTGGTTGATATGTTGTTGGGGAGTTTAAATTTGCAGCACATCTTGTTTTACTACCTTCCTTTTATTGTGCGACCAAATGGAATGTATTCTTTTCTGAGAAGCTGTCAACAAGTTGGGCCTGCTGAAGATTTTGTTGTGCTTTGGGCAAGTCTAAAATTAGGTGATGCAATTCACAGTCAAGAAAATGTGAAAAGAGAAGCCATTAGAGGAATGAAAGAAAATGACTTAGTTGCATTCTTGCACTGTATTACAGAGCTGGCAAAATATTTGGAAGTAGGCAGAACACTTCAGAACAAGTCTACAGCCGATACAAAATCTTGGAGTCAAGAAGAAAATTACTTGCTAAGGTCCCAAGAGCCTGGATCACAAGAGTTCTATAGAACAAATACGGTTGAACTGTGTGAAGGTAAAACTGATTCTCTATGTGTAACTGAGATGGCCATAACCCATGTAAAGGATGTTACTGTCAATCAACTTTGCACTGTCATGGCAACCTTGATCCAGTACCTTCATTATCCAAGACTACCATCACTGATTTTCAAGAAGATTTTGGAAGTTTTGAATCATGTGGTAGTTATACCTAACTCATTTATGTTCAGGCAGAAAACCAAATGCACAAAACTGGAGAGGATAGTAAGGAGCTCTTCAATATCCTTTTTAAGTGTTGTTCAATGTTGTCTCTTTGACAAAATACCGAGATGTTCAGGATTTGTTGGATTCAGTGGAACAGAAATGAAGAGTCCCTCAGAATCTGTGTGCAGCAAAGTTAGCAGCACTGATCTTGTTGCACTGCGGAAGGCTTCACTGATGGGTTTTAAGTCTTCTTTTGTTATGCTGAAGTTGGCCAAAAAGCGTGAAGGTACTTATACATACATGTATGCAAATTATCATAATTATGGCAAAGTTAGTTTGATTGCACAAGAGCAAATAATCATGTTTTTTTCCCTCCCTCCACCCCAAAAATAACTTCTTATATTTATTAAATATTATTGTTCTGCAAAATATGCTGAATTATTTCTGATTTGATCTATGCCTTCCTTCTGGTTCCGTTAAATCAAAATGAAGACAATAAAATGTGTTAGGTGACCTTGTAAATATGTGGATGTATAGTGGCACTACATGCTGAGGTTACCGGTACTAGCATATTACATTTATAACATTCTGCAGTTCCAGAAAATATCCATACTCTCCCCACAGAAGGGATTGGAATTTCCTGGGGGGTGGGGAGTTCTGGAAGACCAAAACATTAAAGAAATGTATGAAGATTAACTGGAATTTCCAGAGGGGTAGGGAGGTGTTAGAAAAAAATGCCTTCGTGGGGGAGGTATGGATATTTTCTGGAACTACAAATTTTAAGAAATAGAAACATTTTCTGTGTTTCTATCTAGTTACAAAAACATGATTAGAAATTTGAGAGAACAAGAAATGTTGTGGGAACACAAGCTCAACTTTCATGAGCATCACTGTAACTCCATAGAAAGAAAGAGAATGTTTTTTATTCCTTTAAAAAAGCACCAAGTAAACAGGGGTTTCATTAAGAGCTAGGGACCAGGGAAATTGATTGCAGATTCTTACTCATTATTTGTAAAATCCTTCTGCAGGTTCATTGTTATTTCAGAATTTGTCCCTTGCCTGTGTTAGCAAGTGGTGTTCAGGAATTCTCTCTCTTGCTGCTGATGCTTGTTTTAATGACAAGTCCAGCAAAGAAAGTTCTCACGAAAGTGAATTTCATAACTGTCTAGTGGCACTCTTTGTTGATCAAGATGATGATCTTGTGGAAGTTATGTTGCTTCTCCTTTTGCTTTTTCAAGAAATCAACCAGTAAGTGTTACTAGAAAATTAAAGATGTTTTCTATTATATTATTATAGTGCCATATCCTACTGCATACTCATTACCTCATTGCATAAGATTAAGTTATGGGAAGAGTCTGCGACTGATGAGGCAATAGGCATGCAGTGAGGATATGAGCAGATAGGAGCTTGGTCAACTGCCACCAGGGGAGGTGGGCAAGTGGCAAAAGACGACTGTCTTTGTGGAGTACAGGACGAAAAGACCACACTTCAAGTGGAGAGACCAAATTTAAACTCCAAATGGCGCGAAGCATTACCGACGCTGCCAGCATGGGCGAAAACGGGGGAATGTGATGGAATAACAGCATGTTTTGCAATGAGCTAATTAATTATACAGTGAGAATAGTAAAGTGATGGAAACTGGTCTTTTCTGTTAGGATCAGACGGGTGCTTATCTGTGAATATGAACACAAAAGGGCGGTATGTTTTCTTTTTCGCAAGTGCTGTGCCCAATTTTGTCCTGTCCCAGTCCCTTCTAGTCTTAAACATGTCAAACATCTCGCCTCATACTCCCCACCTGATTTTGAGTTTAAAACAGACCGTCAGTGGGCTGTAACTATTATAAAGTAATTGGACTGACTGGAGAAAGAGAGAGTAATCAAGCAATACTTGAAACATCAGCTTCAAAAACTCACTGTGACAAGTTATGTAGAATTTAGTTCAATTAATATCAGAATGAAGAATTTTTTTAAAGATATGACTAAGACTTGATTATAGGGGTTTAAAAAACCTATCCATAACTTTGTAGATTTGTTAATCTTATCAAGTTGTTATAGTTACATATTTAAATTTTCCGTTGAATACCGAACTAAAAATATAAATTTTCCTTCATGAATACCGTACAAGAGAAGAGTAACATGTTATTTTTCAGGCTAGCATTTTTCTGTTTTCTTTGTCAGTAGCATCTTTATAAGTTCAATATGTATATTTGTTCAACTCGGTGAAAAGTCAGAAAATAAGATGTACCAAAAAATTCTCAGGTTTTCCAAATTTTATTGCAAGGTCTGTTTTAGTGTAAAATCACAGGCCTTTATATCAAAACTACTTCTCTTCTCTTAATTTTTCAGAACTGTTCCTAGCTGTGGAGAAATGTCAACAACCATTTTACGCCAGTTGAATCCACACTTGCTTTTCATCTCATTTGCTGAATCAGTTGAGTTCGATCACTCGTTCCTGCTTGACCTTCTGATTTCGTCAGAGACTCGATTTCTGGAATACCTTGTACAGTACCTCCACTTTGTGATTGCCGGATGGAGTTCATTTGTGCATTGTTTGGTGGAGTATAAAGAAAGAATTTCTTGCACTGCAGAAGAAAGTATGAGTGACGAAGTGGGGGTGTGTAGTGTGAGCCTAAGAGAGTTTGAATCTGATTCTAATTCTTCTGAAAAGCCTTCGGAGTTTGAGAGTAGTGTTGCCAACGAAATGCGCTCAAGTAAAAATGAGTCATTGTTCGCAAGACAGGAAACCATGGCTGGTGAAGACAGACAATGTCCTGAGTTGCTAGATACGTTTCCCAGGCCGCAGAACAACAGCTATGAAAAGTGCGAAACTAGCCATGAAGTTTGTCAGTCCGATTCTCGTCTTGTGGGAGTTCCAAGTGGCGAGCTTGATGGCTTGACAAGCATCGTTTTGGCGTATTCTTCAAGCGATGAATCCGAAATTGAAAATGAAGATGAAGACGCGAGTGTCAATGACAATAAAACGCCTGCTGTTTCACAGTCTGACTCCATCATTTGTAGTAGTGTTCGTTCAAACAACAACCAACTTAGTGGCTCTTCGTCTTTTGATAAAGCAGACAAAGCCGAAACGTTTCACTCAACTTTTACTGCTAAGAGCTGTTCTGCTCTTCCTCAAAATGTTTCAGAAACGCCAAGGAAACACACAAGTAATTTAAACAATTCAGCATTCTCAGAACATCCAGGCTTCTCTTCAAATCAGCCGCCCGGTGATTCGAACTTAAACGTTAATGACTGCCTCGGTGATCAAAGTTCTTCGTCGAGTACGGAACTACTTCCCTCAAGTGACAGAAACACAGAAATCTTTATCACTAAAGAGAGTCATATTGAGGGAAGTGTCACCAATCCAACCGCTGATGAAAGCGAGTTATTGGACAAAATAATGACAATGTTGATTCGTCTCAGGTTGTCAGTTACGAGGTTATCGTCTGGTGGGCATTTCCCGTACCCTGCGGTACCTTTGATATCACTGTTGGAGAATGTAGAGAAATATTACGATGGTTGTTGACCTGTGCACTGCGGCTAATACTAGCGCTCTTCCCTCTTGAGTTATTTTTAGAGATGGTACCCAGTTCTTTCGCGCATGATGTTACCACGCGCGTTGCGCGGATGTTTTCGTGTAGGATGAAACTACTCATTTGAGAAGGCACTGTCCACGTGAGCAAAATTCTAAAAGTGACTGAGAGGGATTACCTTAAGAATAACTTTATAAGGCCTATATGGGAGATAACCTCTCTTAAGCTTTATCCTCTCTTACTGTTGTATAAATTTGAGACAAAATTTGTGAAGCAGAAGTATCTAAATGAATACGTTTTAAAGACGATATGTTATGGTAAAAATACACTTTTTCTACAGTTACTAATTTCCCAGTCAAAGGACTTTCAATTTACAGAATGCATTTTCTTGCCTATGTTTTCGTCTCTTTGCTGCATGAATGTTGTCGGTGGAACAGAACTGTGCTGCTATCATTCTTTCTCAAACTCATTCATCATTCATCATGCTAAAACAAAGAAAATTACAAGCGTGAAGGAACTTTGGATATTCGGTCTTAATTAGCACAGATTTTGACGATTTTACTTCTCCATTTACTCTTTAGTTTTTGTTTCGATTGAAAAGATATATCAAACACTCGAGACAGTGTTTCATCGGTTATCCAAACACCACGAATTTCGTCAAAAATACTCCGCTGCACGTCGTGTTTTCAACTCTCTTCTCGGTGTTTGGATATCCCGATGAAACACTGTCTCGTGTGTTTGATATATTACATCGTCCTCTGTGATAGGTTTACCTAGTCATCTCATGAATTTGTTGCTCTGAACTGCGCGAACATGAATTCGAGTGATTGGGAGTTTAGCAAAAGAAGTTACCCGGCCTATAGAAACGCTGAGAGGTAAGAAAATATTTTTTTAGCCATATATACTCTAAAAGCAGACACTTCTTTATTTAAAGAAGAAAACAGGGGCGAGTTTAACACGCCCTCACGAAACTCTCGCATGAACATTTTGAGTTCAACAGAGGGCTTCACAAAACATGAATACGGAAATATTTCAATCAGGTTTGTCAACCTTTCAGAGTTTCTTATTGCCAAAGGAATGGCAAATTGGAAATATGAATGAAATAGTGCCTTCATTCATGAAACATGATTGGATAATTAAAAGAATATGACGAATCTTCTCTTTGCCAACATTCCCTTGCATTTGTTACTGGACGGAGCAGCGGTGTCCTGTTGTAAGTTTTGCGCTATATGACTGGACAATTTTTTTTTATGCTATATTCGAAACCAAACAAGGGATGGTTTTCCTAAGCCCCTTAAGAAATCAATGCGTTTTTGAAGTCTAGAAAAGAAGGTAAATGCACTCGCCTAATGGCCTATGTATCGACACATTTAGGCATGTCAAGAGATTATCAAGCTAACTTACCTTGATAATCTCTTGGACATATACAATGAGAGGTTTTGTTCGGAGGGTCTTTAAACTGATAGTTACCCGCGGAAGTGTTGTGTTCTAAAAATCAAATATTAGCCCAAGAACGAAGCTCGAGGGCTTACATGTAGTTTTTGTAAAACAATGTTTCAACCCTTAGCCGATAAACACTCATTTGTCTTTATTATTCACCAACAGGGGCGTAGCTAGGGAGGGGGGGGGAGATCCTTTGGTGCCCGTGACCTCCCTTTAGTAAGGCTTTTTTAAGCAAACAACCTACAACAGGTTGCGAAAAATGAACGACATGACAATCTGGTTAGTACCCTCACTTTGACACACTGTGACCCCCTCCCCCCCTCCCCCTTTAAAAAATCCTGTATACGCCCCCGCACCAGTTAAGTTTTCCTGTAGCGGCATGCCTAACAACTGAAACCGACAAGAATTTATTAATTGAAATATCCGACCGTTGAGCACTTGGAGCTTTCGTCAGTTTCCATTAGCGTAGCGCGGAGTTTGTTAGGCCCCGTCTACACTACATTGAAGGAATTTGAAAACGCAGCTTTATTTCTACCGTCAGGCTGACCCTCCAGACTAATCCGTCACGAAAACGGAGCTTTTCGAAAACGTTCTTCAAACCTGAGGAATTTGAAAAAGCAGGCATTTCGTTTTCATGTGGACGGAGAACATTTTGAAAACGGAGCTTTTCGACGGCGTAGTGTGGACGTACAACATTTAATGCGTTTTCAGAGTGCAACCTCCGTTTTCAAATTCCTCCGGCGCAGTGTGGACGGGATCTCGTATCCAACAAGGCCTATTTAAAAATTCTTCAATCGACTGGATGATGTGGACATTTCAATTTGATCTAAATGAAACGATGGTATGAAAAGGCGGGAAAATTTGTCACGCGTGGTCGCGCGTAGGTTCACTCTTTCAGTTGAATGAGGACAGGAACTGAAGCGAGCGACCATTTTTTTTTTTCTTTTTTTCAAAGTGTTCTTCGCACAATCACCTCCAAATATGTCTAAATTCTGGAAACATGTGACACACAACAAGAGGTTTACGAGAAGATCCGAAGTAGTGGCATTGCTGAAAATTATACGCCTTGTTCAAGCTGAATGAAGCAAGAGTTTCCTTGTTTACGTGGCTGTCATCAAGCTACACATATGTCCTTGCTAGCTCAGAATGGATCGAGTTCAGTGAAGTATAAAAGGACAAGACCCACTTATAAGGTAACAAACTTTACTGGAGTGCTAAGATTAGTTTTATACTGAATTTTTTTTTTTTTTTTTTTTACTAATTGAACTGGAATGATAATATAATGGTTTTAGAATCTTTGAGTGAATTCAGTTTTGCCACTTTTCTTCTTAATTCGTTCAGTCGCTTTTGCCTTTTCTTTTATTAAAATGTAGGTAGTTAAGTTAATTGTGACATTCTGTGGCTTTTTGTAGTTTCTTGTATGGTTTTGCCTATTATTTCTAGTATCCGACAGAGCTTTCCTTTACCGGCAAATAAGACACTCTAGACTTGCGCCAATTTGATCGTGACGATTTCTATAACAAAGCTTTTTTTCCCTCTTTTTGACCCAGCAAACTGGATTCTTATCACTCCGTAAAAATTCGAGGGATTGCCTTCTTCCACCATTGAGGAAGCGCCACTTTACGCATGTACAAAGAGCAATGTTTTTCCACTTTGCCGAGTGTGCCGAGGGCAAGCTAGTCAAAAAGGTCCCATCTTCATGAAATACTCGATCAAACGATCATCTTGGAGCAAGTCTTGTCCATCTACTGTTTTAAGGTATTCTATAATTAAGTCTCTTCAATAAAAGCTTTATCTGTACAGGTTTGCTGATTGTACTCAGTGACACACAAGAAACACTTTCATAGTTCGTCAGTAAATATATTTAATAAGATACTATCTACACATTTACATCAAATATATCTCCATCAAAAGAAAGCAAACTGATCTTCTTCTTACAACGTTCTTAAACTGGACAGATTGTTCATTTCCTTTGTTTTTACAGGCAAGTTCATTGAAGACTTCCAGTTCACTAGAGTTACAAGTCTCTGAAGTAAAGATTAGGAAGAGAGCAGGCAGTCCATTCTTCCACTGGATTTGCTTGTAGAAAATGACCAAACTGACAAGCTTCCTGTCTCAGTTTTAACGTTGCCAGGTCTGTTTCACAGACTGAACTCTGCCTATGAAGGGTAAGTTCATTGTCCTAGAGAAGTCTGTAAAGAAATAGAAACAAAAACGTTAGACAATTAAACTTAGATAACTTTACAGCCCGGCGAAGTTGAAGCCGGGAAGTGGTTGATGCGGGACAAGGCAAACGTACTGAATGGTTTTTATGACTCTGACTAAGAAACATTGCGCAACGGATTTTAAAAACGACTATCAAAAGTAGCTAAAAGTGGTAAATATCAAGGAGATTTTAATCGCGTTTTTACTTTTTTTTTTTTTTTTTTAAATAAGTAGCATCAAGCCTAATAGCGGCTTGTAAGATTGGGAAGCGTATTGTACCCAAATTTGCGTGGCCACCATTTTTCTCTCGCGTTTTTTGTATGTCCGTAGGTTGTCATAAAGCAACGTATGTCGATCAAAACAAATGTTGAAATGACTAGGTAGAAACATACGCTTACCTGAAGTTCCTGCCTAGAAAGTTACATCGCTGGTCTGTTACATTAACTGCAATTTCCTCAAGGAAAAGCTTTCGCTCCAAAGCTTGAACCTCTTCCTCCATTTCAGCCACTATGCAATCGGCTTTGGCTGTCTCAGTGTCAGGAATTGAGTCAGTGTGAAGGCAATTTTGGTATTGATCGAGTAACCTACAGAAACATGAAAAGAAAGAGAAACTCTTTGTAATACACTGGGTATTTATACCTTAGTTTGTAAGAGAAGACAAATTACCTCTTTTTCAAGAATGTCTCACTTTCCTACTAATGATAAGACAGAAACAAAGAGATCATTTATCTAAGCTAACCATAAGCTAGAGCTCAGATGTGTTTCCGCACTTTTTATCAATATCGTCTCCAGCGTCCAACGATTTCCTCCATCAACGGGAATAAAAGAATCGAATAGCTCTGACAACGAGAGTGACTTCAGACTAACTGAAATCGATTCTTTCTATTACGGCTCCGGCCAGCGTTCATCCTTGCGACCTGCAAACGCAAAAGGGACTGGAGCGCAGGTTTTTCTTTTCGTTTGCGACGCACCCTTTTCTCTTCCCTGTCCCTTCCTTTCTTAAACTCGCTTCTTGATTTTGGAGGAAGCAACTCACTGCAAGCAGTCTAGAGTGACTTTTGATGAAGAACAAACAGAGAACGAAAAAGAAAAACACATGCTCTTTTTGTAGTTACAATTGCCACACTAGGTTGTAAGCTGAACACTATAAATAAACTTACTCATTTTCAAGCTGCAGTTGTTCCTGGAGATGAGTAATACGCTCCTCTGCTTCTTTCAACTGCTTTCTCAGCTTTCTGTTTGACACAAAGAGTTCGTTTTCAAATACTAAGTACTTTGTTTTTTCAAACGTCAAAAGCGCTGCCAGGAAATACTTGTGAAACATTTTGAATTACGGTCTTTATTTCCAAATCGGGAAAACTCGATTGGGTAACCTAAAATTTCGCGTACCTTTTGTAATCCTTTTTCTCTTTTCTCTTCGACTTATAAGAACTCCGAGCAAGTCCCATTTTAACTGTTCAGGTGGAACTTCTCAAACAAAATTAAAGAGTTTAGTTTAAAAGAGACGGCTTCTCTGTTTGCGAATGAAGTGTTGTGCATTGTGACATAACAAAGAAGAGGTAAATGCGCGCGCTGTAATAAGCCAATCAGATTCAGCTTCAACAGCTGTCATTCAAGCGCGAGTAACACGGTGAACAGTGAGCATACTTTCTTGAGGTACATAAGTAATGAATAACATCAAAAAAGAAAGGTAAACGATTCCTGAGCAATTAATTCAAATGGGCAAGAAAAACAAATGGACATAAAAGAACGTTGGATTGCTAAGATTGTAAAGATGTCGTAATCGTTCTAGCGCGTGCAATGTTCGCGGATGCTGCGTCTTCCAATATTTAAAGTTTTTCAAGTTTTTATTCGATAGTTAGTGATTTCTACGGAACTGTTTACAAGGAAGAGTAGACGTCAGTGTTAAATGACTACGTGATTGTTTTTCATCGGTATAGGTCACTTTTGAAACTCTGTGCCTAATAACTTTAAAAAGAGTCTTTAGAATTAACTGAAATTGAAGAATTTAAGTTATTTTAATCGTATAACGTCTTTGACAATATCCGAACATACAAATTATCTGTCCTAAATGCAACCGCACTAATCCTGGTCGTGCTCCTGCTGATCTTTATTTTTTGTTAATTAATTCTTTTGTGGGTTGGGTGCGGGTTTAAGTTTTAACTTCGGGTGGGTTAGGTAGTTAGGTCTTGTAGCAGGCTTGTAGTGGACTTCTGTGCTTTTGTTTAGATAGATAGACAGAGTGACAGACAGATAGACAGGGTGACAGACAAACAGACTAACAGAGTGACAGACACAGACCGAATGAGCGACAGACAGATAGAGAGAGTGACAGACAGACAGATAGACAGAGTGACAGACACACAGATAGACAGAATGACAGACAGACAAACAAACAAACCTGCGATCAGACATTCTTTTTACTAAGATAGACCCTTGCGCAACTGCGGACAAAAAAGAACGTGTTATCGCAGATCACAAAAATTGACAAAGCACTAAGTGTGTATTGGACCTTGGGCTATTACAAATGACGAAGCATATTTTTGATTCATTCACGACCTCATTGACATATTATCTTTGAGTTATCTAGTATTCCTGCCCCTGGACTTGCGCTAATTTGATCGTTACGATTTTTATGGCAACGGTTTTTCCTTCTTTTCGAACAAGCAAACTAGGGTTTAAGGTCATTCCACTGAAACAGAACCTGCACTGAGATTTTTGTGAAACTTTGCCTATTGATTGTTTACATTATAGGAACTTAAATTTTGAAATAAAAATGAGGGGTCCCCATGTTCGTTTAGGAGCAAAAGCACCTTGTTTATACCCATATAAATCCTTATAATAACACTATGATTGTAGTCACGATTGCTTGCTAAATTCACGTTTCCGACGATTGCTTTTTATTCTACACTGAGAATTGGTCCATATTTATTTTACACAGAGAAATTTATTACTCAATTCAAAGCAACAGAAAAAAATGATAGGTCACCATACTCGTTTGCGAGAAAATGACGATTTACCTCTATGGCGAGGTCCAGCTGTAAAGAAAAAGCCGCCATTTTTTAATGCGCGTGAAATTATGCGCAGTAGGGATGCGCAATGCAATACTGGAGAATAACCTTAATCACTCCACCATTGAGCAAGCGCCAGTTTACGCATGTACAAGGTGCAAGTTTTTTACTTCGTGTGTGCCGAGCGCAAGTCAGAAGGTCCCATATTCATGATCAAACGATCATCTTGGAGCAAGTCTTGTCCATCTCTTGTTTTAAAGTATTCTATAATTAAGCCTCTTCAATTTAAGCTTTATCTGTACAAGTTTACTGACTGTACTCAGTGACACAAAAGAAACACTTTCATCAGAGAACATATTTTAATATTAAACTATTTACACATTTACATCAAATTTATCTCCATCAAAATAAAGCAAATTGATCTTCTCCTTACAACTTTCTTAAACTGAACATTTAATTCATTTCTTTTGTTTTTACAAGCAAGTTTACAAGACTTCTAGTTCGCTAAAGTTATTTGCCAAGATTGTAAACATGTGGTAATCGTTCTAGCGCGCGCAATGCTTTACGGTTCTTCGCGGATGGCGCATCTTCAAAAATTTAAAGTTTTTCATTCGTTTCCCACTTTGATTCCTTTACATCGTCAACTTTGTTTTGCTTTCTGTTTATAATCATAAAGCGTTCTAGATTCTACATTTAAATTTTAGTATTTTCCTCTTATTGTATTGTGATTGTATCGATATCTAGCAAACAAATGATCTTAATATGTCGTAACAGAGCCCCTTCATTGTTTTCCCTGAGGCAGCGTCAAGCCGTGTTTATTCAAATTAAACCAGAAAGTAACTGTGCATCGACACATAACAAACATGCCATTTAGCTTCATCATTATTTAAGCTTTCACATACAGAGAGCCAGCGAGAGGAGGTAACCTATCATAGGTTATCTCTTTCTCCTCTCTGTGGCTCTCTGGCACCACAAACGTGCTATGCTAAAAATTGCATGTGCCCACAAAAGATTAGTCATCGGACAAAAGATTAGTCATCCAAGTATTAATATTAGTTTTCAGTTCCGCAACCCTTTTTAGTTTTATTTGTTACTTCAATATTCTCTAAATCCTCGCTGAGGAGGTTTCCACGATGTCGCTGTCAAAGAAAGTTCACGGTATTTCTGTAATGGAAATTTTCCTTTCCCAGTACTAAATGCTATGGTGAAGTGATTGTCTACAGCTGCTATCAGTGCCCAGTTGTACCTCCCTGAGAATCACTATTTCGATGCTTGTGATTTGCCTCCACTAAAAAATGAAGTATGCATAGTCTTGTTCAAGTGGCTGGTGGATATTGTCCTGAGAACGAATCCTTTATTTTGGCAACATTGGTTGTGTTTTGCGTTGTTGTTTTTTAAATATCCTCCGCACTCGTTCAGCCATTCTTCTAAATTTAACCAAGCTTTAATACTATACTTTTGCTTTGCAGTTTGGCACCACCAGTGTTCCGAACAACGAGCATTGCTCTCATATACAAGAGGTAATCTTTTTATGTCGATTTAGTATATTAATTTAATTGCAGAGTGAAATGGTTAACACATGTATATTGGAATAAGCTAACTTTAACAAGTTGAGCTTGTTAAATCGAGCCGCGTCGAGATGTATTTAACATCAGTGATATTATGTATTGGCATTTTGATTAATATTATGCGTTTTTGTTTTGTCAAACTCCGAGCACTGCGTCAAATTGTAAGCGTACTATCGTGAACATGACTTCGGAAAGTCGAAAGAAAAAGGACAAATGTCCATCAATAGAAACCTTGAAGTAATGCTCTAGCTTGGTCAAACACTACTGTACTAGTACATGAATCCATCACATGTGCACAGGAGTGTTATCATGTCTGAGTTTTACATCCACGAGTTTTGTTTTGTTTTTTTTTTTTAATTCTTCCTTTCTGTCTTCAAAAATCGGTCAGAACTAGTTACAGTTTGCTTTGAGGCGCTCTACTATAGGCGCATTTCGTTTTTAAGGGAGGTACTTAGTTGTAATTCGATGTAATATTAAGCATCGTTTTGACTTAACATATCAGCACATCGTTGCAACTGCAGAACTCCTTTAACTCCATTTACCTTGTTTCGACCCTGTGTACAAGCAAGAGAATATGATCCAGATCATAGTCTCTTGGTGCAAGGGCGTGACTTCGGTGGATAAGTAAGATAAGGCACACTTCGTTTTTTCCCCTTTAAGAGCATAAATTAAAATAGATATTCATAAGCATCGCTGAGAAGGATAGTATGGCCCAAGGGTGATCGTGTTAGTGAAACGAAGAAAAACTCGGCACGAGTTTTTGCAAACTCGTAGAAATTTGAAAGCCTCGTCCCATTTCAAAACGAGTAAAATTTCTGAATTTTTGAACATAACAAAGCATTTCGTGTCGCTTTTATTTTCACAGGATTTTAAACTAAACAGCAACAACATTTCTTTGCACTTTAACTCACATAATTTCAATTAATATATCAACTGAAAACACAAGTAACGGGTCACCCCCCAAAAAACGTAAAAGCAGTTATGCAAACTCTTCACTAGTAATCAGAGTACGCATATGTTCTGAAACAAGGTGTGTAAAAATAGTGAAGTTTTAAGCCTCGGGACTACCTTTAGGCCTCAGCAGGTCTACAAGTGTATCCGTCGGAAACTAATTCATGTTCACTGTAAAGACCTGAAAATGCGTGCAATGGTTTCTAGAAACCAAACCTACATGTACTAGCCGTGTTTCAATCCTAACTCTTTGAATCGACCAAAAATGGCAGGAAAAAAAGTGAACCATTGTAACTTTTGAATTTTTATGGCAGGCTAGTTTACTCTCAGGAGGTTAGAAATATTCAACCACCCAAGCGTCTTACACGTTTGGTTGGAGAATGTTTCATTAATGTATCCTTTAATAGATAAAACAAAAATCTTTCATTTATTACAATGAATTGTAAACGGACAATTTTCCCTAAACTTAAGCTTGATCCCAGTTTCGTGAAAAGCACGAATTTCTGGTAGATCTGAAAAAGTCCTTTGTCTGAAATCTACTTCCGAAAGACAATTACGATCGTTAATTAATGTAGTCCATTTTCTGTTAAGCAAGCAGACAGGCTTGCTTTATAGACACTTTATTCGTGAACTCTCTCAGCTCATGCTAAAATGCAGCGAAGCCCTACCTCCGTTTACCTTGAAAAAATGTATGCATACCGAGGAAAACCGAACGGGGATAGGCGAGCGCTTTGCATAATTGTTTCTCCCTCACTCCACTTTCTCCTTAACCACGTTACGTGGAAAGCTTGCAAACTGCATCTTCCATATGAGTGGTTTATGCTTCTCCCTCCTTCTCTCTTCTACATCGCTCTAACCCTTTCGCAAGCAACACCTATAAAAATATATTTCTCACCAAAATAATACGATCGTACCTCCAAAAGATGACAGAGCAGATAGAAATAAATAAATTGGACAAATTTCAGCGTTGTGGTGATTATTGTTTGGGGAAAAAATATTCTGAAAATCACAAAACATGGAGTGGATTGGCCATTCGGCACACCGATATGCCCGCCATTCTGGCCAAAAAGGTCTGACAGACGAAAAACAGATTTTTTTCCCAGTGACATACACTTTCACTTTGGAATGCTTTGAATTTAAAATTTTAACTCCGACTAGCATATCTTAAGGTAATATTTCCTGTTATGTTCAATTAAGCTGTCTCAAATAAAACTTCACCACCAAAGCGAGGCACCCTACTAGAACAGAAATCTACCCACTAACTAGTGAAACTGCCGTCGTCAGTCGAGATCAATAGTTTTAAATTTAGAATTTTGATGGAGTCACGTGAAAACGATCTATATTTATACACAGAACAGGTACATCTAGTTATCAAGTTTCCTTTGGTAAACGTATAAAATATCTCAGTTCTGTTTTGTTCCGTTGAGCTCCTTTTTTATTGGTATTTGCCTGTGTGCAGAATAAATTTTGCCTGCCTACGAGATTCTTTTTTATTTAAATGACTATTCCCACCAGAATTCATTTCGATCGGGTACAGTTTCATTAAAAAAAGAACTGTTTTAGTAGGTCTTAGTTTTTGTCAGTGCACAAAGAAGCTTCGACGCCACTTTCAGCCATGTCTTAATATCAGCAATATCTCGCAAGTCTATCTTTATTTTGTCTGGTTTTCTCTTTCAGCCATGTTTCCTTCCAGGAAGTTGTTGAAGTTTGTTCCGTCACCTGTTTTTTGCCATTGTCCTTTAAATCTTCAAACCTGGCAGCCGTTCGAGTATTAATTGCACTGCCGACAGACTGGCGGGAAAATCAATAATAAACAACGCACTTCATTGGGTTCTCTTTCTATTGACGTGTGAATAACGTCACCAACATATTCCGGCCGCCCACGACCTTGGTCTTTGCCTTTATATATCCTGTTAAAATTTAGAATATTATTTTATTCGTTCAACCGTGTTCCTTTTTACCAAACCTTCGTTCAGTTGGAGAAGTTATTTGAAATATCCACAGAAAGGTATTTAACAATACATTTTAAAAATTTCGGTGGAAAATCGTTATTTAACATTATCACCGTGACTGATGTAGATATTAACAGCAAGCCCTTTTTGATATTCAGAGTGTGACGTTAGAGGAGATATTTTGGAATCGGTTTTAGTAAGGTAAGCGAATTTCTGCACTTTATCTTTTAAAGCCTTAGACAGCTTAACGCACCGCTACCTCTATTTATTCATTATTAAATACTGAGTAATCTTTGGTAATTATTCGTTTATAATGCACGCCTTTCAAATAGATTATTTGCCACACATGGTGTTTAGCTTTGGAGCGTTTCCATATTCATAAGGGACGTCGAAACTATAACTTTAATATCGCTATCGCGAGCGAGTTATAGATAACATGGTATTTTTAGAATAATCAGTATTGTTCCTGAATAATTAAAGCCTTTCCTTTTACAATATTCGTTCTATTTTTAGTACGCTCATTGCCATCGTTTTGAAGTTAAAGTTTACGCGTCCATATTCTATAAGACGCTGCAATTTAAACAAGAAAATACAGTATTTATGAATAATATCATTCGGATAATTATTTCATCGAAACGTTTCTGCGTCATAAACCTTTGAGGCCAAGTTACTTCTTTCAAATTTAACATTTAGTTTCAATAATATCGCAAACGAATGAAGACATCAACTAATTTAAATGTAGATTGAAACCTTCGAGATGATTCAAGACCAGGCTATTTTAAGTTAAATACTAGCCGTACAGGAACTTAAAGTAGTACATGCACTGATACTTTTTACGCGATAGTTTATATATTTTCAAAGCGCGTGCTGTACACGTTTTTGTCTGTGCTCACTACAGAGGAAACCCCTCACGTTTGAATTTTAATAGTTCAAATGTTTTTGTCCAAAATGCATCGCTGAGGACGGTATATTTTTGCGTAACAGTCAGCTAACACCAGTTCCAAAGTCTGTTTCCGTTCGTTAGATGTCTTGTTGTCAGTAGTGCGTCTGTCATAGTCACTATCGCCTTTTCAGTTTCCCCTTGTTTGTATGCTTGTGGCTTTGGACAGACCAGCCTCCCACACACTCCTGTGTTTGCCGACTAATTGACGCAGCATGCCATAATTCTTTGGGTTTGTAGACGCAAAAGGGGCCTTTGTCAATCATTTGTGATTGATGAAATGTGTCAATTAATAGTTGTCAGATCTTTAATTTCGCTAAATTATTTTTAGATGCTTAGTTTTTACGCGGATAGTGTTACCACGCGCGCTGCGTGGTTGTTCTCGAGGTGGATGAAAATGCGTACAAAGGCGCTTCGGCTGTCCACCTGATTGATATCCGTGTCACGCTCCTTCTAGACGGCCCTTCTAGACCCTCTAGGATTTCTGCAACCAGGAGTGATCAAAACTAAATTGAGAAGGATTGCAATGCTTGGCTCTGTTGACACTTTTCTCTCTTGACTTAACCCAGTTCTAAAGTCGATAGGGTCACATAGGCGTGCTGTGAAATGGCAGTGGTCTTAAAACCGTGAGTGCATCGAATGTCTCGGTCATCTTGATTCTATGCAAAGTTGAGACTTTTTCCAGCGGCCATTTTCTCTAACGGCCAGGATTTTTTGTCTAGACCGTGGGACGATTCATTCTCTTTAGTCTTATTGAGACTTAATTCCCTTCAACCGTCGCCCCTCTTCACAGCAGTCTGACAGTAATTGTGTCCTAAGTAGACGTTCAGACTCCAAACAATAACACGTATTGTCACCCCATGCCTGGAAACACAACTGGAACGAGGAAGTGTTCTAAACAGTGTTCAGGGGAAATAGTTCTTCAATGTCAATTAAGAGGGTCAGGGAACATTTTGAAAAAAAAATCAGAAAAAATTGAAATAATTTAACACGGCTGATTTAATACCAGTGAAGGCTGGAAGAAACATTTGGGGTCACTCTGGTCTAAACGATTTTTTAACTTAACAAAGAGGGAAAATTTGTTGAAAACTTATCAGTCTTAATTGATGGGTGAAAGGAACGGCTAGCTGTAAAGGGAGGCTAGAAGCCGCTACTATAGCTGACATTTTGTATTTATTTGGTCAGGGAAATTTAATTTTTATCAGGGCGTAGTCAGGGAATTTTGAATAGTGATGTCTGTTGCAACCATACTTTGCCATGCCGAGAATATTGACTTGAATGTTGCGGCCGTGACGCGCTCGATTTATCCATATTATGGCATTTTTCTTGCTGTTAACTGAGAAAGGCTAGCAATTCTGTGAGGTTTTCCCGGAAGCACTGCTAATTTTCAAAAGATACATAGCTGGCATTTTAGAATCAGAATTATGGCAAAACATGAAATATCTGGTATCAAAGAAGCTTAAGTCCCTGTTTAGGAACCCGAGCGTATAAATGGACCTTGGTAAGTCACACTGATTTGTATTCATGCTTAGCAAGTGTAGCGAGCAAGTGTAGCGTGCAGCGCAAAGCGAGTGCATTTTAATCAATCGAGCACCATCTTGGATTCAAACTCAGGAGAAGTTTGGGAAGAGACGAAAAGGCGCCCTTCGACGAACCGAAATCAAGTTTTTTTTCTTTATTTTTAAGCCACCAATGGCGTATTTTAAAAAGTTCTTTTGACTTTTCTGGCTTACAGCTCGATATACTTTTCTTTGTAGCAACTGTGCTGAAGTATTTTCGTTGCGAGCTGCTTAATTTTTAGAGAAGAGAAACGGTGTCGATTGCATGTATATCACGCTTAGCATGACTCAATAGTGTTTCCGGGTTTCTTTTGCAAAAACTCCAAATTACTCCAGGCTAAATTTTACATACGCGCAAGACAAATAATTGTCTTACAACACAGATGGATATATTTGGATGTAGCCGTGTTACACAACTTCAAAGTTTCCCTCCTATTGCCCCACACTTGCGAGGATTTCCCCATAGTGGATATAGAGTCCATTGGCGTCCGAAAAGCAATAGCAGTTTACCAGTTTGATCGAGTTTCACCTGAATTGCAAACAACACTTGATGTTTCCTCAAGGCCCCATAAGTTTGCCCCATAAATACTGTTTAATTTGTTTTTGTAAAACTGAATAAAATAAATAGTTACTTTTTTTAAGAACTTTTTATTTTAATAAGTGTTGGATTTTACTCGGATTGAGACTGTTGATAGAGGTCATTGACTATGCAAGCTTTGAACATAACTGTTTTTGGAATTATAGTAGTTTCATTAGATGTAGAAATTGTTAAATGTTTTGTTTTTCATGCAGTTTGAGTGCGTTTGTATCCCGATGTCAACATTCACGCATTCAGTCATTGCGTACATTTTTCGGGCACGAAGGTCACCCGCCTCCCCCCCCCCCCCCCCCAAGTCCGAAGGTGCCCGCGCGCCTATGAATTTGGCTTCCGCACTTTCGTGTGTAAACGTAGTTGACGTGTGTACGTACATCAAATCCCACAAAATCTGTAGTTGTTAAATACGTTTAAGCCTGATGCATGTTTCAGAACATATTAAAATGTTAGCTGGAAATTAGTGAAAACAGCAGAGATAATAGACCTTTTTCGACTGGGCGGTTTGTTGCCCCATTTCAGACCATGTGATGATACCCTTGGGAATTCTTCCTTTCAAATTTTCAAATAGTCGTGTGCATATGAATAAATAATTTTTAGATGGATGAAAGAACAATAGCTCTCTAGAGAATATCACGTGCTCTGTGATGGAAAACAAACCGCCCAAGCGAAAAAGGTCTATTAGCAAAGTTACGGTAGCACTTTCTTTAATCAACCTGAATATCGATTTTTCTTTTGTTGTTTAAGTTCTCGAAACTCCTTGTCTATTTCATTTTCGCTGTCTAAAATATCACTATGTTGAGGAAATATACAAGCACGATGTTAGTAGCCTTTTAGCGTTGGTGAAAATTGTCGTAGCATCTTAGCACAAAAATATAGCGACTAAATCTTCGTCGAGATTTGTTGTCAAGTTCGTTGTATTTTCTGTTGAGAAATCATGATAGATTTTATGACGAAACAGACTGTCCGATTTCCAAATGCTCCACCGGCCCGAAGTCATGTTTTTAGTTTTACCTTCATTTGTTGAAAATACAAGATTTTATTTTTCCTTAAGGACTTAGGGTTAGGGTTAGTTTAAATGGCCCATAAGAAAAGGACGTCTAGCGGAAATTTTAACCAAAACTCTGCTACAACTCCGATTTGATAACAAAGCATAAGTCTTAAAGAGTCGAAACAACACAGTACAGTTGCCAAATTTTGTTAATGAAAAGGAAAACGGGTTTGTCATCTGCTGCAGTATAGGGAAGTTGTGTCTTTCAGATCACAGACAAAGTCGCGACAGTAAGTTCCTGGGGTTGTCTTTTCGCCTCGGGAGAAAATTGAATTTTTAATCACGGAAAGCATTTGTTTCGTAAGGTGACGTCTCATTGACGGAGTATAAAGCTGATTTATGGCCTTAGGTGTCCTGCGGGGCACGATGAAGAGTGCGATTGCTCTTTTTCCCCTTCTTCACTGGGAAGGTGTTTGAGAACGTGCTAATCTCTGGTCTTATTCAAATTGCGCAAGTTTTTGAACGTTTGAGAAGATTGCGAAGTCGTTCACTCTATTCCAAAGGTAAGGACATTTTACAAAGAAACTTGTCATCTTTAAACGACTGTTTGATCGACTTCTTTGTGATTCGGCTTTGAAACCGGTCTAAAAGTTCTAAACGACGATTAAGAATTAATTGAGGGCAAAAATATTTATATAAAACACCTTTCAGTTTAGGCCACCTTTTTTCACCCTCCGTTTGGCTGGCGTCTTGGTTCCTCGTGCATACGTGGATAAATTTCGAAGTGAGTGATATTTAAAGAACTTCTCTCCATTGACGTATTCAAGACTTGTTTGTTGTATGGTTTCGAACCGACATCATATGAATGAACTGATTTTGCTGAAGGAATCTAGAAGAAGGAGAGAAGTATAAAACAGGTAAATTAGTACCTAATAATGATATATGTGAGGCCTTATGTGCCACGAGGCACAAAGAAGCTAAGTGAAGTGAAGTGAATGATATATGTGATATCCCAAGTCAACCATCTCGCATATGATTGCACTTACTGCCTATTTTCTAGTCCAGATAACAGCGAAATGGTAAATACAGGATGAAATTTTAAGCATTTCGTTGTCATTTTCTTTCATTTTCTTCGTAGCATTTCTTTCACATTTAAAAACCAGGAAGTTTAAGACTTTCTGATTATGGAAATATTGGAGAACATTTTAATTTAACATCGAGATTATGAACACTAGATTTTGAATTCTGCCACGCATAGAAATCTAGGGAGAACAATCCAATTGTTTTGGTTTAAATCTACTATAGTCGTTCAAACCTTTATCGTTTCAGATATAAAACGGTCACTTTGAAAACGCAGCGAAGCCTTCGCCATTTAGATATTGAGTAGCGTGGCCAATGAAAATGATTTTCGAAACTTCCTCCCGTTGTTTGATCATGGATCTTTTCCTGTCTCTCTTTTCATTTTTAATCGTTTTCTGCCTCTCGCATAATTTATTTCGTTGCATTTTAAATGAATAAATTATTGGTCTCACTGCGAATTCGCAGTGAGACCAGCCTTTATAAATGGGCTCAGAGGCACTGAGCGAGCACTGCGTCCAAATTCGAGGTGAATTATTTTATCAACTCGTTTCTATACAATCACTTATTATTTAGTAATTTAAATTCCAGTTCTCTTGTGGGCGAAGCCGAAAGACAGATCTGGTCAAATCCAATTTGCGTGAGTAATCGCGCGTCATGATTGTGTCGGGAGAAGAGCGCTTGTTCGCTATGAAATTTCAAAATGGCGGCCAGTCGCGTGCCCAAAGGCCGCGATTTTTGGTTAGCATACTAATATCATTTCGCCAGGAAATTAGTGCAAATTTGCAATAAAACAAGCAACGTTTTGATTTTTGTTTCTATTTCAACTACTAGCGTCTATTTGTATTGTAAAAATTGTTAAATTGCAAGCCATTTTAAAGTCCTACGCAGTTCATTTTTTTTAACGCCCTCATATTTTTTTTTGCCTCTAAAAGGTCTTTTGAAAGGCAGCAATAACGAAGTAAAATTTAAAAAAATGCAGCGTGACGTTTTCACTTCCTTTCTTGGAGGTTTTAAGTGCTTTAAGGCAATCTAAAAGTATATTTGAATAGGCCATTTTCGATGTATTAAAATTCTAACTTTTAAACAAAAGAGATCGCATGGAGGTTGAGGAATGAATAATTAATTTCTTTTGTTTTATTTTCCCAAGCTTAGAATTTTAGTATGACGAAAATTGCCTATTAACTTTGCCTCCAAAACATTGCCATGGATCCCACAAAAATTGGGCTCGTTTGACAGGCAGATATGTCATCTCTAGCATTCAGTTCTTTCAGTATGTTCGTTCGACCAAGCGGCGCTGTTAATGGTCGCACTGGGGAGTCGAAGAAAACTGAGGAGTCAAAGGTTTCATTGTCTCTTCGACTATCGCTTGGCTTTTGGATGTAGGAAAAGGTAAGATTCTACTTCCAGGGGCGTAGCTAGCCTTGAAGCCCGTAGACCCGCGTAGACCCGCGTAGACCACTCTTTTAAGATTTGCTTACAGATCGAACTTCCTGTCATAGCCGCCGCCCGAAACGCCAAACCAACCAGGAGTGATGAAGCAGTTCTTTTCGCAGACTGGTTTAACACGCGCAATTTTAATGATAAAAAAGAGAGAATTTGCTGGAGAAATAGTCGGTGATTTTTAACTTATCTTGGCAGTATGAATCTCTCACCTACCTTGTCACGATAACATCAAGCTACTTCTCGATTTTTCCAGGTTAACTAGGCGACAGGCTTTTGTTCATAGAATACAAGTGTGTCGATAAAGAGAAGTGCCTTTATGTATTACTATTATCAGCAATACCATGATGAGTGAAAACTGGCCCATGTTATGTTAGTTTCAATGTAGAAATATTAGCTTGGTGCTTTTCAAATGACATTAAATTAACAGGAAGAAGAAAACACTTTCGAGGATGTTTGGCACGAAACTCCTGTGGAACATCTTATGACTCTTCAAAAATTAAAAGCTAACTACCCTTCCCTGCCTTCGTTTAACTCGGGATTAGAATGATTGCAGCACAACCGTAGCTTTAGAAACTTCATGATATCGTTTTAATCACTTGTAAAGTCAACATTAATTGACTCTACTTTACACCACGCAGAGAATAAGCGCATGAACAAAGAAAAAGCAAAATAATCGAATTAGTACCAGGACAGAGTAAGTTTTACCTGCCGCCCACCCGGATTATTGTTTTCCGATTAAAGAGCAACATTGAAATTATGTCAGAAGGAGTCGCTGAAACATGCAGCTTACCTCCAGACATCTATAAATAATGTTACGATGACGCGACAAAAATTAACTTTTTAGTTTCTGGGCAATGTATTAGCATCAAAATAGCCTTTATAAACATTCTTTGTTTTATAAATTGTTGCAAACTATCGATGCTTCCAAAGTTATGACTAAAAAACTGTATAGGAAACTGTAAATGTAGAATACCTTTATTTATAACCATGATGACTAAAGTTACATTTTGTACGTTTTGTAAGTTTTAGCAAAACATCTAATATAAAGGAGAGACGTTTTTGGCACAGGGCTTTTGGTTATATCGGAGCTACACTATAAATACTCTCACGGAGTCTCACGCATTGATTATTCCAATATTTTACCCTCACCAGCAGACCAAGTGGTTTATCTTGTCTTCATCAACACTTTTATTTGAAAAACAAAAATCTTTCTCCTTGTTCCCATAAACAGAATGCAGTGTTCGCTGCGTTGATTTGTTTGTTTAACGAATGTTAGTGGTTTTACGTCTTTTGGCTAAATAAAATTTAAACTTAACGAAGAACTCCATTTAAATTGCAGAGTATATGCGAGAAAAGACTGAAACTTTCATAAACCTTGACATGGGCTTTTAGCAGGATTGATCTACGAATTTACTTCGCGAGTTATTCACATTCCATGGTTTTCCTTGAATTTTCGTGCGGATACTGATTTTTTTTTTTCCATTCACTTTCACATCATGATGACCATTTCAGTTTTACCTCAGTATTTCTTTTTACTAATGAATACTCTGCTTTAGAGCACGAGTATTCACTCATCATTAAGTTTACCGGCCGGCTATTGATTTGCCAGTTTTTTCGGAAAAACAAAAATCAACAAAACCTCCCGCAACACGCGCGAAATCGGAATTGTGTTTACTGGTGGTTGTCAACTTAATTTTGCTAGGCGAGATCTTTCGGAGTCAGTCAAGCTATTTTAAGGCCGGCGCCACTTCGAGAGTTTGTCTTGTCTTGTTGTCCGGGCAATAAATAGCCTTCTTTCCCTCCGATGCAATATACCTCACTGTCAATACCGTCACCTGTTGAGTCTATGACGTCATTTGTCTACAACTTCACAGCAATCGTGAGTTAACAAATTCGGACGTTAGAAACAAATATTGCGGGATTGGCCACTTCTCAAGTGAAGATTGAAAAATTCACGCATGTATCGAACAACATTTGAAAGTACGCACTCTGCTTGAAGAAGAGGGAGTCAACAAGGCGGGTCTCGACCCCTCCCTTCAGTAATACTTCTCTTTTTCCCGCCTAGTCGAGATCCCTTTCGTATAGCCTTTTAGTTCTAAGCATGCACTCATATCAGGCTTGAAAATTGTGCTTTTCCTTTATTATTCAAATTTAAGTTGTTTAAATCTTATTGAAATCGTGTCGAGATCCTGCAGACTATTGACGTCATTATGTCGATAGCCCGCCACAGATTGATATCTTTGTCGAGATGAAGTATTTATCACGAACTTATCTGTAGTTGCAATAATTTCATAAGCCAGCAAAACCACCTGAACTGTGCGTCTTTCAGTCGTGTAAGAAGAAGTGTTCCGCTACGAAAAGTTCACTTGCAATCTCTTTTCTTCCATGATTGGGATCCGCTTTTCGGCACGCCTTGTCTTGTTCTGTGATATAAAGGAAGTTCAATATCGTACTGCCACTTTTCAAGGCAATACACGATCAACTTTCCTATCCCTGTTTTTGATCGACTTCACGCTAATCAGACCATCTTTGATCAGAGGACCTTGATATCAATGATTTGCTTTGCGTCTCACTTAATCTGTGATTTAGTTGTATGAACCGACGATGCACCTTTTTTAGTATTTTATTTGTTTCATTCACAAATATATTGAGATTTTGCATGAATTTGTGATGCAAAATTGAGCAACTGTACACATGCTAAAAACTGCGAGATTTAAAATCAATGTGCCTAGTCTCTATAGAAAAGGCGTTTCCTCTGATTTCTTCGTACGACGCGTGGCGAACTCTCAAGCCACACTAAACTGCCTATGATCTTTTTTTTCTTTAAATGTTTGTTGCCCCCACCACCCAACCAAGTCGTGACCGGTCGTCAGCGATGTTGTTTCATGCAGCATCACTGTTTCTTTTCTGCCTGGTAAGATCACTCTTCAACCTGCTTTTTCAAATACTCGACAGTCCTGTATATCCTGTCATGTAACTCGGTACTAAGAAGCTTATAAGTCACTTATACAGCCATGCAGACCTAAGACCTTTGACAGTCAATCCCTGTCACATTATTACTCTAATTTAGCGGCTTGTTCAAAAGAGCAACGAAAAAACTCATTTGGTATGTACGTGTGAACAATCGTAAGTTAACACGATTTAAATTATCTAGTATCTAAACTGGGCTTACAGTATGTATCAAAACTGCCAGAACAGTCAATCGTTCTTATTCGACTTATTGTTTACCCAGTAAAAAGCGAGAAAGACGACATAGTAAGTGGAGTAAATGGTGCGCATTCAATTAAATAGAAACGCTGATCTCGGACCAATGCGCAATACAAACCAGGGAGCTGGCACAAACAGGTTAGTTTCAAATCGCACCAAATAGATTTTGTACTTGAAGTCGGCAGATTCCTGATTTTAGCGTACAATGGGTCAGTTTGGAGAGCGTGAGCAGAAGGTACAAGTACAGGAAGGGCTGTAAGTGAGAATACAGCCTATTATCACACGCTACCTGTTTCTTTTGTAATCTGCGCCTGGCATACGTTGAGAGAAAGCACAAGTACTGGATATGTGCTTTTAAATAAAATTCCCGTCTGGTTTTTTTTATAGCAACTATAGAATGCACGCAAGAAGACGGCGGTAGTGCTAGAAAATCAGGTAGAGCACGTGTTTACTTGTAACTCTTTGTCGATGTCTTTCTCGTTTTCGGCGAGAAAAAATCAGATTGTACCGCCCGCTCGTCATATCAAGTTATCAGTTATGGTTGTTATACATTCGAACGCAATACCTAAATGTGTTTTTGTAAATAACAACGATACGAAAATCTTAAAGGAAAATAACCATATTGTAAGGCTTGTTGAACAGCCCTCTTCTATTTATTTTCGTCGTCTCGACAAAACGCCTTCCCGACGATTGGCAATTGTACTGCCCTGCTTATTGAAAAGCTACCAATTATAAAAATATCCTATCTCGAAGACCATGGCATTTTTATCTTATTTAGTTACAAATCTCAGGAAGTAATGAATTAGGCTTAAAGTTGTTCACCGGTCAAAAACCATCTTAAATTCGAATGAGATGACCTGCTGAGTTTCATACTCCGCTCGTGGAGCACCCTTAATTTGACGCTTGAAATTTTTCGTTTAATTCTGATATTGCCCTTTTAGCCAAGTATGGTACTTGGATATTTCAAAATATATATGTTCATTCAAGCGAATGAATTATAAGAATGTTTTTTAAGAAATGGAATGTTTTTACAAGAGAAATGATTTCCTCCAGTGTCTTCGTGACGTTACTTCCTGCAAACCACCAAACAGACCGCATTTGCCAATCATTCTTGTTTAACCAATGAGCAGCGACGTTTGTGCATGATTAAATGTCTCGTGCGAATGCAAATATAGGCCCATCAAGTACTGCACTCAGCCATTGTTTTCTTGGCCTTAAGTGGCTTTATATAAAGTCAAGCGCCGTCCCAATGACATCAGAGCTATATTGATCGATGAGAGGGACTCTGCCGCATTTTTATGCAGCGAATTCTCTCTTTATTGAAGCTTATTAAGTAGACCATTCTTTTCGGCAACGACCTCCTAGGAGCACACTTCTTCAGTTGTGGCTCAGTCAATCCAAAGGCTTTAAGATTCTCTCTGACGCGAAGTCATAAAACGTAAGTCTTATCGTTTACTTTTTGTTTAGTTTATTTTTAAATAACCGCGGGTCTTTTCAAGCTTAAATTTATCTTAATCTTTGTATTTAGCCGGGGTAAAAATTTACGGACTATTATTAGCGCAGCAGATTATTTTGCAAACATAGAAATGGTGGCGAAACCCTTTTTGTAACTGAACAAAGACTTTAGTCAAACCATTTCGTCGCAAAATGACATTTTTGGTTAGCTGTTTATTTAATGTTCTTTTTAATTTTACATCGAATTTTTTTCGGATATTCAACTCTTTCAGAGCATTATTATCCCAATCGTCTTAGTATTTTTTTTTTTATTGTGCAATGTGAATTTAAGTTAACATTTTAAAGTAATTGTAAAAGTCTTCGAACTAGTCGTTACTTATAAAGTTATCGCGTTAAGACTTGCTTTTTCTATCTTCGTGTCTTTAAGCTCTCGCGTGACAGAGCGGCCTTAAAAAGCCATCATGTTATATATAGGACCATATTATATATATCTTGAGTACCGAAAGCTATTTTTACTCCCAAACCACATAATTCACTTCTTTCAGTTACTAACCAGATTCTTCTTAAGCTCTTTCCTTTTCTAATCTGTTTTACATCTAATATCTAGGATCAAACCTCAGCAATTTGCCTTTTTGCAACTCAAATCAAGCTATCTTAATTAATTCAACTCATCCTGTATAAATTGTCTCCTGGATAACCAATATACAGCCTCGTTTATAAGCCGCCGGAACTGATCTTGATATTGTGCCCGCATCGTTTGCTGAGTTAAAAAGATGACTCTATTTGTATGTTTGGTGTTTGCAAAATTCTTTTCTCCCTTACTTACTTTTCCCAGTGTACACTCCCTTCATTTAGTTTAGTTTTTAGTTGTTAAAACTTTCCTGTTAAAACTCGCGCAATCGCTTTGTATTAAACGACATTCTTTTTTAAACGCACAACTAACCTTGGTATACATTGCGAAGGATTAATGAGTTAAATTTGTTGTGGAGTTAGTATAACTATTTCCAAGACGTTTATCGTATTTCAAACCGGTCTTCACTGAAATGACCAGGTAAAGGTAAGTATGTATGGAATTTCTACTGAAATCAGTATTAAGTGGCGAAATGGATCGTATCCTTTCCTAAATGCTTCTCGTAAATTCCTAAAGCTATTGTCTTTAACAATATCTAATATCAGCCCGAAATAAATGACTTTTAAGCATCGCCGGGAAGAAATGTATGGCTGTGCACGGAAAGAACCGATAATTCTCGAATTGAGGCTTCCGAGTATTTTTCTTGGCTCTGATTAGCGCTATTCACCTGTCACGCAAATTTGTTTTCCAGTTTCCGCCAGCTAGGGTATTTTTTCCCTTCTTCGTCTAGTCTTCCCTGTGAGTTTTCAATAACCAAATCTTTCCTGAAACCTGTAATGAGTGTTGAATTTGAGTCCTACCAAAGGTTAAGCATGAATTTCAAAATTAACTTTAAAAAAATGCCAAATTGTATCATCTAAAACCTCGAAAACCAAACTTCACCCACATTTAAGAATTGTCAAATAACTCAACTTTTTGGAATGGTCACACACTGGGATCATAGACGTAAAATGACAACGAGATATACGCGCAAAGTGTAAAGGTTAAAGCAACTCGTAGCATCTTTCAGCTGCCGAGCAACCCAATTATATAACCTCGGATCATTAGCTTTTGATCTGTTACAGTATACACTCCAACCGCAGTAACCAATACTAATTTTTCACGGTAAAATGGCTCTGTGTACGTAATGGAATAAACAAAGATAAGGTTTATACAGTCTTTATTCAAAGTTATAAAAGGATTTGCACAAATTTTGTAGCTATGTCCGGTTTTACAGACAATCGTCGCCGTATTAATTGGCTTGCTCGCTTGTTATCCCCTGTACTGGCAGTTAAGTGGCCTGACGCATGTTCTTAGTGTCGTATAAACAATCATTTCAAAGCTCAATTGTTCTATTTTTAGACTGATATTGAGACTTGGAAGTTATCAGATTCTTGCAGGATAAATGTTACGAAACTTGCTCAGTAGTTGACGTGATTACAAGGTCATCAAGTATATTTGATCACTGGGTTTGATTTATGAAGCTCACGATACCTGAATTCCCTCCTCCCCCTCTGTGTTACGCTCCATCATCGATTGAAGAATATCTTTTTAAAGAAGATATCTTGGAAGAAACGTTTAACTTTGTCCAGTTTTTACCAGGCTTATACTAACTAATTGTATCAGGGGAACGTAACACAAATAAGTAGTCCTGTAACTTACGAGCAAGAGCTTATAGTATAAATGAATCTGTGTTTTAAGAGTTCTGTGCTTTTGTTATCTGGTTAAACTTGATTATAAATGTCGTGTCTCTGTTTATATGCAGAAAGCAAAATCATTTAGGTACATTTTGGTATATTACCGGGGTCTTTAAGGAAAGAAATATTAACTTGAGGCCACATATATGTAGGGGTGCATCAATGTGCATCTTTTCTCATTTAATGAGCATTCGTTCGTTCAGCGACCTGAAGCTCATTGCAATCGATTTGTCAGTGAATAACGCCCAAAATGTTACCGATACCAATCCAATAATAGACTTTCTTAATGTTGCAAGGACCGGCTGAGTCTATAGCAAAGTTCAAAAAGGAATTTGAACCGAAAAATAACCAATAGTTCTCCAGCAAGGCTTCAAGAACAACGTTTTTAGCATAAAGGAGCTCAGTCAAGATATTTCGAGTTATTTTGGCCAGGTATAAAATTACCACTAAATTAAATAAAACCTAAAAATGGTAGCTCTAAGAAAGGAAAACACCAAAGAGATAGTACTAAACCATAAAGGAACAAGGATGGTTTAGGATGGAGCGGTTTTACCCGGATTACAAACGACGAACTTAAAAAAGTTAGCCTAAACTTTTCAAAATGCACTAACTGTGATGAGGCTCCTTTAGGAATAAAAAACTCATGCGGATTTGTCCATTAAAAATACTTAAAATTAAAAGAAAAAAAAAAGTGTTTAGCAGAACTTATCTTAAGATGCTTGGAAACAAGTCTGTAGTATGGTGAACTACAAAAGGCGCGGAGCTCTCCAGCTATATGAAATTGTTTCTTTATGGAGTTCGGTACCTGAGAATTATTAGTAAACGCTTTTGAGCAGAGCTTTCATGGTTGAGTTTATTATACTGAACATGTTCTTTGTAACTTTAAATTAGCATCTGTGGCTGAAACCCTTGTGACCATTCAAAAGAAAACAATTGAGCAGTACTTTCATGCGGTACTGTTTATTATGTTGTACAAGGTGGTTCTAGCTTTTAAGTCTGTGGATCGTGAAGCCCTAGTTTGTGACCAAATGAAAGCTACTGAGCAGTACTTTCATGTGGCACTGTTAATAGAATAGTCTGTGGATAATCACGTCTGCTAATCACGTCTGTGGATAGAATAGTGTGCGACCATTCAAATGAAAGCTATTGAGCACTACTTTCATGAGCGGCACTGTTTATCATGCTGTAAAAGGTGGTTCTAACTTTAATGTTTGTTGATGAATTGCTTATGTCTGCTGCCATTCCAATAACAGCTGTCGAACAGAACTTTGTGTGGCTCTGTTTATTACGTTGTTCAAGGTAGTTCAAGCTTTTACTGTTGTGAATAAAACCCCATGATGACATTATTCTTTAATATAAGCACCAAAATGTCTCAAATGTTTACATCTGCGGACGCCAAACACTAATCATTGTACGACCATTACAGTTGACAAACATTCTAGTGGTGCACCTTCGATTGAACTAACTTTACATTTGTGCCATAAAACCCTAATTGATAGCTCGTGATTAACAAATTTTTGTGGCTGGGATGTGAAGTGCGGTTTTTCTCATTAGCAGTAATTCATAACTTTAACTGTCAACAGGATAAACACATTATTGTTCTTGTTGTTGCAGCTTTCCTCGAGATACAAATACGTTAAATTCGGTACTTTTCAAAGCGGAAAATATTTATCAACAGCTGCCATAACTTCGGTGTCAATGAATTGGGCAGACCAATTTTTAGCCGCCTTACTAATTCTGTACCAAAGAACAAAGTAAGTCAACTTCATTCAGAGGGTGTGGTACATGACAGCAGACACCCGATCGTTTGAATGAGTGGCCCTCTTAAAGGCTTATAGAGTGGTTTAAACAAAGTGTATGGGAAGGCGTGATGCTCAGTGTCAGCATACTGCCTCTTCCGGAACCAGATTAGTCAGAGTTATCTATCATTTAAGTTTGAAAAGCAGGTGGTAAAATTTCGGATCGTTTCGCAGCCCAAATACGTTTTGAAGCTGTTGACACGCCAACAAATATAACCGCCGTTTGTGCACGCCATACGGACCTGTATTTTGGATATGAAGTGATGTTAAATTTGCATTTTGGAAACGTTATTTCCCAGACTCATTCGATTCTGTTATTTTCTTGTTGTGGAGAATATAGTTTTTTTTCGCCACTACTTGCACGAGCATAGCATTTCGAGACTCATATATCACTAAAAAGAAGTAGGGATTCTTTAGTACTGATATGTTTTGTCTGTGCATGCAGGCGATATTACATCTCTTGGCGAATATCCAGGTGTCTTCCATGTTTTTATTAAACTCACTGAAAGCCAAGGCTAGCGACAGCACCTTGCCTATGGGTTTTTTGTTTGATCCTGCCACATTCAGTAAAGTTTACTGTTATTGAGAAAACAAACTCGTGTTTATGCAGAGGGCTAAAGACGTTCTAGTACCCGCTTCCCCTTCCAGTGTGTTCCCTCCTTCCTTTTGTCTTTTGTCAGTTGTAAATTGACCAAGGTAAAGTATAAGCAACTTCGTAAGATAACAAAACCATGAGTAAGGACAAACGGTCAAATTTAGACGGGAATCGGGTTGGAGGGTTGCGAGTGGGGGGGTGGTGGCTGTGCGAAAATAAACGCAAACGACTGTCCGTTCTCTCCCTTTCCAAAGTTAGTGTTTTCAGCCAAAAAATCACTTGATTCTACTCTGGTTCTAGTGTTTTTTTTTTTTTTTTAAATCTTTCAACTCTCAAAGTTCAAACTGCATTCTTCAACGGCTAAGGCTGAGCAGCGCACAAGAAGTTGCCGCTGTTTGAGTTTGGTTTCGTTTGCTGTTTGAGTGAATCAATGGTCTTACACGAGCAAGTTTCATCCATAGTTTCGACATAGTTACACCTAGTGCTGCTTATTAATGCTTATTTGCTTGTAGCTCGCTGAAACTGTGCTGAAACCCTTTGCTTCTATTGCATTCAAGTAAAACTGACCATCCGTTAGTATTGCTTGTTTTGACGTAGACTCAGAAACGAGAGACAGCCTTTGTGTTTCTTTTAAGTTTTTTTTTTTTTTTAAATAGCCTGAAAGCTGAAGCTATGCATAAAAGGCGAGATATGCAAAAATCGTAATATACCAACATATTAAAATGCGATTACTTTGATGCTACATGCTGACGTAAAGTTTAGAATTTTTGAAAATACTTCTCGAGGGTACCCGTCGTTTCTGATCGGGGCTGATAAGCACATAAACAATAATATTGTGAAACAAAAAGGCAGTTTGGCGCACTGATATACTACTGTTTTGATCATAACTCGATCTGGTCTCTTCACTTTCGTGAAGCTGGGTTCGCAAACAAAGCCGCTATTCTACTTCAGTTTAACGGGAAGCCGTGATAACATTAAATACTTTTTTTTCTGGAAAGCTTATTAACATTGAAACTTCTCCTTCTGCCATATTTTTGAGGAAATAAAGTATTGTTGGTTCTTTCATTTCCGAAACCCATGAAGTGTTCTTTTGATCGACAGTATCACGTGATTGGCAGCTGTTAACACGACCATCTCGAAGATTTTACGATTGTCGGTTTAGATATCTGCAAAAAATAATAGAGGACAAATCAGCCCGGTTTATCCGGTTCATAGGAAGACTGACAGAAAGCGAACAATCTGAGAGCGAATAATCGTATTTCTCGAAATCTCGGAAAAAAGTGATGTCCACTGAAAGCAATATTCAATTTTGGAAACGTGACTCTCTTTTTTTCAGCGAAAGAAAGTGAAATTTTCACCGTTACCCTTTCACGCAAAATGCATTTCGCTTCCGTTGAGTTTTGGTTGGGTCTTTCCCACATACCCAACGGAAGATGTCATAAATATATGAAAAAAAAAAAAAAGAAAGAAAGAAAGAAAGAAAGAAAATGGTGTTCTGTGGACGAAAAATTACGAAATGTTTGTCTTTTGTTGCCAGAATTTGACACCATAAACATTATGCACTGCCCTAAATCATACTCCGGCAAAATTTGAACGGCTTTTTTGTTTCTTCCGAAAAGGAAGAAATAGAAAAACATGAAGTTGCCGTCGGCAGTTCGAAAGTTGCAGCGAAACAGACGAATTCGTATTTACTTCCGGTTGCCGGTGCGGATGATATCAGCCTTAGAATTTCCTTTTAGTTTTTTGTTTTCTTGGTCCTTTCTTCGAATTTTTCCTCTTGCCGTGGCTCTGGCAAATTAAAAGCTTTAAAAACACGGAAACCAAGCCCATTAGCAAAGTTTTTTCGCTCGATTTCTGACGAAAGAAGAATAATTTTCGTTCCTCATAATTGAAAAGGGAAAGAAAACAGGAAGTACTGGAATGACGTCAGTGACAACTATAGTAACCACCGCTTGAGGTTATAAGAATTTCTCTGTTGACCATTATGTATGCTAATTTATCAGTGGACTTTCCTACACAGCGGTACTGAATATACGCGATACTTTAAACGAAATTCGTCAGTTTTTGTGGGGGTAAGTTACTCGCTTGTATTGCAGCTTTCGGAAGGTATTTAATTTCCGATATTTCAGATGTGACTCGAATGTTTTCTCCTGAAAGCGATCAAGGCTGAACTTGTCTAGGGTCACCTACGATAGCTCATGTTTCCAAATTGGTTGCAGTTCACTAAAATAAGAATCTCTGTTTTTTTATAACATAACTAACGTCAGTAAAATATTTTTTACTATTTGTCGTGAACACGGCGCGGAAAACCCCGAAAAATGTTCGCCAATTCAAAACGCAGTATCTATGAGTCATACAGTTGCTCTAACACTGAATTCTCCCTGCCGTGCAATGACATCACTGTGACATCACGGCCCTCCCAAAATGCAAATTCCCAAGCCACTTTTCTCACTCGAGGTTGTTGCCACAAATAGCACAAGCGTATACACATTGTCACTGCAGCTGTTGTGAAAAGGCGTATTTACTGGTGGGTAAAAATAGATCTTTGAATTTTTATTTCCGTCTACACCGAAGTATAAACAGCCAAAAAACTAGCCGTACGATTTCGAAAGGTTATTGTAGCCACCTTTGGGTTTTCATTGACATTTTAACAAGCATCAAATCGTGTTTTGACTTCGTTGCAACGTACACGAACGTCTGTTTCGCTTGCAGTTTTCCGTAAACCTTGCCATCGCAGTAGCTGCCGCTAGTAACAGTGTTGTTTCTTCGCAGTTTCCGACCCTCATTTGCCACAATTTCTCAATGATTTAGGTAAAGTTCTTGCTTTCTTGTGATAACTCGAAGCACACTCGAACTTCGTCATGTTGAACACAAACCTGTAAATATTTTTACATGCAAAGATTTCATGATTTTTCCCTGCTACCCAAGGACTCGATCGACGAACATCTTTCGTTTTTTCTCGATCGATACGAGCTTGCAGTGCTCGCGAAAATTCCCAGCGAAAATCAGAACAGATCGCTGATGTTATCGTGCAAGGACAAATTTGAAGCAAATTGACAGTAAGTTAAAATGCTGCGTCAGTCTGCCCGATCGCCCAAGAAATGCCGAGTAAAATTCACTGTTGATGACTTCACCTGCAGATTCGTGTTCACAAGAGGTTCAAATAGCGACGAGATGTTTCAGAATCGAGGAAGAAAGAGCAATTTTCTAATGCTCTTTCGAAATAAACGAAATCGCCAATAATGTGTCTAGGCAATGTTGTTCACGCTCCAAACGTTGTGAATTTCGTGCGAAGATTAGCAGATCTATAAGCTTATCTCTTGGTGTCTACCAAGCCTTGAAGATCCCTTAAACATTTTGTTAAATTCACCTATTTTATCACTTATCTTGGTTGCCGCCATCCATGGTGAAATATTTGTGTTGTAGTGGAGTACACGTGAAATGGCGTAGTCGTTGCATACGATCGATCGTCCCAAACAGGCAAAGTCCACTCTCGTCGAGGGCGAAGAACGTCGATCGAATATTCGACGACGTTCGCAAGATGGCAGAATTGGAAGAAGACTTCCGGCCTTGTTTTCAACTTTTGATTTACGAGGACGTTGATTTTCGGTGAGAAATTCACAGTTTTCAGTGACCAAAGGCTGTTCCGTGCTCGGAGCGTAAACCTTCGTGAGGAATGCTTCCCAAGTGAGATCATTCACGCTAAGATCTGCGGCGAAAGTCACTGATCGTAAATGCCATGACATCATTTCACGCAATAAACGATCACTTCGCAAACGAAGGAAGAACTGCTTGTTGTAAGATCATCTTGAAGTCAAATTTGGCGAGGAGAGACGTTCGGAATCTCGCTGTTTTTTTCTACTCGAGAATTGTGAGAATTGTAATCTTGCGAAGACATTGTTGATAACTTAGCATTCCTTCCCTTGACGGTGTCGAGACTGGTAGCTGGTACTTGTTTATGATTTAATGAACTCACTTTGTTGTTTGAATCTGTTCATTTTACAGATCTACAGCGTACGACGCCTCAATCAGACGAAGTTAATTTAAAGCTGGCTGGAAGCCCCCCTACAAAACTAGAAGTTACCGATAGCCCGAAACCAGAGCTCAAAATGGGAAGGAAGAAGATACAGATTTCAAGAATCGGCGACGAAAGAAATCGCCAGGTTAGAAATAAACTCTGTTCTATTCGCGCAAAGCGCTTTTTTTTTTTGCTCCCAGACGCAAATAGCAGATTTGTGGCTTTTTTCGTCCGCGCGGGCGGCTCAGAGATGCTAAATATTGCACACAGAGGTCGAAAATAGAAAGAGTGGTTTGGGGTTAGAATTTCATTATGGCGCGATATTTTTAGCTCGCGTAGGTCAACTGGGTTACCATTAGTGAATGTCGTGTTGTGTTTTATTATTTAACGATTAAGAGAGCCAGGATCGAAGTTTTCTCCGCGTTTGTGCAACGTGCCACGAAGTGTAGCGTAGCATGAAATAACGAATGCGTACCAATAGTTTCATGGCAAATTTCCCAACACCAGTAAAGTCATCAACATCTCGGTAGTAGAATCAACGTAGAAAACTTTCTAACGCACAGTGTGCCTGAACGAAAGAGGGAAATTTTTGAGTTGCGGTTTGATTTTGTCATCGTACTCGACCGATTTTTCGTTCGATAAAATTACTGTGATTTGATCTGAATAAATTTATGGGCAAACGTATCATGCTTAGCCTCGCGTGTTGCAAGATATTTTTGGCCCTTTGTTTGCCTTTTGAATTTCGAGATCATTTTAAACATGCCATTAGCGTTTTATTTCCCAGTAGCGTTTGCTTCCAAAGGTGTTTATTGACAAAGGACGTGCTTGCTGGATCTTGAACGTGTTGTACAATAATACATGTCGTTGAAACAATTGTCTGCTGTTTAAGCAGTTATCTGCAACATAAGATGTTGGCTTTGTCGTGAATAAAACATTCGTGGACTTCCTTGAGGCATGAAACAGATATAAATTTTCATGCACTGGTGATAGGGCCCTCAAACTTCATGTACACTGTTTTCCTAAATTTTTGCTGGCAATATTTGAGCTTCACCTTTTAAATACGTGTCTTTAAGGTGAAATCGATTTGCATAATTTACAATGTACGTCAAACGCCGATATCTTGATCGTGTTCGTACGTAATGTTTTTGCTGTTTCTATGGGTAAAACACAAAGGCAAGCGTGAATTTCTTTGTCTGTAGTTTCGTGGCTGAATGTAAATCGATATCTTTTATCTTAGGCTTTTGTCTCGCACTGTTCTAGAAGGCATTCCTGAAATGGTATTTGTCTGCTTCTCCCGCTGCGAATGAGAGATTCATTCCTCGAATACCGTTTGTCTACGTAAGGTCTCAAAACCGAAACACTTTCTTTTCATTTGCTCTGTTATGGAAAGCTGATTTTCCAGTAGTTCAAGTGAAAATCGTATTTATCTATATATTTACATTCATAAGTTCTGTGGACAAAATACTTTGAAGTAGAAAGGGAAAAGGTTTACTTTGTTTGTTGCCCTTTTTATGTGACATATACATTAAATAATTAGGCCATTAGTCTTTGCGGTGTTTTGTTTGTTTTTTTTTTTCAACTTCACCTACAAGGAGGTTGTAAAGTAACAGTTTTGGTGGGTAGTCTAAATCGGTAAGACAGCAGTGTATTCATCTGCAAATCTTTTAGATCACTATGCCTGGAATCTAGAATTGAAATTTGAGGACTGGCCTAGATTGGTTTACACAAATGGGTGTTTCTTCCATGGCCATTTAGAATATTTGGCATTGTTTTTGATAAAGGCCCGTTCCAATCTGTCAAAATTTGTCAAAGAAAGAGAAAACACAAGAAAAGGACAGGTTTTTCACAATATTCTTATGAAAAATAATGAACTGTTTAAAAGAAAAAAGTGGACAATTGGTTTTTGTTGACCAAAGTAAAATGATATTACTGATTTTGTACTAGCTATATATAAGGACATTTAGCTGTAGAGAGGATTTTTTGTGTTTGAATCCTGTTTACATTTTACACCCTAGGAGAAAAGAGGGTCAAGTATTAGATTTATAGACTAAAGAGGTTTTCCCAGCTAGAATATTCGGATTTGTATTTTGTTTGAAACAAGAGCTTTGCCTGAATACACTGGACTTTTTTGAAGTCGAAAGAGAAAAACAGAACCATTTGGATTAAATCTTTTGATTCTTCATGGATGGGCAGCTTGTTTGCTTTTTCCTTATTTAGTTGTTTTATTAAAACCCGCACATGTGTGATGGCCAAATTATCAGAATGTGACAAGCTAAGTTACTTTAAAAGTTGTCAACTTGCAGTGGCATACCAATCATTGCAGTCTAATAAGGCCCATTGGGACCTGCATAAAATGTATTTTTTTTCTAGAAAAGGATCATGGTAGAGAAGGGTAGAGGAAAAAAAATAATGTTCTTCTCACATACTTGATGTAATTTGTATCTGCCAACGTTTTCTGAGGCAAAGAAGGAGTATTTTTCCTGAGGACTAGACGTTTGAATTTTTCGCAAAGTGCACCATCAAATTCTGTTCTTTTTAGCTCTTCATTTATCTGTGTGACGGTTTCAAATGTCTCTTGAAGGGTTGATCTTTTGTGAAAGCTTCGGTAAAATTTGGAATTATTTATTCAACAGACCCACTTCTAAAAAATATGAATAAGATCGTTTGCCTCCGTTGACTCATGTTCGATATTTTTTACTATAAATGCTTGTAGACCATGCTGAATTACGTGTACCAATTTTTCAAAATGAGGGTAGTTTTCCACACGCTCTATCTCTGAAATGAAGTTGGTGACCCCAATTTTATTTCTATTTCTGACACAAGTAACTCGTTATCTGACTGCCGTAAAACTTTAAAAAAAAAATCTATCGACTGGAAAATTTTCATGTGAATGTCCTTAACTAACACACATGCACAATTTGTTTTCTTTCTCCCTTTTCCAGGTTACTTTTACCAAGCGTAAATTTGGATTAATGAAGAAAGCGTATGAACTGAGCATTCTCTGTGACTGCGAGATTGCTCTGATCATTTTCAACTCTGGTAACAAACTGTTCCAGTATGCCAGCACAGATATGGACAAGATCCTTCTCAAATACACAGAATACAATGAACCACATGAGAGCAGAACAAACACAGATATTGTTGAGGTACAGTAATTGATCATGAGATACAAGTACAATGTGCAATAGAACTTTGACATGTACATTGCTGCAGATAGAAACAAAATTGGAAAAAAAAGTTACAAATGTATTTATGTCCAAATCAATATTGTGCCTTTGTCGTAACAGACTGTGGCTTTGAACATTATGCATTAACAATTGTAGAGCATAATTTTCCACCTTGCAAAATCTTTTCCTTTGTTTCATCCAATAACCCGTCTTTCCTTCAAGTGCACTTTAGTGTAAGAAGTCCCCCATATCCACCTGCAACTTGGTGCTATTTTTATTAACAAATATTTTGTTCTTCTTAAATGTAATTAACAGACGATTTCAAAGAAGGAGAATAAGGCATTGCCTTCCCCTGATGACACAGAAAAGGTAAGTTATACTGCATGTGTGAAATTATTGTTGTTAGAAATCAAAATATATGTTTAAATGGCTTCAATGATTTCAATGTGAAATAAAGCTACACGCTGTCATCTAAACTGCACATTTGTGATGTTTGCAACCTATATTTGCGGGGAAAAAATTGTTATCTATTTTTCAAAGTGAAAATCTTAAGCAACTTCTTTTGTAAAATTTGTTATTTCAGGTTTGTGTGAAGGAGTTTAATTTTATATTAGATGTTGAATTGTGTACCAATTTCTTCAGTAGAGAACAAAATTATTGTTTGTTTACATGCAATTACAAATACATTTCCTTTCTCGATGCCTTGCTAATGGACAATTTATGTCGTTAAAACATTAATTGAACCAAACATACTTTTAATGTAAAGAAAACATTGATTGCAGTGCTTTTGTAGTGCATTTAGCAATGTCAAACAAATCATATATTTAGTCTTACATGTACATTAACATTGCACTCTTGCAAATCAACAACAACAAAAAATCTAGAAAATCTCACTCATTACTTAGAGAATTCAATTGTCTCAAGTAAATGCCTGAAGAAATTAAAGATTTTAAACTAATTTTTCTTTGTTTTTTTTTTTTCCTGCAGCAATTTGTGTTGACTCCAAGAACAGAAGAAAAGTACAACAAAATCAATGATGAATTTGATCAGATGATGAAAAAGAACTTGCTTCAGCCAGTAAGTATACATGACCAATGAAATCACTGTTTCTGCATTTATACTTCTCTTTGGCCTTGAAATGTTGATAATAGGAAGTATCCATTTTAAATCTATTTGGTCATAAAATGATAAAAAGAAAGTTTTGGTCTTGCAATCCCGTGAAGGGTTTCTGCCAAACATTTGCATGTAGCTTGTTAGTCCTCTTTACAGTCCAGCATTCTAGTCTTGTCGTGCAACACAGTATTGCGCTTGAAATGGTTTCAATATTAGTACTTATTTTTCAGCAGCAGTCAACTACCACAGGAGATAATTTTCATCATTTGCCTGTCACTATCCCTGTGTCCTCAAACAATGGATCTGAGGAAAGTTATGGCAGTAGGCCAGGTAGTAGAGAGGCTGTAGGCGTGGGTCCCAGCCTTCCAGTGAGCTCAAGTGCTAGAATCACTGCTGACCACATGAATGGTAGACTGCAAGGAAATGCTGCTGGTATAACAGGTAGGATACTTCATGTACTCATTAGATGAAAACTGCTTACTCAAGTGGAAAGTTTCCACCAGATGACTGTTTTTAATGTGGAAAGCATTCACAACTGTTTCCTGTGGAAACATAGCTGCAATAACATGTTCCGCATGATTGTATTTTCTTTTTTGTAGGGGGGCAGGGGGTGGGGGAATGTTTTTCTGGTAATCATACAATATGTCTCATGGTTAATTTCATAAATTGCTTGTAGTAAACTTTCTGCTGATTGATATGGTTAAAATATTTTGGTTGACTAAAAAAAGAGTTTCAGAATGTATGAGTAAGCAAATTAGAAAGGAAATGTAAACATGTGTAACATCTTACAGTTGACATACATGTACTGGTGTGCAGGTGTATATTCCTGAAACATTTTGACAAATCTTACAAGTTCAACCAAGTGGCCTTCCACTGAAAAAAGTTGCTAGCATTTGACATATACTGACTGACAATTTGGCAGCTTCACCTAGCTATATCTACTTGTAACTTAAACACAACCTTCCTTACTATACTCTTCTTGGCATGAATGATAAAGTTTTGTTATTTTGCGTACTTGTATCACATGTATATTTTGCTGTTTACAGTGTGAATTTAGAATATTCGAGAATGGAAAGCAAAAGTTTGAACTACCTTTTATGCTACTGTATAATGTATACTTAGAATAGAAAAGATGACTCATGATATGGTTGCAGTTTTGTTTCACATTTGTAAAGATCTACTTTAATTATTATCTGGACCACACAAAATGAGAACTGAGGTTGTACCAAATTAATACGCTATGGTTTGAAGATTTTATTGCACTGAACTGTGTATTGCTATGTACGTGGCTGATAAAAGGATTTTGAACAATTGTCATTAAGTTGCAAGTATTGGATAAAGGGTCAGAAAGGGTTAGGGTATAATTAGATGGCAAGCATTAGTTTTGAGTACCAATTTTGAAGTCAACTTGGAATTTTTCCTATCTTGAAAAGGTAGGCATCATTGAATCTATTGTTTTGTTGGAAATGAGAATACATTAAATAAATGCACATAATAATTTTGTAAAATTCAACACACAAGTCTTGTTTGTAGTGATGTATGTTACATTTGTGTTATTAATATTGCACATATAAATAAGTGAAAATAATCATTTACTAGAACTGTAAGCCTGTAAACTTAGTTTCCAGTATAATGTACAATTTAAAACCTGTTTATTTAAATATCAAATTGCATGTTGTAGTTTGTTGGGAAGAAGCCAGAGAAAAAGGTTTATTGCACCAATTATTTTTATTAGTTCCTAAAGTATAAAAATAGTCCATTGGCCTCATTACTGTAATTTTGCTTTGTTTGCAAGTATTAATTACAAGATCTGTATGTTGTCAGTTTCAAGCATGCCTGGTCTCCACTCGTAAAAAAAAAAAAAAAAAAAAAATTGACTAACCATTTTGTTTTTATATTTCAGACCAATTGTACCCCACACCTCCCCAAAGCTGATAAAGGAATGTACTCCCGCTGGTTTCCTTGACAAAATTACTTGTACTTTTTTTGCCAAATTATATTGTACAAATCAATTAAGAATTTAACAATCTCAAAGCACTGGAAATCAAATACATGTAGGAGATTATTGGTGGCAAGCTTTTGCATTTCATTTGGAGTTACCTTTCATTTTGATTGTAAATTTGTTAATGCACGTATCTTTGTAAGTAATTTGTATTGCAGCCAAACAAGGTTGATGTGTAAATTGACATGGATATATTAATTTTTGATCCATCATATTTTCTGACCTTCAGTACTGTACTGCATCACTGGAATTTGCAATTCGCATTTGCAAATCCAATAATTTTTCTGCTTGTGCTTTAAATTTTTTTGTATTGCAAAAATAATGGCAGAATTTCTTAAGCTGATGTCATTGTTTCTGATGGGCATAAAAACACACAAAATTGATTATGATTGTACAGAGAAAATGCCGTGTTCAAATGGGGAATGTGGTGCACGTATTCTTTGTATGAATATGGTTATTTAAATAGTTTTAGATCCTAATTCATATACCTACAGTCATTTTTAACTTTTTAAGTGATAACACTGTCTAACTTTTGACTTAAAAGATGTTTACATTTATTTCATTGTCAGCAGCAACCTGACTATAGGAAGCTTTTTTTTTTTTGCAAAAGAAATTAACTTTTAAAAATGACATCAAATGCAAAATAATAATATTTGTAGCTTGCAACTGAAAAAATTAAAACCTATAAAATATTTTAAAATGTAATTTCTCATGTTTTTTTTTTTATAACCACTAAAACAAACAACATAAATATGATTTGAGAATATAAAACGCAAGAATATAAAACAGATAAAAACAGTAATAAACAATGAATAAATTCACTATTGAATTTTACTCTGAGCTCAATTGGTAGCCTGCATCACTTATAATAAGTAAGAAATATTTAGCAGATGCCAGGGTTGCGACAAATTCAGAGCTCATGACAATGTACCCTACATTACAACTAATAAAGAATTGTTCATGTAACAGATGCTTTTACTGCATAATGACTACATGTCTATTGTGCTCTTAAAAACTTTTGATCATTTTCAAATGTCTTTGTTTTAAAATATCTATTGATGTTCAAACACGGTGTAAACAATGTTGTAAAAGTTTACATTTAAGTACTTCTAATGATTATACTAGGTATACATTTTAATTTGTAAGTTGCTGTTACTGTAAGTAGAGACAAGTGTAATTTATTGAATTGAATAAACCTTGAAATGAACAGTCACTGTTATTTTAAACTTAACCTTGTTTAATTCATTTTGTTATGTGTAAATGTGTCAAATTCAAAGCCTTCAAATAAAACCTTGAAATAAACAGTCACTGCTGTTTTAAACTTAATCTTGTTTTTTAAATTCATTATGTTAGGTGTAAACGTGTCAGAATTAAAGCCTTCAAATTATTATAATAAAAAAAAAATAAACACTTCTAGTTTTTGTGAATCGTAAATAATAACTCACAATAAACAGTAGGTTGCAACAAATAGACGTAGTATGCATGATGTAACAACAAAAACAACTACAGTGGAAATGCTACAAATTTGAAATGGTAAAAATGTAGACCTTGCATATTGCTTCAAAATTGAACACCATTTTTAGGTCCATTGTTACTTCCTGAATGTCCTATAACCAATGCCACATTGTTCTCAGATTACCTTGCTATCCTCAAGAAATAGCTATGTGTTTATATTTTTTTTTCTTGTAAAATTAGATTTGAGCATGTAGATTTGAGCAACAAGCATGCATGAAATTCGATCTGATTCTGTCCATAAGGAAACGAGGACTAGCACTCTATCTTTTCCTTGAATCTCTCCATATCTCTTATCGTCTGTCGTCATTATTGTTCAGTGTTTTTGAGAGGGAATGCATTTTAAATCAAGAAGACACCCTATGCGACATTGTAGTGAAGAAGAATAGGCGATGATAGTTAAAAAGACAAAATTTTCCCAACATACAGTACATGAGCTTTTAGTTTACAAAAGGTGGTTCAAATTTTTCAGTCTGTTGATGGATTACATTTAGTTTTATGTTTAAAAAGAACAGTGCTTTTCATGTTTTCAAGTTTTCCAAGCGTTCTTTTCTTCACGGGACATTCCTACAATAATGTTCTATACTGACATAAATGGACATAATATATCTCAATCAAAGATGAACAGTGCATTGTACACTTTCTGACAGCTTGTGTGGCATGACAGAAATGTAACACCAGATTCCACCTCTACACACTTCAATTTGCTGCAGCCTTTTCTTGCATTTTTGTATTGCAGACAACCTTTTTAATAATCTTGTATTTTGTCAAGCAATAATAGATGGTTGGCTACCTTTTTGCCAGCCAATTCTGATCATATAATGATTCATTCGGCAGGTTTATATTGTTCTGTTTGTACATACTCCCATGCAATCAGTTGTGTGTGACAAATTGCACAATTCTAACCTCCCAAATGAATCATCACGTGGTCTGAATTGGGTGGAAGGATGTGGGCACGTCAGCCAAATCAGTCTATTCTTTATGTGCTTTTCCAGTTCCCCTTAACTGGTGGGAGTTGGAAAGTAAAGTAGAATACAGTTTTTGCTGTACATTAGATAGCCATGGAAGGTAACATTGTACTCAAAATGGAGAGCGTTTTTCCTTTCTCCAGGCAATACACAAAACATGTCTGATCTTGTTGCTGCAGCTGAATATAACAGAAGAAGTGTAACTCCTGGATCAGCTCAGGGAAATGAAGGCTCATTTGCCACACCCTCTGGTGGTGGACGGAATTCTGTGTCTCCACACCCACAAGCTGCCACTCCTCCACCCAGCCTCAACAGGCCATTGTTAAAGATTAACATTCCTAACAGAGGTTCCACAGCAGGACAGATGGTAAGTTTTTACATGTAGAAGAATCTGTTTGTCTTGATATTTCTGTTAGCAGGTGTTAGGCAACTATGGTGGATGTGGCTTCCTCTGTTAAGAGATACAGTGTACATTTGTCATAATTTAACTTCATTTACTTTGACCATGGTACATAATGCTCAATGAGAACAATGTTTGTCAATCAGTCCTGTAATGGAAGCTTCCCTGCCAAATATTTTATTTTCAATGCAGCAAAACCTTGTTCATAGACAGGTATTGATAAGTAGTATGAATCCTGTTTCCCTTTTATGTATGTTAATTTTGTTCCGTGTTCTTTACATTGCAGCCTAATCGTCATGGCATAACTGGAGCCTCAGGACATGAAAATCCGCCTCTGTCTACCCCTGTGATTTCTCTGAATAACTTACCTTTGCAGACACCGGGTGAGAACCCCAGCCTATCCACACCCATATTCTCCATTGCCACGCCCAATCTTGCAGGGGCACCGCCATCATTCTCCTCTTCTCTGCCTTCTGGGTTTCCAGCTGATTTTGCTCTAGATAACCCAGAGTCCCTGGCCCAGAAATTGGCACAGTATCCAGCTGCTGCTGCTCTGCCGCTGATACAGCAACAGGCAATACTACAGCAACAACTCAGTAACATGCATGGATTGTTACAGGCAGGGTAAGATGCTGTCTATCCTTTCATGAGTGTCTACACTGGAACAACTTAATTTCCTATATCGTAGAATTCCCACTCCCTAGCTCCTCTAAAGATGATGAGCTTCTCAAATCTCAGGTCTGCAAACTATCCATAATAAGCCACCCCGAAGTTAAGTTCCTGTTCTTATGTTTTTTCTTGTGGCTTTTAACCTCCTTCTGCAGAGCTTCTGCATTTTATGCTGCTACAACATGATCAGAAACTTAAGTAATAACAAAGTCATTATGTTATTCTTACGTAGGCCTTGAACTTTTGAGATGTGAAATTATTCCATAATCACAATGTAAGAGCAGTCAATTCTGGAAGTACAGAAATACATGTACTCCCCATAACAAGCTCTCCAAATATAAACATAGCCAGAGGCCATTTGAGCATGCACAAGCCTACATTTAGTTCCTGTTTTGGAATTGTAATATATATAAGCAATTAATATACTAAATGTAAATTTGCTCTTTGTTGAAGGAATGTAGCCAATTTACTGGGCAATCGTCTTACTGTTCCCAACTCCGCCAATGGTCCAGGCATGTCAACTATGAATATCAAGGCAGAGCCAGCAGATAGAGATACATCTTCACCAAATTCTCGCTCATCCATATCTCCCACTTCACCGTACCAAGTCCAGCGGCGAATCGCACCTAACAGAGATGACCGTGATATGGACAAAGACGGAGCCCCAAAGCGTCCACGCTTGGATGGCTCCATTGCTACAGCCAATGGGTGGCGTTAAGAAGCATCAGGCTTAAGATTTTATATTAATAGATGATTTTAGGTTAATTTGTGTTTTTGACTAAGAGAGGTACATGTAATATCATTAATTCTGTGATGCTGGCATCATGTTTATACCAAGGCTGTTATGAATGTTGTTAAAAATTTGTAGGTTGATTAACGTCCAAACTTCCCTTCTCTGTTTTGGAACAAGTTCCAGTGAACAGGGCGTGATGGTCACTCGCAAAACGCCGGGATAAAAAGTGTAATTCCCCCAAGAAGAATTATAAAGAATTTATAAGATTATCGCTTCTGGCATTGTAATGTGAAGCGTTAACTGTTAACTGTCTGTTGTGAACAGCTGTTGAACTGACTGTGCTGGCCAAATTGTTTAGCTATTGGCACAACTCCAATTTTGTATGGAATTGTGGGTTGAATGCATAAGGAACAACTAACTCTGTGTTTTGGGTTAGTGTCTCTCTTTTGGTGCTCGTTATCTGTGGTAAACTAGTCCCAGTGGGTCCACTTAATACTATATTTATCAACTGCTACTTGTTGGAACAAAAATGGGTTTTCTCTAAGGCAAAAAAGCATTACTGCAAGTTTAACTCAGTGTTAGAATCTCAGTGCTTAGAATCACTATTTTTTTTTTAAACTTCCAAGGCTCGGCTTTGGTATTTATTACAGTTGCTTGCACGTTGCTGTGCCTTGCAGTAGGTCAGTGCTTGACTGGTAAAGGTACTTTCATTGTCGCTGTTTGCTGTGAGAATTCGTCAATGACAGTTCAGGGTAGGACATTTTGCTTTGTTTTTTATATCCCTTTTGCTATAGCAGCCTTGGAATGCATGCATTGCATTGTTTTCTTATTTGCGATTCCATCTTTTCTTGTAAATATTACTCAAGACGTATATCAAATAGAAAGCTAATAGACCATTTTGCAGGCCTGTGAAATGTAACCGAGCCTCTGCCTGGAATCGAGGTTTGGGTTGACTAGCCTCGGTTCTGTTCAGAGGCGTGACCACTAAACACAGACCTGTAAAATGGGCCCAAAATTACGAGATAATTGAAACGACAACGGCGTTGCTTAAGACGGCACGAAACAATTAAATTAACTTCCATTATGACTACAGTGTAGTTTTGTATTTTCGTTTAAACGATTAGCTTGCTCGTGGCAATTTTACAATTTAAAAACTTAAGGATTTTATGTCAGATATTTTCACTTTTATTATATTATGCACAAGAGTTGTGTTTGTTAAGGGAGTTAATTTTCAGTCAATGGCTCGCGGTTATTATAAACATGAAGCATTGTCGTGCATTTTTTCCCACGAGTCGGGTTTTCTTGTACTAGATATACAGTATAGCTCGTTGTATAACGTTTGACATATTCCATAGTATGTAATTATGTAAAGTAATATAGAGATGTAGAACTCTTTAAGAGTGCAGTCAAAAGGTGATTTATGTATACTCGATATTACGTTTTTTCAGTATCCATGAGATGGCATTGAATTTTATTGTCTCGCAACTGATTGTTGAAAAATTCATCACTGTTAGATCTCGTTTGGAGAGTTAAGTTTGTATGGTTTCTTTGGTATCAATGTTGTTTATCATTTTTTCTTTTTTTCTTTCTTTTTTTGCCTAGTGATTATTTTCTTAGTCGTTGATAACAAACTTCGACATTTAGATTTTCTATTTCATTCAATTTTGATATTTAAGTACTTTAAGTTTTGTTTTGGCAAAATTAGGTTGATAAGAATTTTTCTACAGTGTGATGTTTTTTTCTCAGTCTTCTGCGGATACTATTGATACGATACTGTACATTTTGTTCAATTCAAGCCGGTAGAGTATTTTGGTAACTTTTGATTTACAAACTGTGACTTACAGATACAATGTAGTGGATGTAAGTGGATAGAAGTTATCGCTATTTGTATTGCATACCATTTCACTACTAAAAGTCTATCGGGCGCCTTAAACAGAAGTGGGCAGGACCCCCATCTAGCGCCTGGATTTGTTTATCTATATTTGCTTAAGATATATTACAATTTTTGATACCGTGCTTGACGCAGAAATAGTAAACGAATATTACACTGCGCCAGATTGTACAAAGCATTAGTAGTAATCACGTTCTACAGAAAGAACCCGAAATATGATTTGCAACTTTGCTTTCAGCAAATCAAATAGCTTTTTTCTGTCCGATTCCTGGCTTTGGTTTCGACGAGCATTGAAAACTTATACTTACTGTTTGAACGCTAGAGAGATAAGTGGTTGCTATGTGAAACGTAAAGATTTTGTAGTCGTAAATTTGTTCTTTTTGTAAAATTTATAATTTTAGTTCTGCATACGTTCCTGAAAATAAAGTATTAGAACGACAGGGAAAGTGTTTGTCTGTTAATTTATTCAGTGTCAAAAACCCCCAATAGAAAGCTGCCCAGTGAAACGAAAGTTAAACCCTGTAACCAGATGCAGCGAAGGACCGACGGCTGGGAAATTTCGTTGCTGGGCTGAGGAGGGCAAGAAAGGAGAAGACTCAATTGAATGATAACATAACTCAAATTACTTTATGTTTGCAAGGCGCGCGTGTGTGCGCGCGTGTTTTTTTTTGGGGGGGGGGGCGGGGTTGGGTGGGGAGGGGGCGTGAAGGTAAAGAGAAGTCAAGGCCCACTAAGGTGTGCTGCAAACTTTGTTGAAAACTGAAGCATTATCCTCCAGGTCGACGCAAGGACCTCACCCAGAGTTGAGTACAAGTTGCTACGCAGTAATTATAGTTGGCCACCACGCCTCCCAAAAAAGAATGAGGACCATGGACCTAGCGTTTCTGTCCGTGGCAAAAACAATGGTGTCCATGTCGTTAAACAAATCATGATTAACGATTTATCGACGAGTGTTTTATCCTGAGATTCTTTGCCAAGTTCTTTAATTTTATAACGTTCATTAGACCCTGAATTCTGAACATTTCAAATTGACGGTTTCACAGAGATCATAGCAGTTTTTCATTTCAGTCTATTAGTATACTACAAGTCTTTGGCCCAAACCTTAATTTATGTGGTTGAGTGCGAAAATCAGAGAACGATTTACGTCTAAGTGGAGTTTCCTCCGATCCAATTCCAGGCTCCTCTTGAGATATATAAGAAATGAGCGCCGTTAGGGAGACTTAGGAATCTTGTCATTGAAAAAGCTGTGTCTACAAGCCCTTATAGCGAGATCGCTCATATAAGTTCAATGCGTCGCCACTGAGTGGCAAAAGGCAAAATAATACGTTAAAAATTTATTCCTAAACTCAAGAAAATTACATTGCGCTAGCCTGAAACGCAGACGCTCTTTGCGCTCATCACGCAATCTTCCTTCCCTTCAGTAGACGTTCTTGAGGGAAGAAGATTGCGTGACGAGCCCAAAGAGCGTCTGTGTGCGTGTCTGCATGCATGTAGTTAGAATTCAATGAAGCAAGCCACCACAAATTCTCTACTTACAAGTTAAGTCAATACTCAGAAACGCCAACATTTGATACGATTTTAATAATTAAAGCAGTATTCAAGTTGTACAGTGAAGAAATATTAAATAGTTTTCAAATTAAGATTATGTTTAGTCTGACCAGTCCTCATCTTCGTCATCATCCCAATCATCATCTTCGTCGTCAGAGTCATCTTCATCTGAGGAAAAGATCATCAACTACTTATAGTAAGCAGGCGTGTATCACGAACAAGTGTAGCATTTGTAAATTAAGATCATTTAGCCCTGTTACAAATGGTTCTGGTTACATATCAGTTTAAGCAGATGGGGAGTATTGCGAGCAGAATATACCAATAAGTTTCCAAACAAAACAAAACAAAAAAAAATGAGTAGTGGTGTGTTCTGCATACATTTATGCACCGCATTTAAGAACAGTCATTACTAAATTTTCTGGCCAATCAAAGCAGGACTGTGTTGTAATTGTCCAATCAGAAAAAAGTTTTCGCGTCGACGCCTCGCACTTGCGGGGAAACCACTTATTAAGGTACTCATCTGATTCGTTCTCATTCCTTTTCAAATGACATTCTTTTTTGCTTCCTTTGTATCATACAAAGAGAAAACAAGAAACAATGTAACATGTTTACCTGAAGAATGCATGACCTTGTGACGTTCATCTAATGCCCGAGCCAAGTTTCCCATCATTCCTGTAAACTCCTCTTGCGGCTTTGGAGCGGTTGATCTTTCAACCTGGGAGAATAAGATAAGGAAACAGAATATGATTTATGAGGATAAACTACATAATTCAAAATGAAACATTTCATATCGATCGTAGAGATGCGCTCTTGAAATTGAAAGGAACCGCCATATTTAAGAAACAAAGGTAAGGTGGGATTTGCATAACGTAATAAAATATTTATTTTAAATTATGAGTATGCCCGCGGTAAACTAATTTGGATACGACAAATACAAGTATCTCTCTGTATATATCTTTCTCGATCTACTCTTCACTCGCGGAGAGAAATAATCATATTTGGCTATATTAAATTCTTGAAGCATTAAAATGACAATTACCTTCTTAAGTTGTGGTCCTGCAAGTATACTGTCGAGAAATGTTGCCGGCCCTTCAACTCCACCACCAACAGCACCAATCCCACCGGTACCACTCAAGTTCTCAAATCCACTCATTGTCCTGCAGCTATCGCTAAATTCAAAATCTAGCAGAGGGGGAGGGGGTGGTGGCGGTGGCGGTGGCGGTGGCGGTGGCGGAGGAGGTGGAGGTGGAGGAGGCATCGATCCATCATCTGCTTCAGGCGGTGGAGACGGTTCCACTGTGGTTTGTGCCTGTGGTGGTGGTGCTGGTGGTGGTATTGCTGATGAGACAGGAGGTGGAGGAACCAGAGCAGGCGGCACAGACAGATCATGCGGAGGTGCCGAAGTAGGCGGAGGTGCCGGAGCAGGTGGAGGTACCGCAGCGGGAGGGGCAGCTGGGGGCGCTGCAGCAGGCGGCAGTGGCTGAGATGGTTCTATCAATAGCAAAACAAGATAAAGCTAATTACCATCCCATGCCGGCCTTCGTTGAATTCTAACATTATGTTTTATAATGGCTGCTCGATGCACAGGGAGCACACAATCTTGTTGAGTAGGAAGCGAGTAAACAAAGCAATGAAGAGAACGAATAGTTAGCCTTTGTCTCCTCTTGTTACTTCTTACGCGACCTTACGTATACAGGGAACACCGCTACCTACAAGTCCTGCGTAACACAGCAGTGCTAAACTCGTAATTAGGCCATTTCGCGCTCTGCAAAAATTTGTTTGGTTTACATATAACATCGACGAGGCCTAAGTACGAGTTTAGCACTACAGTGTTACGCAGGACTTGAGGCGTAGGTAGTGGTTTTCCCTGTAAGGTCGCGTAAGAAATAACAACAGGCAAAGGTTAACTATTCGTTCTTTTCATTCCTTAATGTAGTCTCCTCCTATTCAGTAAGATTGTGTGCTCCCTGTGCTCGATGTAGACATTTCAGTATCCTCTAAATGAAGAAGTTAAATGAAAAAAAGGCAGGAAACTTTGTGACACGCCCTCTTTCTAGGTTGAGTTGAATGAAACACGTGTGAAAGCAATATTCTTCGCACAAGCTAACTCATTTTGGGAAATCGGCGCGAGAAACGGTAATGTTCACGGGAATGTGCGAAGTAATGGTGTTGCTGTGTGCTATTTGCCTTCAGTGTAAGTCAAAGGAAGCAATGGTTTGCTGGTCTTTGCTTGTTTACGACGCCGCGGCTTTCATGTTATGGAGATCAATACTACAATTGTGTTGAAACAAAAGTTAGCCCAGAATCAATTCAGGGACATTGGAGTATAAAAGGGAAAGAACAAATGAAAGGTACGTAAGAAAACTTTAATTTACTGAAGTGCGAAGCCTATTTTTTATTTTACTGAAAATATGTTTTTAATCTCTGAACGAAATTGTGTCGCTTTTGGATCCTCCCTTGGGTGAATTTTTTGTCTTCATTCACGGCTTACCAAAGAAATTTAAAAGTGCTTCTAGGTTCTTATAGAGAAAGACAACTCGTATGTTGACGAAAAAAAGAAATTGCGATGAGCTGTGAAATTTTGCGGTTTCGTCGTTTCAAGGATGGCAGGGCCATTTTTTCATATATATATATATTGCCGCGGTAATTCCCGCGATAGAAAGCTAACCAAATCAGCTATTTGCAACCTGTTTTTCCGACGGCACTTTCGCTTAATTCCTGTCATAAAATTCAGATTCAGCTATCTGACAATGTTGTCGCCTGCAGAAAAGGTCGTTTACGCGGCCCACTCTGAGTGCGAAAAAAATCAAAGGAACATGTGGTTTATTTTTGGTCTCGCGCTTTGTGCTCGCTGCCGCCATGGCGCTTATATGTCGCGCTCCGAGTTCGGATCGTATATTGGTGAGTGGCTAAACTGCAGGGCTTTTATTAGCGTTGACAAAAAATATATACGTTTTTTGGAGTGACCTTCTCCTTTAAGGTTTTTTTAACGTTTTGCTGGAGTAAGATAAAGACCAACTCACCAAAATGGGGTGTCACTGCCCCCTAGAAAACTATGCGTTAAATGTGATCAAATGCAGAGATGCACTCAATTCACGAGAAAACTAAAGCACTGATTCTACGCTACTTCTTGCAATGTCAGGAGATTCATGTAGTTATAAGACTAATACCATGAAAATGGAAGGGGAATTAACCCTTTGAATACCAAATACGCATGTACGCGTAATTAATGGTCGTGCTCTTTGTACAACTTGTGACGTCATCAATTTAAATGTCATCAGATATTCTTGATAAGCAGATAGTAGTGCTAGGCTAGCCCTTTCCGCACAATGGTCAGGTTTAGATATCGACGACATTCCGACGTCGCAAATCGAAAAACGTTATCAGTTTTGGTTCAAAAACGGTGGTAAAATGGTCCACAACGCCTATGATTGATCAAGGTCCATTTCTAGGCTTCGCCCGTAATTAACATCCAACTTTTCACTGCAGCCAGAAAGAACATACAATGCAAAAGGTAGCCAGTGTAAAAGGGCAGAGAAAAACAGAAAGGAAAGGTCCAACAAACGAAATTGAGAACGGTTAATGGCATGCCCGTAATTGAAGTTTTGCTCAATTTTATACCTAATCCTCGAAAAATCTCTCCTTTTAGTAAAAAAAAAAGCTTTTTTAGCAAAACTTAGGCTTATTTAACGTCATGGCAGCTGAAAAACCTGACTATTATTAAAAACGGTATTTTTTGGCGAAAGTTTGGTATTCAAAGGGTTAAACGACCAATATTTCGCTATTGGAAGTAGTCTTCTTAGCTGAGAATTAGTAAACATTACAAGCATTATTCTTTGCATTCAACCACGTCAGATGAAAGAAACTTAAACTACGATTCGCCACGATTTTCACCTTGCTGTGTGCTTGGTATGGATTTCTCTGCAGCAGGGCCTGGCCTTTTGATGTCCTTTGCTTTCTCAGAATCTTTTGCGCTCCTCTTAAAAAGCCCGCTAAAGAAACCTGAAATAAATTGTACTCACTCGTTCCTGATAAGGAAACACTTTGAAATACAATTAATTACAAAATAAGCGAGCGAAAGGGACTACAATGTTTCGAAGTCATCTTGACTCCATACCGTTCACACTATTTCATGTAAAGTTATTTTCTCCACTTGATAATGGAGCCAAGATGACTTCAAAACGTCGTATTCTCCTCTCGTCTGTTTTTGTTAATTAATTAATTGGTTCATCAGAAATTTAAAAGCAAGTTATTAAGTCCGGTTACGGAAAACTAGCTTTTACTTTTGTTGGAGCTTTTAAAGATTCTGAAACACAAGTGGTACTTGTAGCTTGACCGTCAAGGAATTGAGCTTTCAGAATGATCTAATTCTATGATTGGTTTCTTTTATTCACCTTTCTTCTCTTTCTTCTGTTTCTTCGACGTTTTGTTTTGCTCTGGCTCAACTGGAGGTAATGTAGAACGGTCTGACGATTCCACTACTGCTGTCAGGAGAAACGTAAATGTTGTCGAAGAAATTACCAATAAGAAGACGGGAAAATTTTCAGCGCGGGAAAGTACCCACGTCCGGTATGAAGCGCGGGGAAATACTCTCTGGTAATGTTTACGATTTTTTCTTTTCCGAAATGACAGAGAGTATCTTTAATCTAATTGGCAACTTTCGCACAGTGTTGTACTCCTTTTAATACAACAAAGAGCTTAGCAATAGTTCAACCTAAACCCAACAAATCCATTAAAAACTTCCTTTTCATGCGCTGTAACGAGATGATGAAATATTTATCATTGCTATTTTAACAGTGTGACTCTCTTCCTCTTTGGTTCTGAACTGAGAGTGCGTTTGGTTTGATGTGAAAGTTGTGTTGACATTATCCCTTTCAGTTTGTTTCGTATTTACCATCACTGACCTTTCTGCTGTGCAGATTGATCACCCGCAGGTATACGTTCATAAATAGGCTCTTCTTCTCTCGTTCGTCTCTTTAATGGAGCTGGAGCTGCCTCATTTTCAGGCTTCATCGAATCTGATAAGAAAAATAAACAATTGATCATAGGTGATAACAAATTAAACACAAGTGTAATTGCCTGTTCAAGACCTATGTTTTTCAAATAACGTACAACTGCGACCATTAGCTCACTGTTTCTACTCTGCGTGAAAAACGTGATGGAATATTGGACTGGCGTGGACTATGACTAAAACCAAGTTACTTGGATGAAAAAAAGATAATGGATCTTTGTTACGTACTGACATAGAATTTCGGTGGTTTGCATACTGAACTGGCTGGTGTCTTTAAGTCAAACTTACCGTTAATAGGTGCTATAGGTCTCCTTTGCCCGCTGTTTTCCGGCTGTCTTCTGGATTGCGGTCCAGCGGGCCTTTGGACGGTAGCCATTGGCGAGGCGCCGATGTTCCGAGTTGGTGCCATTCCTCTTGGCATTCCTCTCCGCGCCGGGGGCGCCATTTGTCCGCGCATTGGTCCCGGTGATCTGGGACGAGCTAGATTAAATGTACAGCATCATAAGTGTCATTAGTGCAAGCTTTAGATGTCACGTAACATCTTTTGCCGCGAGACGCGTTACGTAACGATCAATGTGTTTGGAGATAACATTATTTGATATAACGGTTTTGCGAGGTAACGGGACCGGCACCACAGCGGACAAATCAAGAGAAGGCCTAGCACGATCCCAGCAGTTAGAACATATCTAATGTTCGTCTCTTCATTGTACTTTCATCGATCGTTGAAGTTTTAGTGCGCGACAAGCTGTATAATTCATTTTTAAGACGTACTGAACTGCACCCAGTCAAAAGAAGTAGTGAGTAGTAACCTCCACAAGTCTAACATTATGCTAACAGGATAACGCTCAATGCAAGAAGAAGAACACAATTTATCTCTGTCGTCTTAATTAACAAGAAACAGCTTTTCATTTTTGTTCACCACTGGCCATTCACCATAGCTTAGGTCTTGTCTTGAACCTCATTTATATCCCAGAATTTTCGCCCCCAATCACAAAATAGCACAAGGACTGTAATCCTTTTCAACCAAGAACACCTTCAATACCATCTCAATTGTTTGGCCAAAATATAGCTTTATTGAAGGGTTTCTTCTGTCCGTTCACTTTTCTGTTGGAGTCTTTATGAAGCAGACTTGGACAGTATGCTTTTCACAATCATGAGCCTTAAATGAGTAAACTACACCGAGAAAGCTATTAAGTCGGTGTTTCCCTCGGGACCAGCCAGTGATACTCGGAATATGGGGGGAAAACGTACGAACTAATTAAAGGGGGTACTCTCTCTTTCACAGGCCATCTGTACAACGCCATGACGTTATGCCAGGTATCTCGTCCAACTCTTTCAGTTAGGCCTTAAATACATTACAACACTCTACTTAATAGTAATATTGTGATATTTCTTTCTTACGGCCCATCATTTGGGATGCCTGTGGCCTCATCATTCTTGATTGAGCAAACGGAGCGCGGCTGGGAATAGCCTGGTACCGAACCATCTGGACGCCTCGTCCCATAGGACCTCCAACCATGGACTGCATTTTCTGCAGTTGATGCATTTTCTGCCATTGTTGCATTTGTTGCATTTGCTGCATTTGCTGCATTTGCTGCATTTGTTGCATTTGCATCTGTTGCATCTGCATTTGTTGCTGAGCCAGCACTTTGCGTTCACGAGCCTCTGAAAAGCGTGACAGTAGATTGAGAGATTTCGTAACGCTAGTCGAAGTGCGTGACAACAACAGTGCAATCAATGATAATTGTAATAGTCCAGATTTTTGGCTGTGTGCACTTAGCCTGCGTTGCAGACGTAAATTTACCCAGCTTCTGCGAAGCAGGCTGTGTAAACTCAAAGAAAACAAAACAACAAAGTTAGAGATGGACCATCAATATTTTGAGGGGGGAGAGGGGAAAGAGGGTGAAGGGGACTGGGCAATTTCCCCCCCCCCCCCCCAAAAAAAAAAAATTTATGAGGGTAAGAAAAAAATTTCATGCCACAGAAAATTGCCTAATCCCGCCCCTTAAAAATATAATGGTCCGTACCTTATCACAATCGGCTGATCACAGCCAGATGCGATGACGATGACGATGACGCAGCTAACCAATCAGAACCAATCATAATGGGAAGCACAAGTGTGCAACTCGTGCCAAGTACGGGAAAATGTTCACGATCGATTATGATTTTGTCGCTGGTTGGTTTAAATAAATCATAATTGCCTTGATTGGTTTACCCACGTTGCCTGCGGTTTTTGACGCAGTTCAAAGCTTATTGAAACTAAAACTCAATTTAACATTTTTAACAGGTAAACAGAAAACCTTATGAGGCAAGCGACGTTTAAGAAATTAAAATGCTTTATGACACCCAAATTACTCGACGATTTGTGGCGAGGCAAAATCAAAGAGGATAGTTTCTAATTTCTCTATTGGTTAGAATACAGGATCTCTCTGATATGTTCTCTTTCTCTTCAGGAAGGTGCGCGATTTAAGAAGCTCTAAAACAAGAAATATAGCTTAGTCCCCGTCCTCACGCATCCGGCGAATTTGGCAGCGAATCCGGATATTTTTGAACCCGCTCTCCAGGGTGGAAAAACTAAATCCGAAACGAATCATATCCGATAACGTGTGGACGGTGAATCCGGATATTTTCGAATCCGATGACGTAACAAAATCTTGTCCAGTCTCTTACCCAACAATAAACCAATACAGTGGCGGCACAACGTGTAGGCCTAGTTTCTCTAGAGTGAATCCGGATACCATCGGGTGCGTGTGGACAGGCGAATTCGATTTGAATACGCTACGTGTGGACGGGGAAATTTTTGAATCCGGAAAGTCAAAAATATCCGGATACGTGCGGTTTGGGCCTTGATTTCTACCAACCTTGACGTTTTCTTTTAAACTCTTTGATTCTCTCCTTTATGGCGGAACGAAATGCAGACGCTTCTAGCTCGTCACAAAAGTTTAACCCCGCTCTACAATCCTATAAAAAGGAAAGGAAAATGGTGGAAATATTGAGTTTGAAATGTTCTCAATTTCGATTCCATCTGCCAATACAGCGTGAGGCTATTTTTTTTCCCGGAATGTTTCTAACATTCAGTCACGCTGTACCATACAAACTTGTACAATTTGGAAATTTGTTATGAATGGCCATGCCTGATCATATTCATGCTTGGCGATTCCTTCTCAACATCTGTAGCAACAAACTCCAAACTCCAAACGTTTTAATCTTTTGACGAAATCTGTTAATTGACTTCTTCTAATGACGGGAATGGCGCCGACTCTCTCCTCGATTGAACCTGACTTTTGCAATTTTCTTCCTGCGGCTAATTGTTCCTATCCGTGCGTACACACAGTCACCCTTGACACACTCTCTCTTTTTTATAAGAATATCGAGGCTGAAATTTCCAAAATTTTAAGAATATTTTAAGAATAACGCTGAGATTTTAAAAAGCATATAATTTTGTGTTGAAAATTTGTAAATTAAATACAATTATACAGCTTTCAGAAACCACACGATGTGTTTTAAATTCATATTATATTAACAAGACATTGGAATGAAACGTCATCCATCGTCAGTTTACAAGAATGCCAATAGATCTATGAGCAAACAATAGTTTAACAGTGTGTAATGAAAACAGGAGCAATTAAAGAATTAGGCTGGAAATAGAAAAAAGTGAAAATATAACACTCAAAATAACATAATATAATATGAATTTCAAACACATCGTCGTACTTTGTACTGCTGAGAAAACTTGGCAATACAATGTTTTTAACTAAATCTTATAAAGTTCTCCGGTTCTTTAAACGGCAAAACAAGCCAAGAAACAACAAAAATAGCACTAGCCGTATGTTGGACGTTAATAACATTCCTGCAAGAGGTTATCTGCGTGATATCAGGCCTTTTAAAACGCCTGCAGGCTGGCTCCAAAATAACTTTAACACCATCCACTCCAGACACCAAATACATTCGAAAACAGAAATGTCATACGCTATAATCTAAGAATATTCACAAGATTTCCAGCCTAAAATCGGCAGAAAAATAAAAATATTTAGCCTCTGCTGGGAAAACAATATTCTTATTAGAAAAAAGAGTGTACTTGAGCTTTTTGTTTTTCCGTAGTTCTTATTTAACTTGAACACATTTAAAAATTTACAAACTTAAAAATTTGTAAATGAACTGAATGAGCATAAAATATTACATTAAGTAAAATGAGTACAAACGTACATCTTTACACAAACCACTAATATCTTCAGAAATTATTTGTGCTGAATAAGTTGTAAGAAGACATTCAAACTGGACATAACTACAGTATATTGTACACATACATAACTATAATATTGTGTTAACACACTAATTGAGTTGTTGGACTCACATGAGCGTTGAAAGTATGGAAGGTTGGAGTAGCTGCTCTGTATTTAAACTGTTTGTACAGCTCTTGTTCCCAATAAATCTCCTGACTCTGAGGCGAAGAAGGAAATATATACTCAGTTGTCAAAGACAGCGATTTTCCAAGCGCGCTTATAAATAAAAATAGTATAGAGATGAGATCCGTTCTGTTAACAAGTCGGTCACACTTTGCCTTAAATGTTTCCTGAATTATTGATACTGAGGTCTATTTCATGACCCTTCTGTGATGAATGTATCAAAAGGATCGTACATTCTATTAAAAAAAAGCTATCCTTCAATGATTTTCCACACTAAACAAGGCTTCGATTGCAGTAATAGCAAGAAAACAAGTGTAAACAAGAGTGAGGAAGTTTCACTTTTGTTTGATCTCGTAACGAAATACTTGCATTAAAAGCTTTTGAATTACGGCTTTAAGAGAAGGATTAAATTTCGCGCCGATATACACCAAATTATTACCCACGAGGACATATGTTCTGCTGTAAAGCCACATGATCAGAGCAGAACTTTTACGCCAGGGGGAAATTACTGAGAATATAACGTCTAAATTGCATGACGTTACGTCAAACGGCAAACAGCAAAAATGAAACTTTTTCCGTCGGTCTTCAGCTGTCTATACAGTAGAGTGAAAATATTTGAATTTGTGGTGAATAGTAGGAGACATTTTTCTATTTTTGTGTGATTTAGTTATGGATTAGAAGAAAAGAACACAAAATCATAGAGGTAATTTTTGCCGTTTACCGTCTGCTGTAAACGTCATGCTGAATTCTCTATTAGATTATTACGGTGAACCCGGAACCCCAAAAAACTGTTTACAAAGTAACACTTGCGCTTTATGGATATTTAGGCATTTCCTGGTTTTAGCTAAAAGTAGTCATAGAAAAGGGGCGGAAGAAAACCAAACAATACTGATAAATTACTATACATGACCGCAAACAGAGCAGTAAGTTAATTAGAAGTTGAGAAAATATCTCGTGTCAAAGGCAGACAAATGATTGATCTGGCAGACACCGCTGCATAGCGTCTCTCCCCATTCTCCCTCGCCGTTTTTACACTCGCTCCAGACCTTTCTTTCGAACATTGACCATCTCTCGCGTTCGCAAAAAATACGACTGTTTTGCGGTCTACCGCGGCAGAAAACCAACAGCTTTTAAATCGTAGTGGAAAGCATACAATGCCTTTGAGTTTTAAGTAAATGTTTACAGTGCTTTCCACAGCATATCTCAGTTATTCAGTTGGTTGCGAATTTAAAGATTGAAATTTCAGTTAGCTGTTAGTAATACTTACAGAAAGGTCTACAACTCTTATGAAGTAGGACTTTAGGAGGGCATCCTTCACAAGACATGCCACGCCTGTGACGATGTGACTCCATCGGGTTCGATCCTTTGGTACAGCAAGAAACAATTGAACAACGCCAGTTGCTAATGACTGAAAAATAGATGTGAAACTTATAGTTAACAATTAGATTATGAACTCGAGATTTCTATCGCGTCAACCGATCACGCCTAGAAATCGAGAGCAAACAATCTAATTGCTTTAGTATAAATCTACTAGTCGTTCAAAATTTCATCTAAACCTTCGTCACAGGTCTTCACAGGCACTTCCAAAAGGCAAAAAGCAGCCTTCATTTTGTTAACAAACGGACACTGAAGGTTAGTCACCATCGAAAACTGAATGGATAGTCAATAGCGTAACTAATAAAAGAACGGTATTCGTGTCAGAACGCTAGTAGAGTTAGTAACTAGAGTTGTACTAATGTTGGATAGACAGGCAGATAAAATTTTCCCCGTCAATGGGTCGGGCCTCAAGATGTAATTCCCTTCCGTTCTTTCAAAGCAGTTTCGTTAACTCTGTCCGTTTTATAGAACGGGTGTAGAACGGGTTTTTAAAAATACTTATAGTTTTTTATCTTGCCCTGAGAACGCAGGAAAAAAAAATTGTGTCTAATACAACATCTAATAAAGCTCATTTTCCTCAAAGTTTCCCATATTTCATTGAAACTGAATTGATTATCATAAACAAACGTTGAAATTTTTCATCGTTGTGAAGAACGACTGCACGAGTAAAATCGTAACTAGCGGGTCTCGTCTATCTTCGCACTCTACTGAATACTCACGTATTTCTTTTGTCCTAATATCTCGCGAATCATGTCATTTTCCCTATCTGTAAGTAGAACAGAGGGAGCGTGTTTCTTTTTTGCGGCCATTTTTAAGCCAGAGTCTGTAAACGACAACGAAATGTTTTCGTCGACCTTTACTTTGATGTATGTATTTGTTGACGTCAAATGATATACTGCTAGCGCGCGCTATTAGCTTCCATAAAATGATCAGGTCCAGGTTGCTTTATGGTAGATAACAATATCCGTAGAATAAGTCGTTTCAGTCGATAGCGAACTTGGTTTTGTCACGACTTATCCACTTGAGAACAATTTATCCAGTGGATAACGTTATCTCTCTTTGAACAACTGGGCCCTGTTGACAAACCAGCGCTGAATCAGGCAGTTTGAGTTTTGTTAAGAGAAATCGCCCGATAGACTGTCCAAAATTTCAAATGTAGAGTACTAAAATTTCATCGTGAGGTAGGTCTGGTAATGGAGGAATACTGAAGCAAATAAGCTGCAGCTCGCTTTGAAAGTAGCTAAGGAAGTATTAAAGAATATTTGAAGACGAAGCTTGCTGGAAAAAAGTGAGCCAGGAAAGATGAATTTTAAGAACGAGTGAAGTCGCCATTTAGTGTTTCAACTAAGCCTTAGGCTTCGGCACTCAGACTTCGTCTGCCAGCACGTACCTCACCTTTCATTATTCTGAATATCAATGAAAACCTCATATCATCAAATAATTGTGTAGTGAATGTATTTTCCCCCCAATTTCAATGGGTTATTTTCTATTAGAACCATGCCTTTGGGACTTTCAGCTTGTGTTTCATTGGTTGGCGACATGACCGTGTCGACAACCTCGATGCGATGGCTTGTAAAAAATCTCGCGCTTTATTTTTGCGTGGATTCCTTGGCTTCAAGCGAATTAACAGGGTAAGTAGCTTTGGCGGATTTTACTAAGCTCGGCCAAAATGTTCGTTGATTATCAATCCGCCAGTGTGTGTGAGGCCTTTTTGATATTTCAAATACCTCTTTTCTTAGCCCTGTAGTCTCTTGTAACGAACATCGGCAAATATCAACAAATTTATCAACGAGTGGGAATATCGAAAAAGCTTAACACAGATTTGAAGTCCGTAAATTGCTGATTAACATGATGCAGTTTCTTTGGTCGTGCGTACGATCTCGAAGGCGGGTAATTTAGTTCAACAAACATTGTCAGTCTCGCGTTTGAAGGCTAGCATCCGCTAACCAGTGATTAAATCTTTAATATAATCGTTTCTTCTGACTCTGCATTATGTTAGCTTTACGGTGATGTATACTTTTCGATCGTTCTGTTAAACGCAACGCGAGAAGGAAAAATTTTCTGAAAGACACCCCTGAAGGTCATGCAGTATAGTTTTAATTGCAGACTTTAAAGTTTTTCAACCAGATGGGCTTGGGCTATGAAATGGAAATCGACCCAGAACAAAACTGTTTGATATTCGTTGTTTTCGTTTCAAACAATCAAGTTCTGTGAAAGTCTAAAACTGGAGTGAAAAATGAAAATGTCTTTTGTTTCCAAAAGCTTTGTCGACATGTCTGTTGTTTCTCTTGAAATATTACTTTCTAGTTTTGGCTCACTGGAGAGACCAAGGGAAAGAAATTAATTATGAGAATCACACAGACAAGACCAAGAAAATTCATTCAATTTATGGAATATTGCTTTTTCTTGAATAGGCCAGAGTCGATAACTACTCAGGAAAGGTAAACAATATTGCTACATTACTTCTTCCAAGGGGCAAAATTTTGATAACCAGCATTGTGTGGAAAGGCAATCAGATGGAAGTGAAACAAAAAAACCGGTTATTGTTTAAAGGGATAGAGTGTAATCAAACAAGTTAAATTAAATTTCATCTGACTTATTTAAAGAGCCATTGACGACTTGCATTGTGATTTGCATCGATCACGTTTTATTAAGCTCTGCTCATACCATAACTTATTTTATTTGTATTTGGATGTGTAGACCTATTTCTTGTCTTCGTTCACAGCGGAAGACTTGATTTCGAAGAGGTTAAAACTCCAGATATATATATTAATATTATCTTCTGGAGATTTCCATGCAGAATGAATGTTACTACTGTTCCTTTCCTGATTAATGCAGCTTTCAACCTTCCCTTCTGTTTGGTTGCCTCCATTGGAAATTTTCTTATACTAGTGGCTTTCGCACGGACACCGTCTCTGTTATCACCATCAAATGTTTTCTTGATCGGCCTGGCGATATCTGACCTCTGTGTTGCGTTGATTGCACAGCCGGTCTACATGGCATGGAAGTTTCACCAGCACATGAGTCAAACGCCGACAATGGTTGGATTCCTTGGTAAAGCAAGCATGTTTGTCTCCAGTCTGTTATGTGCGGTATCATTTATGATCGTGTCCTGTTTGATCGTGGACAGATATCTCGCCGTGTTCCTTCATTTGAGATACTATGCAATAGTGACCGTACGTAGAGTAAGATACTACATCGTTCTCCTTATATGTTTTCCTTCCTTAATTGCTTCTTCCCTCGGTGCTTGGCAGCCAGGTTCTTTTGAACTTATCGCTGCTCCCTCGTCATTTCTGTGTCTCCTCGTAAACGCTGTGCTGTATTTCAAAATCTACCGAGTCGTCAGACGCCATCAGCTTCAAGTTTGGAATCAACTAACCGCTTTTCAAAACGTTTCACCTAAAAACATCACAACAGCTGGTTTTAGACGTTCCTTTGTTAACATTTTCTACGTCTATGTAGTTTGTCTTGTGTGTTATGTGCCGTACATGATCACGGCAATCAACTTCTGTATGCAGGGCGGAATGGATGCTTCTATAGCAGCTAAGTTTGCTTTCGAAGTTTCCTGGACAATTGCTTTCATAAACTCCTCACTGAACCCGTTGCTGTTTTCTTGGCGGCTAAAGAATGTTCGGGCTGTGGTAAAAAGTACTCTGAAGGAGATACTGTGCTAAAAAAAGGAGAGAACAAACTCCGTTGAATTTAGCGTAAAAACTCGGGAAAGGAGTCAAAATATTCTCTCGATTACGGGTACAATTTTTGTGCAAGAACAAAATTTCCATAAACTTACACTTTTAATGAAAATGTTAAGTCTATTTAGCATTATTAATAAACACCGCAAACATGAAATTTTTCGCGAGTAAGCGCTATCATTGCTTTTGTAAGTTTGGAGTCAAAATTGTTTGTTTATTTGTGTAGCCATATGTTTTTCACCTACAGATGTCGCGTCATCTGTAGGTGAAAAACTACATGTAGGTGAAGTTACTTATCCACGATATGTGCGCACGCTCAGCGGACCTAGTCTTCCGGGGTATGACGACGATACCCGATTCTTTGACAAGACACCATGTGCTCATTTTTACAATGAGGCTTTCAAGTAATTTTGAAAAATCATAAAATAAAGATAGTTGGTGACCGAGTCGAGTTAAAAAAATTCTCCTGAGATCGACGGAAGCTGATTAAATGCATAAAATAATTCTCAAACAGGTACGGAGGAAGAAAGAACTTATTTGTATTTTGCTGTTAAAACCAGACCGCTGCTATTTTCGATCCGCTACTGGGGTCATTAGGAAAATGATTTAAATCTCACCATAAGGATCTTCCACTAATTAAAGTGATTCTGTACTGAAAAATTGTTATTCATTGCTTCGTGGCTTTTCTGTAGTTCTTCAATTTTCCTCGCGTCCGCACAGTACAGCCCGCTCCCTTGAAAGAAAAAAACCTAAAACAAGACAAAAAAAAACTGAGCTTCTGATGTTGTAGACTTTCGAGTAAGTTGCAATTGCTCTCAAACTGAACCATGTTCTTTCATGTGAAGTTTATTTCGACTTTGTTTCTGTCAATGTTTAGGTAGACTCTATTGTTCAAAGTCGACGAAGTCAAAATTCATTATATAACCCGACTAAAACAATTCTTAAGACAAGGAGAAATCAAACAAGCATGCCACCAGAAAGACATACACCTTTATTGAAAACAAAACTACAATGAAACCTTTTATAATCCAGTCACATGCTTCAATAGGCCGGGTTAGACTTCACTACACTATGTTTATGGTCGGCTTTATTTTAGTTTTTTATTTAAGGTTTAGGTATTTCATGTGCAAGCTTTCCCATAGACAAAGATTTAGACGATATATTTTTTCATGTCCTTTGTATCCTTGGAAAACTGTAACTCTAGACGAACGCCAAATGAATAGATGAACACAGCTTCTTTCTTCTAAATTACAAATTTTCACGGTTCAGCGCGTGCAATCAAAAAGACGGAACAAAACAGAACCAATCCATTCTAACATAACCGGTGGGAGAGCGAAACTAACTATGTCATAACTTACACTAAATCTTTTCACAGCTGTTGTAATATTTCTACTATAGATAATAGTACTGACATATCTGTCAACTTCTTTTACGAGCTTTTGTTCTACAGAGATTTGCTCAATTTACCCTCAGCCGCTTACAAATTGTTTAGAAGCCATTAAATATTTAGGTACCAGTATTTTTTACCTTGAATCAAGTACACCTACATGGAAAGCCGGGAAACATCGATACCTTTTTCCTTTGTAAACAAGAAAAGTTGTCTTTTTGACCTCGGATTCGAGAAAATATAAAAGATTTGACAAGTTATTTTATCAATCTCAATAAGGTCTTACGAAGTTGACTAATAAGTATATGTCAAGAATACTATTAACTTTGTTATGAGCGGTGGGTTTCAGTTAATGTTGCCCTTTGGTCCTAAAAATTTGACTTCACTTGACTACTGAAATAAGTGGAGACCTTCCTTCTTGACTCCTGTGAATACGGTGTGCTGAACAAATTTTGTACAGTTTTCGCAAGCTTCTTTGTATCTCAGCTTTTGGCGATAGACGAAACACATTTTCTTCTCGTCGGATTATCGAAATTTTCAAATTTGAAGTTCTCTAGCCGAGTACTTATTCGGAAAAAGTATTCTAACGCTAAACAAAACGAAGAAGCAAATTTTCTGAAAAATAGATTGTATTTTCTCCAATACGTTCGCAGAGCTTTTCGTCTATATTAATTTAATTTTACACTGACGGCTAAAGCTGTTTTCAACCTTCCAACAGAACACTAACTATGTTAGCTATAACGGGTAGCCTCGTAAATATTGTATAATTTACACAAAGGTGACTAATTGCTTTTGTTCTTAACTTGCTATTCCCCTTTATGGTCCAACAATAGACATTCATGTTTGTATTAAGTGAGGGATCAACCCCTCCAGTTGGCGGTTCTGTAACCCCTAGTTCAAGTTTATTATGAACTCTTTTACCGATGAGGCGACATCAGCTCTTGACGTGAACATAAATGCTTTGGCCGGCTTGCCACAACCGCCAAGCTCTTGCTCTCAATTTAGGAACACAGGCAGCGACTCGCCCGTTCTTCTTGAAAATGAGTTTTATTCGCCAGAAGACTGTTCGGAAAACGACGAAGGCTCAAGAACGCCGAAACCGTCTGTCGAATGCGTCGTTTGCGGTGATAAATCTTCTGGAAAGCATTACGGTGTTTTTACTTGTGAAGGCTGTAAGAGTTTCTTCAAACGAAGCATTCGACGAAATCTTTCGTACACGTGCAGGGGGTTCAAAAATTGTCCGGTGGATATCCAACACAGAAATCACTGCCAGTACTGCAGGCTGAAGAAGTGTATGAAAGTTGGCATGAGAAAGGATGGTATGTATGTACTAACAAGGAAGCTAGATCTTGTCCGTCAGAGAGTTTTCTCCTCCAATTTCGGTTGAGTACGATTAAGAAACAAGCTGGGCCTCATTAGCGTTTGTTCCCTGGGACTATATAGCAATGATAAAGCTTTAAGGTGACTCTAGTTTAGCATTCATTTTCTCAAAGATTGGATGTCCTCCACGCTCGCTTATGTAAGGATATAAAAATAATTAAAAGTGTCAGTGAAGATGATACAACATCCAGAATATCTATTCTCTGTGTCCTATTCAGGGAAGTTCTTTGAATCGTTATTCTTCTACAACTCGTAAAGACTATTAGCTCTGTTCTGGTATAAAACAAGAAAAGAGCTGCTTTTGTATCACTGAGAATAATGATATCTGTTGAAGCGTGGTTGTAATGATAGCTGCTTGCGACAAGGAATGAACGGAAAGGAGAAACTTCCCGCCCCACTCCTCCCCATCCCCACCTCCATGCCTCGCCTCCAAGCCCTAACCGGTCAGGTATTCTCGATTACATCGAATGTGTTTTTCTTTTGTAAATAGCTGTCCAGAAAGGTCGCATCTCCACAACGCAATCCGACGCTGCGAGTTCTCTCCAAATGGGTCTAGCGGACATGCGCAATCCTCAGTCCTTCTATTCAAGTTACATCACACTTTTACTCCGCGCCGATACGATCGCGCGTTACCAACAGTCCCTCGGGATTCCCGCTAACATTGCGGGACTGGAGAGCGCTTCTGAACTGGCTGCAAGACTATTGGTTTCCATCGCAGAATGGGCGAAGAATATTCCATTTTTCTCAGAGTTTACACTACCTGACCAGTCAATCTTACTACGCTCGTGTTGGAGTGAACTGTTCATATTAAACGCTGCCCAGCACTGTTCGCCGTTTCACATGGCGCAACCACTGACCATAAGCGCACTGACACCTCCGTCAAGCACTGATCTATTAGCAGTTAACAGCAATGGATCAATGGCTTTCGATTCAGCAGAAAATCTCAGATTATTCGAGGAACAAGTTGAAAAGCTCAAGAATCTGCATATAGACTCTGCTGAGTTCTGTTGTCTCAAGGCCATCATTCTTTTTAATCCAGGTGGGAAGTAGTTTCTTATTTTTCTTATTTTTTTGATAAGGACTACGCGCGAGCGCTTTATTTATGCTCCCTTTTAGAGAGAGACACCATTGAGAGTGTCCTGGGCTCGTCCTTAATGTCACTTCGTTGACCGCGCGCCAAGGTACGATAGGTAGCAATCAAAACTATTCACATGTTTGGTTTTGACCGGTTGTGGATATCAGTGAAATTATGTTTAAGCAAAGTGACAAATTATTTCCTTAATTTGGCTGTTTAATATTGTATAACCTTGCTGATCTCTTCCGTGGGAAGCGCATTGGCCTCATAGTTAGCGCGCTCGTCTACGAATCGAGCAGTCCGGGTTGGAGCCCTGACCGGGGACATTGTGTTGTGTTCTTGGGCAAGACACTTTATTATCACAGTGCCTCTCTCTCTACTGAGGTGTATAAATGAGTACCGACAAATTTAATGCCGGCGGGGGGGGGGGGGGGGTAACCCTGCGATGGACTAGCATCCCATCCAGGGAGGAGGTCATGCTACAGAAACCGTTGACAAGCGCCGCCCTGATGGGCCACTTGGCTCGTATGCAGACTTTACCTTTACCTCTTGATCTTTTTAAGATTCTCAAGGACTCGCCAACTGTTCTCATGTGGAAGGCCTTCAGGAACGAACCCAATGTGCATTGGAGGATTATATTCGAACCCAGTACCCTAACCAGCCAACGCGTTTTGGCAAACTCCTACTCAGACTACCCTCGCTGAGGTTGATTCGCCCTGGGACGGTGGAAGGACTCTTCTTTCCGCCAATCGGTTTGGGAAACACGGTGGAAAGTGCTTTGAATGAATTACTGGTCATTACCACGACTGCTGTAAGCTCTCCTAATAATTGGCAGACAGCGGTGTTTCCCAATGGTAACGTGAGCACAATGTCTATGAACGGTACTTCTGTGATATGATTAGTATATTGAGGTACAATCAATATAAACATGTATGGTACCACTGTTGCATAGTAAAAAATTGAATTATGTATTTGAATTGATAATCAATGAAACTAATAACCGTTTTACGCGGCACCTGGTAGGTAGATATATTGTCAGTAGATTTCGAAGATAATGAAATATTATGTAGTTACCACGGGATACACGGTTTTGCTCCACTTTCACCCGAGTCACTGCGTCCTGTTTTGGCGGGCTTTCACTGGAGTGACTGCATCATCATTTGCCGGCTTCCCACAGCTGCGTCTGTTTTCCTGTGCTCGCCACTCAGGATTAAAGGCTCTAGCACACTCTCTTTGACAAAGGCCCCATCACTGAACGGGGTGGTGGTGGGGGGGGGGGGTGACCTTGGCGACTACTTCTAATCACCAAATTAGGACAATGTTTGGTCTACACTTTTACCGTAATGATTCGATTTAGCGCCCTCCTTTTAATAACATGCACCCCCTATCTACCAAGTAATTCCCATTAAATTTTAATAAGCGCCCCTATATCGAAAGTATCTGCTTTTTCTTCTGAACGCGATATTGAACATCATGACCATCAGAGTTCGTGTTCTAACAGTCCTTGAGTTAAAGTATCTGTCGTTTTTCATTTAAGTATTGTACCACGTTCAGATATATATGCTCAAAAATATTTTAGTGCACCGTTACTAATGAGTGCGTGTCCCTCTGCAATAACCGCCCTCCCTTGAGTCACAAAAAGTAAATTAGCGTCCCGGGCGCTAAATCGAATCATTACTGAACGGTCAGCTTACAAAAGAATGGTCTTTGATACCAAGCTAGACGGTAAGATAAATATATATTTTTTAAAAATAAAATTAAAAAACGGTCAACAAAGATCGTAACTAAGGATTACATAATAAAAAATCAAACACTGAAAAAAAAAATAGTTTTAGAAGAAGAAATATTTTTATTTTATTTGAATCATAAAGAATATGACTCGTTGTCAATGAAAACCTATTGTAGAAGATCGAAATTTTAAGCCACAATCTTGGAATATCAGTTAATCAATTTTTTAGAAATCCCTTCTAAGAATTACATTACTTTTATAATTACAAAACAAAAATAAATACTAAAAAACCATATTGGAAAATTTTCCAAATTTTTATACTTAATACGAAATCATTTACATAGTTTTTAGAAAACGCATATTGAATACTTTAGACTTAAATTACTTTAGTTAAAACCGTATAAGACCAAGGAACAATAAAGTCCAGTTAGAAATCATTATCGAATCGTGCTGCTTTTGTTTAGTTTCCATGGTGATGTCAATCATCAATTCTGATGACGCAATACCAGACTGTTTGAAGCGACAAGCGGCGCATACTATGGCCACGTCAACACAACGCCGGAGAAATTTGAAAAACGCAAAAATCACTGGTCATTTTGGATTTGTGTTTGAGGAAAACTCGGTCAGGGAAATCACGTGATTATCGTGACGTCATCGTTTTCGGAAATCTCCGATTTCAAAATGTCTTCGGTCCACACTAAAACGCAAAGCCGGCGTTTTCAAATTCCCCCGGTTTGAAGAGCGTTTTCGAAAAGCTCCGTTTTCGCGACGGATTAGTTTGGACGATAGACCTAACGGTAGAAATAAAGCTGCGTTTTCAAATTTCTCTGGCGTAGTGTGGACTGGGCTATGTTGTCTCTAAGCATGTAGTAAATGAGTTTCTGTGATTCTCTTTAGAGGCGACATAATCATGTCATTCCAGTGCCGTACTTCTGTGGAAAACGATTCCAAGCCTACAGTAATATGACCGATCCTTTCTGTTTTCAACACTGTATCTCCTCTACACACTTCACACATAATACTGGTACGCTTCAAGTCTTCTTCGCGTATTTCGAAGACGAAGGCCTCGTTGAAAACTGGTGACGTTGATTTCTTGACCACCTTGGTCTTTTTGCGCTCTATCACTTTTCCCTGGACGTAGTAAAGAACTTTTACGTAGGTATCTACCAAAGACATAAGGAATATTAGTGTGTCAAGTGGTGATTTGAAGATCTGTGATCAACAACGATGTAGCTACAATTGGACTCCAGCCTTAGAAAAAGGTACTGTCCGGTCGTTCGGGACAAGTAGATTTTCCTACAGGGCAAATAACTTTTTATTCTTACTTGGCCCCTGACCAAAGGTCTGGGAAAGTCGTCTGCCAACTAAATGTAAACTAAGACTTGCCCAGGGCGAGCAAAATTTGAGAGCTGCTTGTCCGAAGGGCAAGCTAGAATTTAAGTTTTTTCCGAGCCCTGGGTTCGCAACTTTTCCCGCGCTTTTTGCCCAGGCTTTCCATCGGCTACAGGGTTCAACTGGATTGTACGTGAGCTCTGATTGGCTGCTTGCCATTTCTGGGTACGTTATGATTGGCTAAATGTGATCTTGGTTTCAGTACATTCATCAGAGAACATTTCTACTTAGTGTTTGAACGTATTGATAGATACTGGAAATAGTAGGTTTAACAAATAGATTCCATGTTACCGCACGTCTGTTCAGTAATTGATCACAGACGACGTCAAAATGTAGTAAGAACAAATAAAAACGTAAACAATGCGATAGCCGAGTGTGTCACCGATGATCTTACCACATTTTGACGTCTTCCGAACTCAATCGAACTCAGTCCACAGACTGAGTCCTCATTGAGTTCGATTTCCGAACGTTCGATTGACTATGCTGGGCCTTTATGCGGAGAGGCCATTTATCTAGGTAATGAAAATTATAACTGAAAGTATCATAAGCTGAAACGTTGAAAGTAAAAAGCTATTTACCAAGGCCTCCAGGTGCGTCAGACTTGGGGGGAGGGAGTCCAGTTGCTTTCATAATGATGACGTGTAAATGACCAGCCGTAGGCTGCTGACACAACGATAGCGTCAACGAACCTCGGTCATCTGACTGAAACAAACAAATAAGAGCATAACAAAATGGAACAAGGGTGGTAAGAGGTTCTTCTCTATTAACAGAATATCTAAAGTAAACGCGTGCAATAACCTGGGTTCTATTGGTCTTAAGCTGGTGGTGGAATATTAAAAAAGGTCTTACCATTACCAGTCTAAGTCATTCATTGTATTGTGATACAACTTCTGAGACCAGGGACCCAATCATCTCGTAGAATTGAGCAAAAAAACAAAAAAATAAAATAAAAATTCCAGAATTTTTTGTTTGAGAAAATACGTTTTTCAGCGCAATTTAGCGTTTAAACTTCGAAATGAAATTCAATCCGCTGCTCCACTTTGTGATTCATGACTGATTTTCAAGCTCTTTCCATGGCAACAGTGGTCGCACTGCAAGTGTGGAAAAGGGAAACTCGCATGCCCGTCAAACCTACTATGACTCAGAACTAACTATTGTGATGAGAAATATGATGCAATCAATCACAGCAAACAAACCTTGGACAAAATAAATGAAAAATTAAGACAACTCCTCCCCCCATTTCAATGATGGAAAAAAATGGCCCGTTTGGGTTGTAGCGGGAGTTCATCATTGATTCGGGAAAAGGGGTGGTTTTATTTCATATTTTATTCTGTGCAAGATTGTAGGCTCGACTTCCGCAGCCCTCTAAGGTCCGGTTCCCGAAGATCCTCCGAGGAGCGCGGGCTTCTTTCCCGAACAGCGGCTGGTAATCGAGCCTGCTAACAAGCGTGACAGGGTATTTTGCGTTACACAATATACTTACCTCAGAGATTGTTTTGGAGTTCAAGTGGAGTGACATTGTTGTTCCTTCTGCCAAGTCTACATCGAGAAGTGACAACATTACCTCGGCAATAAACTCACTCCGCGAAAACTTGTCATAGTCAAGGACCACAAACTTTAGGGTAGAACTACGGAACATGAAATTACACAATGATAATTTTAAAATTGCAGGTGAAGTCGCTGTACTAAATTTCACAAAAAAAACAAAAAACAAAAAAACAAAAACAACAACAAGAACAACAAAAAAAAACAAAAAAAAGAAGAAGAACAAAGAAAGGAGAAATTTCTACCAAAGTTAAAAACAAGATTCTCTCTTCTTTCAGTTACCTTGGAAAAAACAGTAAACTCCGAATATTTAGATCAAGGAACGAGTATGAAGCTGTGGAGGAGAGTTATTTAAATGTACTGATTGACTGGTACTAAACGTTTGTATTGTTTTCAGATATCGTTTTTCGTGACAGGAGAAGAAAAAAGAAAGAAAGAAAACCTCTGGGACCAGCAAAGGGTAGGTTTTGGCAAACACAAGTGTTAAACAATAGCTTCCTATAAAGACGCTCTGATGGCTCGTCACGTAGTCTCCCCCCATCCCCTTGCCAATGGTCAGAGGAAAGATTGTGTGACGAGTGCAAGGAGCGTCTGCCTGGGAGAGAACTCGCGCGTTTTCGTTCAGCGGCGGCCAAGCGTGAGATGCTCTGGGCAAAACCAGAAAATTCCGGTTTCGGTTTTATTGTTTGCATCTGTTCAAGTTTAAAAACGTACATCTGTAGAAAGAGTTGTAGCTGATGCTAGCTCACGTTCCAGTTTCTCCCAGAGGCCTCGACTTCTTGGGGCCGACAAAAAATAAGTGACATCCTCTGGGAGACAAGATTGGAGAAACTGGAGCCAAGCAAGAAAGGAAGTCTCGACCGAACCCGACATAAAATTATTTTTCGGATTTAATCTGAGAAAGAATATCTTACCTTTGTGCTTCTTCTAAAGTGATTTGATCGAACATGCAAATCCGGTTTGTTCCAAGATTCAAGAAGTTGGACCTGGTGTCCTTGTGCCGTTGCCCTGGTAACAAATGTACACGGACGTACGGGGTGGAGATCCCGGATAGACGCACTTGAGGCAAATCAAAAGCGCCATTCACCTGCGAAAATGTTAATAACAATTGTTGTTCTGTCCTTTTATTTCCTTGATATCCCTAAAGAATTTACAGAATCACTGTAACGTCAACATTGAGAACAGGGTGTGGGAAGTAGCGGGGGTGGGGAGGGGGATCGGTGGTTAGAGAGGGGGCAAGAAACTCTGTGAGCCGTGAGGAGCTGTTTTTCAATTAGCCTTGTCTCTTCTGTAAGGGTCTCCTCTTTGACGAAGCAATGATTTCTTAAACTGAAATGAAAGAGCTGTACTTTTTTCTAGGAGTCAGGAAGGAAGGGCCTTGTGAGAGGTAGCCTCCTACGAAGGCGCTCTTTGGGCTACCCCAAGAACGTGGGGGAGGAAGATTACGTGACGAGCACAAAGAGCGTCTGCGTAGGAGACTAGGTGAGAGGAGAAGTAAGATTTTAATCCCTCCAGCCGCCCCCCTTCCCCGCCGCCCCCAACAACTTCTACCATCCAAAAAGAACACGCTTCAGTCAGACTACGAGTAGTCCCTCTTTCGCTTGGTCCGTTCGTGACGCGTACTACTAAGAAAACCGTCACGCACGACGGACTGAGAGAGAGAGGGACTACTCGTAATCTAGCTGCTGAGTGTGCTTTTGAGGAACGACTCCGACTGTGCAAACAGGATCATATCTACTCTGGTCTTGTTGACCTTGAGGGAACAAACATTTCGTTTTTGGCAAGGATCAAATACTGTGCAAGGGTCAAACTCACAATATTTAAACTAAAAATAAATTTTTACAGCGCATAAAAAATTAAAATAAATATATAAAACTGAGAAGGATTAACATTGTTTCAAAATGGATCCTCCAATGTACCGTAGCGTATTTCTTTACTACTCGGTTTGAAAGTGGTTATCAAACTTCTAAACGATGAAAAATAAAATAAATAAGCATGCAAACTCACCTGAACGATCAGCAAATTTTTGGCAGTCACAAATTGTAACGAGAGTTCCAGCTTTCCATATGGTGCAGCCGACACCTTCCTTGCCGACTCCCTCTTCATTTGAGCAGATTGAGGAACGAATTGAGATACAGCTCTCCTATACTGAGGTCGAAACTCCTTTGTTGAAATCCCTGCTGTCCCTGATTCGCCTTCCTCACAACGAGAAACTCCTTGCTTATTTCCCATTGGACCCGATGGCATCGAGAGAGCTCGTCTGAACGAAGGAGGGGAGAGCTTTGCTGTATCCTCTTCAATATTTTCACCATATTCACTCATAGTTTCACCTCCATCGCTTTCTTCCGTAATCAAAGTGTACGGAGGGATGACGAATCCCGGTGGCTCTTTTGAAGTGATGCAGGTTCCAAGCTTCCGAGATGGTTTTGGACCGTTCAGCGTCTTCAGATATCGTCGGAGGAAAACAATTCCCACAATAGCAAGAGTAAGGAGGAAAACTAAAATCCCTAACCCAATGGACGCACCGATAGACGGCGGAGAATTCATATCTCCCGCCCTCAGTGGCTTGTCCGTTGGAAAGAAATATGCAAGTCACTTGCGCGAAATTTGCAAGGCTAGCTGCTTCCTATACTGGTGGAAAATATCCAAAAAAACATCCACAAAATTCCAGCTTAACGGTGATATAAATCTACAGCTTTCCGCCACAAAGACCTTCTTGGTTCGCTTCATCTGTTTGAATTGAAACGACGAGCCATTTTGAACTGTAACGCAAATCTCCAGTGTGACTTCTTTTTAACCAAAATCGTCGATTTTCTTGAGTTTCTTGCCTCGTAAAAATTACACCAGCCGTGAAACTAGTCGGTAAATCAGTAAATCCGAAGTATAAATTGTTTCCGCCGCGCCTAGTCAGGGAAAAAACGGTTTTCTCGGTTCCCGCTCAAAGTGTCTTCACCCGATTGCCCTAAATATCTGAAACACGAAGCTTCATGTTCCGTTTTCACGTTCAACGAGACGCCACGCACACTTCCGGTGTAACGCAGTTCAGTCACGCAAAAACGGTTACGACTGATACTGACTAATTGATGAGAAAAAAGATGGAAAAAATAAGTAAACAAATAACATATTAGTAATGAATAAAAATTAATAATAAGGGGATGAATTCAGACGCGTGGCTTTTTCATCGGAGCATTTAAAAAAAACACACTAAAATTTTAGGTAGCGTGACTCTCGGGATAAAGCTCGTGAAACTTTATCTCTGTTGTATTGACTTTTGGGTTTTCTGGCTCAATATCAGAGCAAATCAAACCTGATCTTTTATTCCTTAAAGTAAATGAAAATAGTGTCATTGCCAGAGTTTAATAGAAGGAAATACAGGGATTAATAGTCTCTACAATATCCCAGACAATATACAGTGGAACCTCCACTAACAGCCACCTCTCTGCAACGGCCACCTTTCTATAGAGGCCGCTTTTTTTGTCCCGGCAGACAGCCCAAACATTTACTCTTATTTTAATCTCTCTACAACGGTAACGACAACTTACAGCTTCTCAACTGCCAAAATAACTTCTTGACAAAGGCCAGCTAATCAACGACTGACGAACGGTGTATATTAAACCCCAATTTTTTTTTAGAGGTCACGAAACTTGAGTGGCACCGCGTTTCTTTAGTGTCGGTTACTGTTTGGACCCTGTTTGGTTTCTGTTTTATTGATATATATTTTGATTGTGTTACATACTTATCTGATGCTACAGTCAGCATTTTTTAAGGACAAAAGTGTTGCAACCCCGAAAAATGGCAGGTGTCATCTTATACCCCTACCTAACGGCCATAGTCACCTCTCTACAACAGCCACTTTCCTCCATCCCCAAGGTGGCTGTTGGATTGTATATAGGATCTACTTTAGATCATCACAGTCCTGCCTGGGCTTAAAAACAAGCTGCAAGCTGCTCCCAAGATTATGATCTTCTGATTCCCCTCGTCTTTGACGCAGACATTCCAATTTATTCTGTAGTGACTTCTGAACAATCACCCTACAAAAGAAACGTTAACTTTGAAAAGTGTTTTCCAGCTCTCCCTACTCCCTTATCTACCGGCACTTTTCGAAATATTGTGTTAAATATACGATGTTGTGTCAGCCTTGCAGTAGTCTTTGACTCTTCATCGTTCGACTTTTCAAGTTTGGCTGATTAGATCTCTTGTGATATCCGGCTTTGTTACTTTCTACTAGTTTCCACTCCTCGCGCTTTTTTGCACTCGACGCTTCAACAAGACCTGTAGGCTCGATTTCAGGTGTCCGATAGCCCGCGTTGCAGCCGGACGTGTCTTAAAATCCCCGATACAGTACAGCACAGTACTATACCGGCGGTTTAGACTGTCTGCGACGCAGGCTAGTTTCCGGTCGCGTTCGCCCCAAGCAGGAGTTCCCAGGGGTATTTGGGGTAAGCGCGGGCTCATTTCCCGACGCAGCGGCTGATAACCGAGCCTACGACCATCATTACACATATTGATATGACATCGGCAAAGAGAGCCATTTTAGGAACGTGCGTTCCTTTATGATACTAACTTTGATGCGTTGAATAATTACATCAACATGTCTTCCTCAATGGGCCCAATATGCGAGACACCATCCTTAGTCTTACAAATGGTGCCCCTATATGGGCATAAGTGGAACACGTCGTGATCATCTCGCGCGCACGAATGCTGGGAAGCGTGCTTAACGAGATTAGGAACTATTTATACCGCTAATTAGCAAAAATTAACTACTGTGTTATGATAGCCATGAATTAGGGACCTCGATGGCAAAGCGAAACACTGTATAGCTAAATGTATTGAACACCCTAGTGTCCTCTTTCGAGTTTTATTTTCATCTCATCCACACAATAAAATATCAATTCTTGAAGTGTAGAGTGAAAAGTGTCGTTCTGATCCCAGCATCACGTGTTTCGCATTCCCTGCAATTGGAGCTCAGTGCTAAAACGGAAACAGGTCGAACAACATATACGGATGGTCACGTAATGATAAGAAGCGCAATTAGCAACTGGGAATGCAGAACTCTTCAAGCATTGATGGAGGCAATGGCATTCCTATAGTGTACGTTGTATTCTGAGTGACAATTTCCTTAACTAAGGGGCAGCATTTTACCGAGATTCAAGACTGGGAAATATTAAGACTGGCTCTCTGAATAGGATCTATAAGATTATAAAGAGCACTAGGGCGCTAAATTCCCGCCAAAGGTCATAGTCTGACAAGCACAGAACAATACATCGGTACACCTTTTATAAACGTCTACGGAGAGAACCAGATATGGTACAGAAAGAGTATTTTTGACATCAGCTAGCCTGGTTAGAAGCCTCTCGATGGAGTGAAACTTCAAAATGCAAGGTACGTGACATACGCTTTCTATTTCTCCCACAGAAGGAAATTTGTCACCTGTGGTTTGATGACGATGGGGACAAGTTGCAACTTGAAGTCGCGCAATTTGTATCTTCGGCTTAAAATTTTGTGAAAATCTTTGCACTTGATTCAAAGCTTTAGCCTTAAGCTGCACCATGTGTAGCCTGATTGTTAGCTTTCTTTGAAAATCACTAGTTAGGGCTGTGAAAATTATCACTGTTCTGCACGTAAGCGACTCCCCCCATAAGGAAACCATTTTAATATTTCCTCATTTTCTTTTAATAAGCCCTGCCTGGATGGCACAACGTCACGGATGTAGCAAGTATCGCAGAAAAACGACTCAAGCATAATTGTTTCATTGTTAGAAAAAGAATAGAAACGGTTCGAAAATTTATTTGCAATTTTGATTTCGTGGGGACAGAAATCCCAAATTCGGATGGGACAACTCATTAAGCTTACTTTGACGTCATCGTGAATGTTATGTTTTATAAGTGCGGCATATTTTACATTTTAAATGCTCAATTAAACAAAATGTCGTGCGAAACCTGTCAGAATTCAAGGTGAAATGAAAGTTTTTTCTTGATAGATACTGAGAAATTTGAATTATTACTAAAAGCATGTCGTTGTGAGTCCATAATCTACAGACATACATTCTACAGTCGTATAGTGTTACTCTGAAGAAGCCAGTCAAGTGTTTTCGTTGAGATTTCATTTAAACCAATGAAATGTCAACACGCTAGTTCTTGTTAATATGACAACGAAAAAGAGGAAGCCGCGAAAAGTGTAAAAATTTCCCCGTTCTTTTTTATTTGACATCTTGTCGATCTTTTTCAAAACAAAATACGTGTATTTAAAGGACAAGGAAGTACAGAGAACCACGTTTCAGCACATCGTATCATATTTTTTCATGACCCGTGAACTGGTTTAAGCAACTGCGGCTGGCACGAACAGTAACATTACGTAACAACGAGAATACGCGGAAACTGGTCTGTAGAAGCAATCACAGTTTTGAGACAGACTTACGAGAGGGTTAATCTATAGCTAATTATAACTTGCTACAACGCAACCAAGAGTTCTGAGGATTCCAGCCGTTGGGAAAAGATCACAGAAAGTTGAATATCCACGTTTTCTATAATTTCTTCTAGCCCCTTACACTCACGTTTGGGGGCCTGACCCCTAGTCAACCGTCAGTCGTAACATCTGTTGCTAAGCAACTGAGCTGTTGAAAGTTGCGAACACAATCGAAAAGCCAAGAGGGATACAAAAGAATTGTTTAATTCAGTTTTTCTCTTGTTTACAGGAACGCTGGGAATTATTTTGTCCATCAGTCTAGCTGGAACGCTCCTAGCAGCAGTTATAGCAGTCCTTGTGGTTAAGTGCTATTTTAATTGGAAAAGGCAGCACAAGAAAGAGCGGCGTTTAGCCGAAGGGGGCGTTCAGCAGCTGGTAGTGTCATCACAACCGGTTGATTTTATCCCGCTATTGATTCAAGACAGACTTGAGGAGGAGGAAGAAGATGATGAATTTGACAGTGCGTTTATAAATTGCTACCCTAGTGGAGCATCTACTGAGGATGTTAACTGTGGTCAAGCAAACACTCAAACAAACTGGAAGGTGAGGTAGACGGCATATACAGCGATTTGTAAGTGAGTGAATTAGTGAGAGAATCAGATCAGTCAGTCAGTCAACCAGACAGTCAGTTAGACATTCACTGTGTCAGTCACTCAGTTAGCCAGTGAGTGAGTGAGTCAGTGAGTCAGTAAGTCAGTGAGTCAGTCAGTTAGTCAGTTAGTCACTCAGTCAGTCAGTCCTTCCTTCCTTCCTTCCTCCCTCCCTCCCTTCCTTCCTTCCTTCCTTCCTTCCTTTCTTCATTCATTTATTCAGTCAGTCAGTCAGTCAGTCATTCCTTTCTTCCTTCTTCCTTCCTTCCTTCCTTCCTTCCTTCCTTCCTTCCTTCCTTCCTTCCTTCCTTCCTTCCTTCCTTCCTTCCTTCCTTCCTTCCTTCCTTCCTTCCTTCCTTCCTTCCTTTATTCATTCATTTATTCAGTCAGTCAGTCAGTCAGTCAGTCGGTTAGTCAATCAATCACTGAGTCAGCTCGTCAGTCAGTCAGTGAGTCAGCTTGTGGAAAAATCATTTGTCAATGGGATGGCTTATTATCTGGTGCAAAAATAGAACCTGCTTTTGAACTGTTTTCTTCGTTTTGTTCTTCAGGAAGCAAAGATCCACCCTCCCCTTCAAAGGTTAAACTCCGCATCATGTGTGCTGGATAGGTATGGTCAGCGGGTCACTGTCCTTAGTAAGCCACAACGAACAAATAGAGGAGAGTCCCTGTTCTTTGAGGACAGCGGTAAGCAGAGAAATTAAATTCCGCTCTTTAACCTTAGACAGTTACTCCAAACAGCCATTCAGGCAACAACAAGAAAGTTCTCTGCTAAACAATTAAATATCATTTTGTTTTTGTCTCTATTGGTTTCCTCAAGTTATCAATTACTTTACTAAAGTCAATAGGTAAACCGAATGTTTTCCCTTCCAATTTGTTATCTCTAATTTGTTAGAAATTGCAAAATAGCAAACAAACGCTGTAGTACGATTTTCTTGTTAAAGTTTCTCCGTGTACACTAAATAGTTGAATTGTCCAATTTCCCAGAGACCCTCTTTGCTAGGACCGTTTCAGCAAATTTTAGTTAAGACGGTCGTAATTCTCGGGAAAGCTTCCGAAATCAAAGTTTTCGAAGTTAGGCATATTTTTCCACCTTAGCATAAACCCTTGAGAAAAATTGACAAAACTGTATCTAGAGAAGAAAATAGATAATTGATTATTTCTATGCTTTTATCCTTGGACAGACGAATCGTTTGTGCGGAGATGTTTTTCAGCTGCTAGCTCTTATTCAAGGACACGAAAAGATTCCACGGGTCTTGGCTCCCGATCAGAGAGCGCAAATAGTTTATCACATGATTCCCTGGATGGTGACTCAACGAAAAGTGGGTTATTATTAAGATTGCAACAAAATTATTTTTAAAATTGTAAATAACCTGCCTCCGTTGTATCTTGGGGAACAGATAATGTGACGTTGAGTCGGCATAGTTCACTTTGTATTCCTTTAATTCTCTGCTAAAATAAACGGCAATTCTAAGAATATTCATAAGAATATTTTGAGCCTAAAGTCAGCAGGAAAATAAGAATATTCAGCCTGGACCAGAAAAACCATAGTGATTTTTTATAAAAAGGGGTGCAATCTGGTCAGCAAAGAAAAGCAAAACCCGTTTCTGGACAACAGTCTATCATAGTTTTTTGTTTTGGATTAAAGAATTTTCCTAAAGTAACACACCCTTAATAAAATATTTAAAAATTCAACGCCTGTTTTTCCAAAACCAAACTTTCATCTGTGTTTTACTGACTCTCGGGAAGTCTTACAGATGTACGGAAAACTTGTTAAACCGGTTTCCAAGAGTGCAGATACCGTGTGATATTTTGGAACACTTGTACTGCTTTCATATGTTATTTTTACCTCGAAACATTTCTAAGCAAACACAGGATAAACTTTGGGTCTGCTTGCTTCCTTTAACAGATGAATCATTCTCGCGGAGATGTTACTCAGCTGTCAGTTCTTATTCAAAACCAAGGAAAGGTTCGATCAGTCTTCGTTCTCGCTCTGAGAGCAACAACAGTTTGTCACGTGAGTCCCTGGATGGTGACTCGACACTTCCGGATCCTACACCGCACATGCGCAAATCAGTTGTATCCACGGTGGACAAAAACGCACCCCGATCAAAGGTGGAGAAACACAGAAGACACAGCACAAGTAAAATTACCTACACCAACAAGCCAGCTAGGAAAAACTCACGAATACCACAAAACCGTGGCCACGTGGTCTTTAAAATGACTTACCAGGCAGACCAGCATACTCTTGAGGTGCATTTAATCCACTCCACAGAGCTACCAATCAGACATGGTCGCTTGTTGAACGCATTGGCACGGCTATCGCTCAAAACGTCTTCTAAACGCCAGCGATTTCAGAGCAAAGTGCACAAGAAAACCTGCAACCCGATATTCGACGAAAAATTCATTTTCGACGGTGTTTATATCTCCGAGTTTCAACAAGCGCGACTGAAGATTAAGCTTCTAGACCGGCTTGGCGTTTCTAGGTGTGAGCCGATTGGAGAGGCCCTGATTGCTCTAGCCGACGAAAGCATAACATGGGGAGAAAATGTGACCCGGAGTCTACAAGAGAAAGCTGGGAGAAAACAGGTACGGTAGGTCCATAAAGGTGAGGTAAAGTCTGCATGCGAACCAAGTGGCCCATCAGGCCGGAGCCTATCCCGGTTTCTGTAGCTTGAAGCGACTAGGAGTATTTCTACTCCCCCCTGGATGGGATGCTAGTCCATCGCGGGGTTACCCCCAGCATTAAATTCGCCGGTACCGTAAAGAGAGGCACTGTGAGAGTAAATTGTCAACACAATGTCGCCGCCCCCGGGCAGGGTTAGAACCCAGACCGTCGAGCGTACTAATCATGAGGCACTACATCTCCATAGGTCCGTAAGGCGTGCAAAATACTTGTCACAGGTTAGGAAACAAATCGCTAAAGCTTTACACTTTAATTTTATTTACGAAAATAACAGGCTCAATAGAGAAATTAGCGAAGCTTAGAAGATTACAAGGAGGAGTGAGAAATAAGTGTGTAGTGTTCAGAAGTTGCTTTAGGGATCTTGAACAGTTAACAATTTTAAGTAACCAAATAACTAATTTGTTAGTAATAAATTTGTTAGCCATTAGGTGCCTTTCTTTTAGGAATGACATTTCTTTTCCTTCAGTGTGCTGGCGAACTCCAGGTGTCCCTGTGTCACGAGGCCACTTCGTCGTGTCTCAAGGTCAAAGTCATGAAAATTAAAGATCTCCCAAAGTCAATCAAAAGTAAATAACTATCTACTGCTTTTACACAACTTAACGTAATGATTTAGTGCCACTTTGTTTTACCACAAGCAAGATTACAGCTACGTTACCACAACTGTATATCTTACAGTTATATTTTGTCTTGCTGTTTTGTATATCGCTCGAAATGTTGGTTGCCAACTCCCTTGCTAATGATTTACCTTATGCCTATGGCATGCCAACTTGATAATTAATGTAATGATATTAATATGGGAATAAAAAATTGTTATTCATTAAATTATTAATCAATCAATTAATATAATTTATTTATTTGTTGATCAGACAAGTCGCTGAATATTCTCTTGTTATATTAAACTTCACTGGTATTTTCTTCTTATTTTTTGAAGGTCATTTCGTCGCTGTCGAACTCACGTACAAGGACGAAATCCTGAATAAATATCAAACAAAAACCAAAAAGAAAAACCTAGTTTTTGATGAAGAATTCAGTTTTGAGGTCGCCACGAACAGCTCATGTACACTTGAGAACTTTGGAGTGCAGTTTACTGTCTTTCAGCATGACTTTATACGTGGAAACGAGGTCTTAGGTCACGTGAGACTGGGAATGGACGCGCCGTTACAGTCGGAAGTGGTGCACTGGAAAGCAGTGGTATTATCTCCACATAAGCCAATCGCAGAATGGCACAAACTACATCGGCCTCTTTGTAGCTGAACCAGATGAGGCCTTAACGTTTTAAGCTAAGATCGCAAGGAAACTTTCAGTGTGTGATGAACGAAGAAAAAAAAAATGACCTGTACATATATCTATTATGCATAGAAAATAGCATTTGACAGCACTACTTAAATTTATAAATAGTTTTTTTTGGTTTCCCTTGAGTTGCAAAGACACCTACAGTATTCGACCAATTAGAGGTGGTATTTTTTTACGGGATATATTTTTATGGTGAAGCGATATTTTCTCCCTGAAATCAGATAATTTAATTTGCGTTTAGATGTCAAAATTGAATGCCGTTCACTTCGGCATTATTAGTGATTTACTCAACGCAAAGAACAGGGAGCTCGAAATTTCCTTCTTCTGTCAGTGGAAGTGAACTCCAGTGACATGTATGTTCCCGTGATAACTGATTACCAGCGGAATAGCAAACTTTCCTTTATAATTTAAGAAAATGAAATCAATAAACTGTATTTTGTCTTCTTTATTTACGTACCGGTTACTATTGTTTTAACTGGTTTTAAAAATTTACGTCAGTAAATCGATATCTGTACAAAATAACTTTTCAGTGAAAAGAAAACCAACGTCACTTTCTACTTGACATTTTTTTTCTCATATTCTTGTTTCGAGTGATTTATTTTCACTTCATCTCCTTTTTGTACTAATAGTAATGTTATTCGACAAATGGATTTCACGAAAAAGCGGCGAGCGGAGAACTTTTAAAGACGACCACAAACGCTTTTAGTTAAGAACCACACATTTTTCAAAAGTAATCCCAGCATTATGAATTTCTAAGTATCAATGAAGTGTATCCAGCGGCCAAAACTAAACACTCCTCGAGAGAGTTCCAAGTAAATCGATTTACACAGTGTATTTACTAAGTTAAGTCTAGGAAAAAAAAAACCTTAAGAAACGTTCTTCGACACCCGTTGTAGAATGGTAGCTCTTAACTAGAAATCGCCTTGAAAGCTACCATCGCTTATCGAAATTGCTAAAAAGATCGAATCAAGAAAATATGAATATAAGATCTTTGTTTTTAAATCGAGTTATCTTGTTTCAAATTAATTCGTGAGAAATTCTTTTGTAGCTCCGCCTCTACTTTAAGTTCTATCTCAAACAAATTGAATCTTTGAAAGTTAGCGTGAATTACTTTCACGTGTAATTGTACAGCAGGTATAAATCAGTAATATTTCACGTTTTCCGATTGTAAGAATTTTACCTTCGTTTATTTGTAACAAATTTATTTTGTTTTTAAGACTTATCAACACTTCTATATCAGGCATTTTTCTGAATATTTGCGATATTGTTTCTGTGATAGCTTCGTATCTTGCTCTGCTTTACATATTAAAATACCTTCGGCAATTTTAAATGCCATATATAGCTTTGAGTGAATTAGTCCCATTATAAGAAAAGTACAAATATTTAATTGACTGACGTGGATTTGCACTTAGCCAGGTTCGCAAAGAAATTGAAATATTCTATTTTACGTGATTAAAATTTAAAACAGAATATTGCAAACACATTCGATTCCGTGAATTACAAAAAAAATCTCTTAAAAAAAAAATTACGGTGCGGTAAAACGATCTGTCTGAAATGGAAAATTAGGAATCGACATAAAATCTCTCTATTGGGAGAAAATAATGTAGTTTTTTCTTTCTCCCTGAATTGAAAAAGCGGACAAACTTCATTCAAAATTTACATCTTGGCAGCTTGTTCTTGTAATGCTTTCGAATACTTGTGAAATTTACCACTAAATATGATGAAGACTACGAGAAAAGAATAAATAAAATCATAAGTTTTTTTTCCGAATAGATTAAAAGATTAATTTGAATTACCTTCTCCAAGATTGGCGTAAATCAAAAATAAAAACAAATCGTGCAAAATTGTTGAAATGCTTCGCAGAAACTATCAAGTAAAGCTGGAAAAGAGTTTTCCAGAGCCGTTTTCGCAGGAACAAAATCTTACATTTATTTCAATAACATGCGATTTATTTCTCAGCAAGAAACCTTTAAAGTGGTCTTAATAAAATCCTACCGCAACTGGCTTGACCGCATTTACCTACAAGTTATGAAAAATTAATCCTGAAAAACTCGTTTTATTCATTGATCAACAAACTTCATAAATTTTCAATGCTGAATTTATCGTGAAATCTATATGCCAGCCAAACAGATTCTGCCTTGCGCTAATGTTGTCGCTTCTTCTCTTTTTTTACGAGCCCAGAAGCAATAATAGGCAAGAATTTCTCCAATTGTTTGACGCGTAAGTAAATATTCATTTGAAAGACAATGCAGTTTCCCAAGGGTCAGTGTAAGCTGGGCGGCAGGTGTATCGGGCGAAACACTGGTGAGCTCTACAGCATGACAATAACTTAACAATCGAAACGCGTTAGAATAAACTTCGCCAAAGAGACGACGTCTTCTCGTATGAAGAAAGCGGTTAGCTCCGTGATAGCATTCCTGAAAAAGAAAAAGGAAGATTTTTCGTTGCTATTGGATTCCACGCCGGCTAACTCTGACGTGTCCCTTCAGCAGGTCGACGCAGAAAATGAAGATGAATTTGCAGTTATTAAGACGTGCGCTAGATGTGTTTTGGTTTACGAAAACAAAACATGGAACGAATGTGTTCTGCAGCGCTTGTTACAACAGCGTCACACAGCCATCGAGCCGAACAAGGCTAAAACCAACCGCGCGGTGGAAAACACTAGAAACACTCGATTTTCGGATGATTTTCACAAGAACCTTTGCGATGGATTCCTCGATGGAAGCTGCGATCAAACTTCAATGTGGCTGACCTTCGAGACCTTGGTTTACGAGCATGTTATGCGACGTGGTTGCAACTCTTCGACTGAGCAGGAGTTTGGACCTCATTATCCGGCATTTGTATGGTTACGTAACTGTGAAGAAACGAGCGCGGTTCGAAATCTCTATGAGGATGAAGATAGCGTACTGATAAATGTGCGATTAGATTTCTCCTCATTTGCAAATTCTCAACTTCCGCTTCCTAATTTAGCCTCGCGTTCAAATATGGAAATATGGACTTTAGTGAAGAAGTTCCCCAAGCGTTCAATTACCTTAAAAATCGACGAAGATTTAGTTATTGGTTACTCAGCCGATATCTTTAACGTTGCGTTTTTGCATATTCCATTTTCTGTTAAAGAACGACAAGCAAAAATCGAAGCTATTTTTCGCGCCATTGACAAGATCTTAGACATGAGTGCCCACGTTGTCATGGCCAGTGGTGAGTCGCCTGAGACTGCGATCACTGTAAAGGAAGTTATCATTGAGACAGCCACCGTGGTGACGTCAACAGCAGCGGAAAGCACAGCAACGGTTGGCATAGAAACGGCAGCGATGGCGCTCGGTCAAGCTGCCGCTGGTATTGCAATATCTGTGTTAGTCGACATTGCTCTTACTGCAGGTAGCGTCACGCGATCCAAGTTACAGCGTGACAAAGGCTTAATCACAAACTCGCAGTTCAAATCCACTGTTAGACGAAAGTTGTGTGATTCTAGTTGCCAGTTTATTGGAGGCACCACTGGGACCATTGTGGGGCAGGTGCTCATACCGGTTCCTGTTGTAGGGGCCATGGTTGGGGGTTTCTTTGGAAGTTTAATCGGCGTTGGGGTCAGTAAGGGAATTATCAAGACCTCAGAACTCATCGCCAAGGCCCATAATGCGAGAGCTAAGGCCATCACTGACCAATAGATAGAGCGGCCTTGTGGTTTTGCTTCACTTTGCTCTGATTGGTTAAAAAAAAAGCTTGCACCAACTTATCAACCAATAAGATGCAAAACTAAAATGCACCATGGGGTCACACGCGTTTGCCCGTGCTTTGTGATGTTGACCTGCATTTGCCTCTTGTTCTCATTGGTTCGTTGCGATGTTTTGTGTATGTACGTTGGCCGTTGTAATTACTTTTGTGATGGTTTTACGACACCTGTAAGCGAAATGCTCTATAAAAACTACGGTGCATTATTTTCACAGCGAGGGTCTCGGACCGTGAAAATCTTCAACAATGACCCGTGCCCTCTCGTATGAGACCTACATGTAACTTATAGGAGGTACCTTAAGGTCTGCGCATCTTAAAAGTGTTAGCCTAAAGTTTGTCGTTTGTATTCCGTGTCAATCTTCCCCATCCTCCACCATACTTGTTCGTTTATGGTTTACTTTTATCTCTTTGGTGTTTTTCCATATCAGTAAACTATCACTTTCAGGTTTCCTTCAATTTGAAGGTAATTTTGTACATGGCCAAACTGACTCAAAATTACGTGACTGAGCTCCTTCAACTGCGTCCAGTGATAAAGTTTTATGTTAACACAACTCCTAACGCAGGAAGGTTGACTCGATATGTTAAGCTTACGGTTTCATTGTAAAAAGGACTTTTCAAACGCTTAGTCTCGACAGCGGGGGGATTCCTCTTTGAAGAGTAGCTTGCGAAATGTCCCGTTTTGTACATTAAATATTCTATTTGAGGGACGAAAAAGAATTTCTATTTCCTCATCTGCGATTGATATGGGCTGGGAAAAGGGGAGAATACTTTGATAAAAACTAAATAGTCTAAATATTTCCACAAGTTTCCTCTTCAAAATTACATTAAGTAAAAAGAATTTTAACGCAGCCCGAAATAGGGCCAAACATAAGGGTGGGCGCTGAGAAAAAAAGCTATTGTACTATTTTAAAGCCGTATTAAACAGCAATAAATACAGAAATTTTGCTTTAATGCTGTTATATTTTATTCAAAGCGTGAAACAGCAAGAGGATAATGTCCTCAAACGATTTATTTCATAATACAAAACAAAAGATTACATTACATTTCCTCGACAGAGCGATCTCAAAACACAAGTACATCGAAATTCGTATTCGGGGGTCCCAAGTCCCTGCAAGACCAGGACCCAGTGTCCACGCGTCCGGTTCATTTGCATTGTTCCACACAAACAAGAATGGCAGCTTTCAGTTCGGAACAGACAAGCAGAATATCACACAAACCTAGTCTCACATTTAAGAATACATGCTTAACTTGCTACATCCTGTAAGAACACAGTGACTGAATTAGAATGGAAACGTTTCCCAAAAGTTTCCACAACGGCAAAGAGAAAGTTAATGAGAAGTACAGTAATGGCTTTGCACGTGCGATATAAGCCTTGCCGCATTTCTTAGTCGTTCTTTACAAAACAATGTGAAATGCAAAAATATCAAGGACGGAAAATGGTGAAATTTTGGTGTTTTCTTATCTTGGACTTAAACAATTTCTTAACAAGTTCCGTAGAGCAAAAGAAAAATTTACCATAGGAGGCTAAAATGTCCTACATTACTTCGGACATTTAATTTTCGGACACTTTTTAAATCTTACTTCGGGCAAATTTCGGACAAACATTTCGAACACTTAGCTGAAAAGTAAAAAAATACAATTTAGACTGAATCTAGACTATCTAGACTTACACTGTAGTAAAAAACACAATTTAGACTGAAACAACATCTGTTAAAATGATAGTTTAAGTGCTCCGTCAAGGTTTTACAGAAACAAAGACGTGAAAACGGCACAAATTCTGTCATGACGTTACGTATGTCAAGCAGTGTCTCAGCTAGAGCTCCTTCCAAAAGGAAAAAGAAGGAAACTAAGAACTTTGGAGCTAAATAAAAGTTTAATTCTGTACTGTAAATATTTCGGACGCTAACAATTGCGCACGCTTAAAAACTTCGGACACTTTTTGTCCGATATTAAAATTGTCCGACATTTCCAGCTAGTTATATGTAGTTGCTGAAACTCTTGTTATTTTTCATGTTGTTCCATAAATAAATATCCGCATCCGATGAAAAAATAATTGAGTTGAAACGTACGTCACGTATTCTCAAGAAGAATTTTATCTTCGTCCGTGTCTGTGTTCGTTACGATAACTCCATTCATTTTCCTTTGTCCGTCTTTTTGCGCTTGTCTTTGCCTAGAAAAGGAATCAGTTCAAAGGGAAATTTTTATAGAGAAGATCTCCACGGATTACAGTGCAAACAACTTGACTAAACTTTTACTCAGAAGACTAAGGAGACGGTTTCAATCTTTTGGGATTCAAACTTCCGTGAACTTACCAAAACGTCCTTCTTTTTGGCACACAGACATTCCAGTCACATGCTACAATACACAATGCTGCCGCATGAACGTTTCGAGAAGCCATATTAGCGACTTTAAGAATGCGAATTACTCAGGTTAAAAATTAGCGGGAGAAAGGAACTTTTTGGGGAAACTTAATGGGATATGGGGCATTTAGGACAGATTTCTTGGGATAGCGAGTAGGAAAATTGTTAATTTGTAACATTAAAATTAACGGTATTCCGGATATTTAGACCAAACATTTACGGAATATGGGATACTCAGACACCCCTTCCCACCCCTCAAAAGAAACCATATTACGCTCGTTGCAATTTGAACCATGGATTAAAAAGATTCAACTTCATATCAATCAAATGTTCTGTTTACTTACGCCCTCAACATTATCTCGTCTTCATGGTCCTTATTGAAGTGTACCACTGCACCATGGTCCAACTGTATTTTACACAACGCTCTAAGAGGACGAATTAATGCCTGATGAACAAAGCAACAAGATAATATCACAATGTTCTTTGGCCTCATTCTAAGGTTCAAAATGTTAACATAGAGGAACTTCACAACCAAGTAAACAACAACAAGAAGAATGTAAGCCAAGTATACTATAAAAACTCTCACCTCAGCAATTTCACCATTATCCTCAAGAAGTGATAATGATAAAGCAATGGCTTCGATGGTACACAAACTTTTACTGTTGGGCTGAGTCCTAATCACATATTCGCTAATATGATCATGTTCTAACTGAACCTAGAAACATTGACATTAATACAGTTACAAGTTTTTTATTTTAACTTATAGCAAACAACATTACTGCACAAATGGAGCAATTTTGTTACATGTATATACATGTACAATGTACTGTATGTGGTGTACACTGAAATACATGTAAATGCTCAAAAAAAATGAAAAGGAGAAAAATTGTTCTAAATGTATATTACCGTAAATTCAATGCTGGTTACTCTAACAGTAACTTGTTTCTAAAATCTTGTGATAACATTAAAATATCATACATTGTAAATTATTTCCTGAAGTACATGTATGCTCTTACAGTACATGTACTTAAAGGGGCTACGTCACGGTTTGTGCATATTGAAAAGTTTAGCCTCAGTTTTTCAAATTTGTCATTTGTAATCCGTGTCAATCCTCTCCATTCTTAGCCATCATTGTTTCTCTATGGTTTATTATTATCTCTTTGGTGTTTCTCTATCTTATTAAACTGTTATTTTCAGGTTTCCTACCATTTAAAGGTTATTTTGTATGTGGCAAAAATAACTCGAAATACTGTGACTGAGCTCCTTCAAGGATTGTGTGTGCAACATTTACATCCCTTGTCATGTGTGGTGATTGACCCCGGCCACCAGCAACAACACAAAAGTTTCAACAAGCAACTACATGTACACTGCATCTCCTTTCTTGAAATGCCTCAAGGAATGCCTTTTTGCAATTTTCTGCATGTACATGACATGCAGTGGCACATCAAATGTAGATAAAATAGCATGTTGATGATCATAATTGAATTGTGGGGTAGCACGCACTGCAGATGTAAACAGGGAATGGGGAGAGGAGGCCAAAAAGCCAGGAAAAATGAGAAGGAAATGCCCCTTCCTCATATTACCACTCTCCCTGTGGTGGATCTACATGTAGGGGGTTTGGGCAGTTTGATTGAATCCCCTAAATTAACAAAAAATGAAACATTTTAACATGCTGACTTGGCCTCAGATTGCTAAAAATCCCATTTCTGAGGACCTTGGACCTCCTTGCAGGAGATGCTAGAAACCTCCTACAGGGGATCCCACACCCCGTAAAGGGGACTGCCTTTGGTGATCCATATTTCAAATCCCCTTCTCTAAAATCCTGTATCCGCCCTAGCTTGCTCCCTCTTTCTCCCAGTTTTATGCCTGCTATGCAGGCTAATTGTGGGGTTGTTGCCATCAGAATAAAACACTGAAATTGTCTACTGAAACGTACCTGCCTGGCCTTGCATAAAAATGGATTGTTAGCAAAAATATCCCTTGCTTGTCTCCATGTTCCATCAAGGACAATAATATCGTAATGTTGACCAGGTGGAAGCTTTTCCAGTGATTTGATATTTTCAGCTGTGTGCAAGTTAAGAACAAGCAAATGAATATAACATACACTAAAAATACTGTGTGGCTTATACACCTGTAGACAAAATTTTGATATACATGTAATTCATAGACTGCATTGAGTTCTTAAGGCTGATCAGTGTTGGTTGTGGAGTTACAGTGTATGACGTAACCTCATCAACAGTAGATGAGTTTGGGAAATAGTGCCTCAAATGATGGTGGAACTCGAGAGCAAACTGAACTGAGCATGTAGGGTATCCATGACAACCTTGTGAGCAGAAACTACCAGGCACTGTCACACTGAAAAAAAAAAACAGTGGAAACACAGGATACTTGCCATATACTTACCATGAAGACAAGGCAGATGGGTGGGCTGAGAGAAAAGCTTAACAAGATCTGACTAGCAATGAAAAACATGCAGGATGACTTGACATTCGAAACTAAGCTGTACAAATCCACTGGCCACCCTGCACACCACCGCGAGGGGGACTGCTGGCCAGCAATATTGTTTCGCATTTAACTTAGTCTCAATTACATTTAGCAACATTGAAAGCAAAACTTAATATTTACTGCTGTCAGAGGAGAACGATGTCAAATGCACAATACACTTTGCTGTATTATACATGTTATTATCAATTTTATTCAAATGTAATGTTACTGTTAAATGAAATAAAACTAAAATTGACAAACCTGTTGGTCCAGGATATAAAAGAAGAGTTCTAGGCTTGTTCAGTAGCTTGTGAAGGTCAGGCCAGTTATTTTCATAAAACCTTCTTCCACGTCGAATGACAAGTTTCTCTGGAGGCAAACAGACCTCCAGTAATGGAACAGTTGTCAAAAGCCGGGACTCCTAGCAAAAAAAAAAGAGTGAGTAATTACAATGTATATAATATAGGGGAGAAATGTTCCTCACTTCCATATCAACCTTTTAGTTTCAGCTATTTTTATAACAACTCTGTTGATGTACTGAAGAGAATTTGATCCTATTTTTGTTCTGTTACCACTGTCCCTTTGACAATGTACACATGGTTTATACATATTGATAGGAGATACCCGTGAACTCTTACCCTTGGAAATAAATAAGAGAAACATTTTAATATTTTAATGAGCAGCCCTTGCATTTTCAGGAAGTGCACAACTACATAGTAGGAAAATCAATAGCTTTATGGAAGAAAAATCAAGCATTTAAGCTTAAGCTAAATGTAACAAACCTCACGGGGATGTTGCAGTATATGAACTGTTGTTGAGATTTGAAGAAACTTTCTTGGGAAATGCGCGCACAGACACACTGAAAGTGGTCTCCTAGGAAACAAACAGAGACTTGTATATGGAACTAAGGAATGTTTTTGGCAATCAGATTTTTAGTAGTTAAAAATAACGTGACATTGTGAAGTTTCGATCGCATGCATAAGTTTTGTACCGGACTTGTAAGGAATGGGGCTCTTCAAAATTGTCTAATTCTTTACGACATTGATCAGCAACCAGCTCAACCAGCTTACTTGCACCTCGCGCACATGTGTCTTTTTTCCGGTGGGCATAACGGAACCTCAGCAAAAGTACGAAAGAAATCGCTGTCATCCTCACAGTCTTCCCGGTCCGCCATCTTGCATTCGTCCAATGGAATAAACCGCTGAGCTTCCTGCTTCTGCGATCAGTTCCAGAACGAACAGCGGATATACCCATTAGCCACTGTCGCAAAGTCGAGTTGAGGCAAAATGGCGGCCTGCTACTTCAGGAACTGGAGTTTCTATTGTTTTCAATTCAAAGATGAGGCTGTGGTTTGATCTGTGAAGGATGAAACTCCATCAAGTGCTCACTGGAGCAACGAACACATTCGATGATAAGGCTGCAATCGATGTTGGAAGCGTGGAAGATCACCCTTTTACGGTGAGTGTAAATTTGATATTTTGTCTTGGATCAAAGAGTTATGCACACGGATGACAGCAGATGGTCATATGAATAATACAACTGCCGCTGAATGAAAGAAAATATTTTCGTGCCCCTCAGCCATAGTGTGGGATCGTCTTTGAAAATTAACCTTATCATATAACTTTTCCAGATTTAAAGCTCAAAAATTCGACGAACGCTACCTGTATACATATAAAACTTGATCGAGATATATGATTATTTTTCAAGTGCTTTACTTTCAGCCTATATGCTTTGATTTTCTTTACTTTGACTCGATTTCGAGATAATTCTTTTTTTGGCAAGTGCCTTTTATCAATATATTGAAATCAAAACTGCAGAACTCAGATTTACATGTATTAACCAGAAAAATATGAATGATAGAGTGATGTTCCACAAGAGATTATACTTCAGAATCGGCTAGATATTCACTTCTTCCTGGAACCCTGATTCTGATCAAGTTCTTCATATAAGTCAACTCTAGACTTTCCACCTAAGCACTGGTTCAGGCTTAATGTGCGTGAGCCTATTACATGTACATTACGGAGTGCATGTGGGAGTTTTGAGAGCTTAAGAAAAGTTTTAAGAGTTGTTAAAAGGGGTAACCAAGAGCAGCTTGCATGCTTTCTAAACTCCTTAGTGCATCTACAACTCAAGAGACCCACAACTAAATGCATGGATCAATTCTTTCACAAGAGTCTTGGGATTATAAACAAATTCTCTTTATTGTAGTACTGATGCACAACTTGACTTTGCTAAAGCTTTGATGATCTTGAAAAAGCCCATGGAAAGACCTTCAGTATTGTTGATCACTTTCAATATTAACCAGGATTTTTCTTGCTTAAGGTGGCTCAAAACAGTTTCCATAACTTAGATTTTGAAGGATCATTACAAACACTCTTTATCACTTGATGCTACAATAATGGCACAGTGCAATTTTTTCTTATTATCAAATTTTGATAAGCATGATAAGATGCAACTTTTGGCAAAGTTCAAAATAATTTTGTACATAGGGTTCAGAGCCACCTTAAATTTTCAAAACTTAAAGGTGGCTCTGAACCCTACGTACAGATTTTTTAAAAACTTTGCCAAAAGTTGCATTTTATCATGCTAATTACAATTTGATAATATATACAAAAAAAATTTCATGTTGCTGTTTTTGAATTGTAGACCCCTAAAGCTGTAATTAAGGGTGTTTTTGGCAGGTCATACTATTACTATGGTAACCTATTGTGTCATGAAAATGATAACAATATGTTCACCAATGAGTGCAGGGTAGTTTTTGATACCATGATTGTAGTATCAAGTGATAAAGAGTTGTTATAATGACCCATCAAAATCTAACTGCTGGAAACTGTTTTGATCCACATAAGGAAAGAGGAAAAATGGTTTGTGAGCCTATTGAGTTATGGATGCATGCTTATGGTATTGATTTAAATTGCACAGTTTTACTGGCTGTGTTGTAAATTTAGCTGACCTTCACAAGCTATGAGCAGGTGTATTGAAAAAGGAGTATTCAAAAAGGTTGCTGGCAAAATTAACAGACTGGAAATATTATTGGAAAGAACTTTTACATTGTAAACAGAGACTAGGCAGGAAATTTTCATGGCAAATTATGGCCTATGACGTTGTACATTCAATTTATGTAACCTGGCTTGTAAGCTACATGTAGAAAGAATGGAGTGCTGTAAAAATAATGATCAGTTGTAACATTTTGTTTAGAATTATACATATACGTATGGAAGCATTATTATTAAAATTAACCAACAATGTTTGTCTTGTCTTATTTGTTTTCACAGGCATATGCATCTGGTTGTGATGTTGTTATTCTGTTGAGTGGGTTCACCAGAGTACAGATTATCCCAGGGTCTTTGTATGGCTATAAAGAAGTCAGCTGCATCAACTGTTGTGATTCTGATGGAAAGGTATAAAATCCATACTGCTTAGTTCTTGTTTGTTTTCAAGCATAAATCATTGTAATTTTATAAGCCCTTCTTTAATTTTGTGTCAGATTATAGGTGTAAGAGTACACCAAATATGGTATAATACAAAACCAGACCATGCTAAAATATTGTGGTGAATGTTGTGAATATTGGGAATACTGTGGGGAACCTTTACACCTCTGTCTAAATTATTTGCTAGTTTTGCTCCCAGGCATTTGCTTTTAAAGGAGCTCAGTCACTGCATTTTGAAATATTTTGACCACGTGCAAAATTACCTTTAAAGGAAACCTGAAAATAATAGTTTACTAAGATAGAAAGAACCCGTACACCTGTAAAGTTTCTCAACAAGAAATTTCCAAAGCAGCAAGTTTTAAGACAATGCTTACAGAGATGCTTACAGAGTGTGAAAAAAAAAAAAAAGAAAAAAGAAAATAAATAAAAAATTACAGTTACTTGAAAGCAAGGCTTTGGGATGAATTTTGACAAATTCACAAAATACATGTAATACTATGTAGTTTTCATGATACCTATCATTGGACCAGATGTTGCTGTATAACCATAAGTAATAAATGTTTCTCTTGTATTTAAATGGTGGTATTAAAATTGGCAAAGGTAAAGTCTGCATATAAGCCAAGTGGCCCATCAGGTGGGAGCTTATCCTGGTTGCTGTAGCATGAAGCGACTAGGATTATTTCTACTCTTTCAAATTGACGTATGTATGGTGAATAAATTTCCTTTAACAGATTGCAGCATCTTATGGAAAGCAGGTTATGATATTTGAGGCCAAATCTGCAGCAGCCAACAATAATCATGTAAGTGTTAGTAAATGACTGCATAACATTTAAACTGGTACTACTTTTTAGTTTTCAGTTATCTTATTCTTGACTTTTGTTTTTGTTTACAAAATCCAACATTAACTTTAAATGGCTTCTACAATTTTTTCTTTAAGGGGTTTCCCTTTCATTGGGAAAAGTCAGCAGAACTTTGTCTTAACTTCAGGATTACATGTTTGTCATGGAATAGAGAAGGTAAGAATCAATTATTTAAAATGCAAAAAGTGTGTTATTTATATGTGAAATATCAGTAAACTTTAAGACATGTAGAATGTTAAAATGTTAACGATTTTAAAGCTTTATTTAGTGATAGCAACTTTTTACTGTGTAATGTTAGCATATCAACATACATGTACATATGACTTTCTATAAGATTAAAAACACATGACTGTGACATGCAAATATATTTGTGCTTTGGTTGGCAGACTAAGCCACATGTCCAACTCACAGGAAATTAAGCTTTTCTTTGCAGTGTTTTTGTGAAGAAAATTAACATAAAAAGACATTGTTTTGTAATGGAAATTGACAATAAACAACATACTTTGTCCATGTTTCTATAGAGTTGAAACACATAGTGATTCATTATACATTTAACAGCTATACATGTAGAACCAACTTTGATTCTTGAAAATGATGATTGAAATGCAGGGTTGTACTTTTGTACAATGTACTCGCAGTTAACCGTCACTGTGTTGGGCCATAGGGTTTGTGATGTTTGTTTGGTTATAATCTCTAGATTTTAAATTCTTGCATAGGTTCAGAGGTTTGAATGTTGCCACAACATGTTTTCTTGTCCTCCCAAATATCCACCCATTTTTGAAAGCAATACAGAAATAATGCATAATCAATAAGTCAGCAAAGCAAACTGTTATTAGATACATGAAACAATGTCTTCCTATGAAAGAACGGAACGTTTTTTATTAATATATATTAAGTATTAAATACACGTATATTAGTGTTGCTTTCTGTAACAAACTGAACAATAACATAATTAGGTAATGTTTATTGTTTTCAATTTTCTTAACGGTAGTAATAGTTACGGTTACCGTATCAATTTTTCCCAGAAATTACAGAAATTTCAAATAGTGGAATATCTCATCTTTCTTAATGTTGCATAGTTACCAGATGTCTTGTATTACATATGAATATTCTAGGTAAACGGCTTCTTGTGGGTGGTGACTTTATGCAGCTCTGGAGCTGTGAAGAGTACCATGAACAAAGAGACTTGCTGGAGGAGGATGTGTTCTGGACATGTATTTGGGCATGCAAGTATGTAACAGCACTGTGCAAAAGTAATGCAAATGATAATTGATGAATTATCCCACTTTGTTCTTGTGATATTTCATTAATATCTCAACATTCGACACATATCTAGCACACATATTGGCAATGTGATACGACAATAAGTTTTATCCAGTTACATGAACCCTTAAAACTAACATTTTTTTGCCTAGCCCCAGTTAAAACATGGCATATCTTGTACAGTTTACTAAATTTACAGAGAATGAGAAAAGAATTTTCCATTAGAAACAGCTGGACCACTTTCTTCGTAAAAGTTTACACTAAGTGGTTCTGACACTTAAAGAAGGCTACACAATGTACATGCACGGTGCTAACTGTTTTTTCCTTTTCATTCAGACCTTCTGTCCCAGTCCATCTTCTTCAGTTTTCTCCAGATGGGCAGTATTTTTCATCTGTAGGAAAGGTATCAGAAAAAAATATTTCAGCCATTAATTAAATTGAGGTACTGTTTATTTTATCATCACCAGTTAGCCCAATGGGTGAACTGTTCTGGCTATACACAATAGAGTACCATAGTTAAGAAGTAATCAGTTTTTGTGTTATTTCAGCATGACAGGCTTGTTAAAGTCTGGTTTGACAACAATCAAGGTGAGTTTCAATAACTAGTCTTGGGTTAATCCTAGGTCTACAAATACATGTAACCTTTGAATGCAACTCCTGAACATTTCTCCTAGTGGATAAACAGGCTCACAACCTTTGCCTGTATTGTGTACTCAGGGAGCATCAAATGTTGAATGCCATCAGTCGGAAGGGAAATACTTTGTAGGCTCTTCACCTTTAATTAACTATCCAGCTGTTTTTAACCGTTAAACAGATAAGTATTAAATGAATGTTTCCTCAAGCAAAGTTACAAATACTACCTAGCATCATAAGTCCACAATGCATGCAAAGCACTACTGCTGCATATACACAGTCCTCTGCACAGATTGCTTGCCTACAATTCTAGGTACAGTATGCTATTGACTAACAGGCTCCTTCTTATAATTTGGTTGCTATAAAATTTCTATGAGGTCCTGACTCCCAAAAATTTTAGCCTACAGTGTATCTTAAAAGCTCCTCCTCCTTTGGGTGAGAAATTTATTTAGCTGCAAGCCTCTCCCCTTCCTGTTGTTCTCTCAATAAATTAACAGCAAAGGAAATTACTGGTGTCTTACTGGAGGCTTAATAGAGACTTCACCTGTAGTAAATCCTCTTGAACATTTTTTTAGTCAACCCACGGTTTGAGAGTGAAGAGCTGCAGAGCATGAACCAGTTTAAAAGCAATGGCATTTTGGACTACACTTTTGTTTACCTGGCACATCCTGGCCCTGTGACTGGAATTTCCTGGAGAAAGACCAGCAAATACATGCCAATGTATGTAATGGTCTTTTTATGCTCATTGTCAAAAATTACCTTTTAGTTGCAATGTTTTAACCTTTTTCTGTTCTTAACAGCAAAGGATTATCCTGTCAGGTTAATTACATTTTGATGACTATTAAATTCTTGTTAGATGTGAACAATCTCAAGGTTGTCATTGTTATTATTATTACTTGCCAGCTCCACTGTCGCCAATTGTCTCTTAACATCCTGCACTGACAATGTGTGTCGCATCTGGTGTGAGTCAATCAAACAAGGTGACCACAATGACTTACTCTCCCATCCCACAAAGAACAACCACAAGTGTCTGTGGCATTTATCCCAGCAGCAGAAAAAATCTCAAACAAAGGATGATCCATCGACTGATCCTCTACTAAGATACCAGCTTTCATCTTCTCTGCAATTTCACATTGCTGTGGCAGTAAATCCCTTGAGCGATATCCCGCTGCTGTCATCACTTTGTTCTATCTCAGACAGTAATCACAGCAGTTTTGTTCTACATTGGCTGAATAACAAGGAAATCCAGTTCACTATGGCAGCTGAGTCATGTCTTGGTGCTCCTGTGCTTGCTCTTGAAGTAGAGAGTGTTGATGTCAGTGACGACTCGTCCATAAGCAGCAGTGAAGCAGAGCTCTTAGTACCCAGTGATGAGGATGTTTTGGATTCCCCCAAGCGTAAGTGTCCACAGCAGAAAACTTGAGAATGTTAAAATCATGTTTCTATCTTCAAACATGTGTGAACAGGTTAGGGAGAGCATGTACATGTACTGTGCATTGAACACTGTTGGGTGGCTCTCTAGGTACATGTAGCTTAGGTTTCACTGCTACTATAGATGCACTAGCCGATGAAAATCCCCCTTAATGGAATACAGTACAAAGAAAATTGGTGAGGGACTAAGCTAAGTGGGGCCTCCCCTGTGGAAAGTCTTTCCAGCATTCTTGAGGATCTTACGGTTTCTGTCATGGAGATGTAATTAAGATCATGAAGACCCTGGCCAAGAAACTTTATGGGTGTACGATCGTAACCAAGATCCTTATGGATCTTCAAGGATCCTTCAAAGATTTTGCTCAAAGATCTTGCCAAGATGGTTGAAGGCCCTGAAGGATCGTTGCATAGATCTTTGCAAGATCTGTCAAACATCTTGCAGCAATTGTTAATGTAAGATCTTGAGCGATCTTTAGTAGACCTTTAAAGATCTTGTATGATCCTCAATAATTGTGAACGTAAGATTCTGTACACCAGGGTCTGCTGCATCGCTCATCATGTACATGATATATCATACCTTCATCATACCTTCTGGACTTGTGCAATGCAAATTTCACTGTCGCAAATGTTTGAGTATCAGATAGAGAAGAACAGGATAAAAGTGGCATCCTTCTTTTGTGAAGTCCTGAAAGTCACTTACAGTATTTCTTGTTTTGCCAATTGAAAATTATTTCACAAAGGTTCAGATGCAAACATAAGAGACCATGAAGGGTGAGAGAGTTAATCTCCCGCAAAGGCCTTTTTCTCAAGTTAATCTCTTGAGTTAGATATGTTACCCATCCATGGGCAAGGCTACCACACATTGTTTGGATATATTTTGTGTAGGAGGATGCATGCTACACTGCTAGAGCTGTCCACATGAGCAAAATCCATGTCACAGGATTGACTAATTTCTAAACACCGCTTGTCATGAGCAGGATTACCTGGGAAGTAAGGCCTATATGAGAGTTAACACTCTCACTTTTCATCCTCTCATGGCAAAAGTCTTCACTAAAATTTGATCTTCTTTTCCTTTCAAGCATCCCCAGCTGTAACCCGCAAGAAAGAGAAACAAACCCCAGAGAGGACAAAAGAATTCAAACCACCATATTCACCGAGAGCAAGAACTCCACTAGATTACTTGAAGCACCTTCAAGATGACACGCTAAGTGACATTGAAGAATCAAGTACTTATGCTGTAGTTGTATCTTCATGTATTGGAAACCTGCTTCATGAGTGGTACAACAGTTTGGACACACTTCTTGCTGTGCATCCAGTCGACGGTTCACTGTTAGTGTGGCTTGTTGAATGGCTTGATGTTCAGAATGGTGTTCCGTACAGACAGCCTCAAGTTAGTTTTTTATCTCGGATTCCAAATGTCCTTCCTCCTGCTGATGCAAACTCACTTTTAAACAAACTCATTGTGTACTGTCCCAGAGAGGACAAAGTGATGGCTCTGAGAAATGTGATGTTAAATAAGAATGACAATGCTTCTGCAGGTCAGAGGATAACACCCAAAGTTGGTGGCATGGCTCTGAACATTTCCCGATCAAGTTTTGGGAGTTCCACCGGAGGGACACATCCCACAGCGATCATGATATCCACACACAGGGACGGTGCGCTCAACCTATGGCAACTTGCATTTGCTGACAACTCATCGTTTTCTACTGTAGTTAGTGTTTCTCATCACGCACGTAGATGTGGACATAGGTATCCTATAACGAACATTTTAGCACATCCAGAATTACCGTTGATGCTTTCAACGTCAAGCCACGAAATGGAGGTGAGGAAGGGAGAGGACAGTTGGAACAATGTAGATTTGTTAAGCCTATTGGATGGCAATAGAGACAAAACTCGAAAGCTGCATTGCAATGAACTCATTGTCTGGAAGGTTGAAAGTGTATCGCCCTTGCGACAGAGTGGTGGAGTCATGGAGCTTACACGTGTAAACTCATCACGTCCCAATGCTTTTATGAACATAGCTTGGGTTCCAACGTTATTCTCATACTCACTGATTTCATTTGACAGCACTACTTCAATACCACCCCATGCTGTAGCCCCTTGCGCATGTTTCTTGGCCCTAGATGGAACTTGTTACAGATTTTACCAAGTTATCCTTGATGCCAGAACTTTACAAGGCTATATTTCAAGCAACAAGTCCAGAACACGTTCAACTCTGTACTCTAGTGGTAGTGAGGGAAGCCTAGACTCATTGGACTTTGAAAGCCCAAGCAGCTCAGTTCCAATTGAATGCTTTATTGAGTCCATAGTGAGCAGACAGTCAGGGGCAACACCTGGATGTATTCTTAAGCTTTGTTCATTAGCTGATTCTAAAGATGTCCTACGAGAACCCCTGTTGCTGCACGTTTTCACTGAGAGTTCTGTGAAGTCATCATGCCTTTTTTCACATGATAAGCAGAACTGTGAAAATGAGGAGGACCAACAGCAAAGTTCACGGAAATCAGAAGACACCTTTTACATTGTTGGCATTGAAAATGTCATTGATGAAGACAACGACACTGTGTCTATGATTTACATGTGGCAGGTGACTGTAACTGCGACAAAACCAGAAGTGAATGTGAAGGGATCAGGCTTGGAGTCGATATCAGCATACCCTGAGGTTGTACAGCCTATCAGCAGAAGCAGCAGTAGTGCATCCAACCGAAGTGTAAGCCCCCTTAACTTGCCACAGTCGGGACATGTAACCAGCAGCATTGTATCAAGGAGAGTGTGCTGTCAGAGACTTCCACTTCCTAAAGGGACAACCATCACTACAGCCACCAGAGCTGCAGATAAGATGTCTTCCTCTGCAGTTAATCCGACATGCCCAGCACAGTACTTGTTCACTTCGTCATGTTCTGATGGGAAAGTTAGGTTCTGGTCTTGCAGGGAAATTGTCTCTGAGAATCAGTTTGTGTGGCAAGAGACCTCTTGGCTGTCAGATGGACGGAAATACTCTCATTTGAAGAAGCAGCTTGATGGCCGTGTTTTAGGTTTGGATGCCCCTGGTGAAGTGCTTTCTCTTAGCTGCGCATACACTGGGAGAATTGCCACACTTATCAGGAAGTCCGAAGCCCAAGGAACAGGCAAGCCAGATCTTTCAGTTTGCATCTGGGAGAACGAATCATCTGGTGGAATGGACTGGGTTCTGGAGGATACCTTAAAACTTGATTGCAAGTTTGTCACAGATGACTCACAGATTCGTTTAGAGTGGACTTCGGCGGAAGATGGCTCGTACGTCCTAACAGTCTGTATCGGTAGTGAAGTGTTTATTCTTGGCTGTGCTTCAAGAATAGCAAACACATCTGTAAGAGGGGAGAGTTCTTCCACTGGGAAGGAAACATGGCTCCTCCTTCACAGTGTCCATTTAACATCAGAAAATAAGTGGCAGCTGCTGACCAGAGCATTGTCCTGGATTCGAAATGGAGTCCTTGTTGTTGGGCTTGGCACTGAAATGCAGGTCTATTCACAGTGGAGGGCAGCCACGGATGGCACCCTTTCTCCCTCAGACACTATGACATTTGCTCCTACTGCAACCTTGCAGAAGGTTAGCGAAGCCTCAAGGGGTGGGACAGGACAACTGGTTCCTCTTTCATTGACACCTGGAAGCGGGATTGGTCTGTTTGAAGGAGCTGCCACAATCGCTCCTGTTTTGCCACAGTTTCATCCCAAACATCTGATGGAACTGATGAACTTTGGCAAACTGAGAAGGGTCCGAGCTATATTGCATCATTTGGTAAGGATTTGAATAAGATTTCACGGTTCACCTCTTACTAGACTAAGTATTAGATATGTGAATGTACTGTATATGTAATCTGCGTGTGGTATTCCCAGTTGTCCACAGTCAGTTTCGCTATAGAAGCTGTGGGCTGTACATACTGAAAAACAAAGATCTGTGGTTCATAGTAAATGTTAATTTTGTCTTGTAAAACTTTGTCAGGTTTGTTGTGTGGTTGGACGAGAAGCCATGGAAGCAGCAACAAAAGTCCTTGACCAGTCATCACACAACAGGCCACGCCTTAGCAGCATGAGCAGCATGAAGAGCATTGGGAATGTCTCTAGCAGTAGTGAACCAGATCTCAATGGATTGGAGGGCGATGAGAAAGAAGGAGCTTTGTCTGTTCCACCATTACCATTGTATGCTCTTCTAGCTGCTGACAAAGATACTAGTGGAAGTGGATCGGCAACTGCAGGTATTGTAAGATCCTTTTGTATTACCCACCCTGTAGTGGCCATATTGTTATTGTTAGTTTTGAAACGCCGATCATTTATCAATTTACTTTGCAACTTCCTACTGATTTATTATCAGTTATTATTCAAGCCAAGTACGTGATTTCAAAATCAAAGCTTTCATAAAATCGTGATTTTCACACGTATGTAATAGTTCTAGAAATTTTGCCGCTAGGAAGTTGTCTTTATTGTGGGCGCCACGTTTCTCACAACGCCCTAGTTTTTTCACGTAGCATAGGCAATATAAGAAGACGCGCAACTTCTTTTAGTCAGAGATTGTTAGTGAAGTTACACCGCTACCGTGCTACGATCACAGGATCCAAGTTACCGCTATTTCAAGTGTATTTCGCTGTCTCTCTGCTACCTTTTGGTGCGAGTCGTCAACCAAAGTACGTAAGTTCTTATTGTTGTAGTTGTTCGCTAAGCCGCGAATTGTTATTCTTTTCTTTATCACGAAAAGGTTTCATTTAGTTTATCTAGGTTTTGTTGAAATCGCTTTCACAGCTCTACTATTGCTAAGGCTTATTGTCATATGATTACCAATTGTGATTCTTTCACGCTATATTTAGCTATTTTGCGCGATAGCTGTTGATATCTTCGTTTGTTACAGCAAGAGTTGTTATCGTCTCAGTTTTATTAGTTTCAAGTATCAATTGTCACGTCTATTTGTTTCACGCTGTGATCTTGTTAGTTTTATTATGATTTTTCTATCCTGTTAGATTTGTATTTTAAGCCTTATCTAAGTAGGACGTATTCTTAACTATCGCTTTTCAGTTCGAACCTACTACTACATCTACTTGTATGACTACTACTCCTATTCGTATCTGCTACAACTACTTGCGATCTACTGGTTTTCGCTATTTCTTCAGTCGCTACCTATTGTGAACTAGATCTATGGACTTGATCTGTCATTAAATCAGTTTGAATCTATCAAGTGGAGTTCGAATATCTCACACCGCGCCACCCCTGTAGTTGTTTGAGATTTGAGTAAAGGCAACCTCTAGAATCTTTACAATTACAGTTATCCTCGTGAAAGATTGCTATGTGATTATTAGATAATGTTTCCTTGGTCTGTCACACCATCCCTCCTCCTGCAACACAGGTGGGTACATTTTCCAATGAGTGACAGAAATTCATGGCCTACACATAGGATTTGTATGGTTGGTCTTTCAGTCCTTAGAACTCCATTTCTGTTTCCTCTGTATACATATTCCTCTGCTAAGCTGGTTTTTCATTCCCTCTTTAACATAATTATTGTTCTTAGTCTATAGATGCCCAATATGTTCAAATTCAAGAAGCCAACCTAAGCTAATATTTCTCATGAGTATTACTTCAATTGCTGGTTTGCACTGTCAAAAATAAGCCACCACCAACAAAAATCGTCAAAGCAAAGAAGATGATTGCTTTATGAACAACCTTCTGAAGATTTTGATCTCTGCACCACCCTCACCACTTTTGCCACTTTGCTTCTCTCACCATCCTTGCTGCCCTGGCCACCCTGCCCACCGTTGTCACCCTTGCTACCCTTGCCACTCTGGCCAGCTTTGCCACTTCTACCATCCTCGCAGCCCTGGCCACCCTGCCTACCGTTGCCACCCTTGCTACCCTTGCCATCCTGGCCAGCTTTGCCACTTCTGCCATCCTCGCAGTCCTGGCCACCCTGCCTACCGTTGCCACCCTTGCTACCCTTGCCACTCTGGCCAGCTTTGCCACTTCTGCCATCCTCGTCGCCCTGGCTACCCTGCCCACTTTTGTCACCCTTCCTACCTTTGCCACCCTGACCAGCTTTGCCACCCTCACCATCCTCGTCGCCCTGGCTACCCTGCCCACTGTTTCCACCCTTGCTACCCTTGCTACCCTGGCCAGCTTTGCCACTCTTGCCATCTTTGCCACCCTAGACACCTTTTCCACTTTCATAACCTTGGTCACGCTTGCTACTCTTGCCTGCATTTACTAAGTGACCCTCCTTGTTTCATTAGGGGACTCAGTGGATGGAGCTCAAGGGGCATCGACAGATGAAACTGATTACAGTGCCCTGTTTGAAACATCCCGATATGGCTCTAGTTTTGAATCAGATGATGAGGACAACAGATTCCTGGATAGGAAGAGAAACAAAAGCAGTCCAACACATGTGGCACAGGCTGGTAGTCCTGTACACTTTGGCTTGGCACAGGTCTGTAACAGTACGTGTGATGTAACGTTAAAGTATAGGTAAATGAAACTAAAATGAAAGAGTATATTCTGAATAGAAAGAAGTCTATTAGATTTTATTATTTTATTAGATCTTTAGACACTATGAGAACTTAGATTGTTTTAGACCATTTACTGCATAACATGTGTAGTATTCAAAGGGTATGGTTTTTACTGTAATTTGTTCCTTGCTTATCTTGGTAATGTTGTGATTTCTCGTTTTCCCCTCAGGCTCGATTGCTGTCCTATCAACTCACAAAGAAACCCCTTCCTGGCTTAACCAGTATTGAACAACTGGAATTGTTGGCCTTGGCAGATACATTTGCCTCCGCCAAACTAGACTTGGAAGAAAGCCCTGGCTCTATTGAAAGAGGAGTCAAATTTGCAAAGAAAGAGGGTAGGTTATTATATATTGGTCATTTTGATTGTCTGGTTATTGTATTGAAAAGAGATCTCATCTCACCTTTTTCGTGTGCTTATAGTTACATGTACCAGATTGAACTATACACTTCTGGTTAAATACTACAATATAGATAAGTTGATCGAGCTTTGATTGTTTTTCCCCAGATGAAGGTTACAGTAGCATTGGCGGTCTTATGGGAGGTCCCGGTGGGGGAGGGGGTGGGTATGCTACGACAGGGAGTATTGGTGCCACAGCAGGGAGTGGTGGAGATGCTGTTGATGAGTGTGGGCTGCGGTTTTTACTTGCCATGAGACATCATACCTGCCTGATGAGATCGCTTCCTCCTAAACACAGAGCAGTGCTTGAGGAAAAAGTAAGTGAAACTGGCCTTCTACCAACGCTCATCTCGCCTTCTCCGCAACTCACTTCTGTGAAGTGGACGCTAACCTCTTCTAAGCAGACACTCAAACTCCTCAATGGAATCTTACCCCTAAGCAGAGACTCTTTCCCACCAGGCAGTTTACCTTTCTTTAGCAGACATACACCCTGGTAACTGTACACTCACGAAAATGCAAAGCAGACACTCGCATGCCTAACCACACACGTACTATTTTTGAGCAGAGAATTTGCTAGACAGATGGTCGTCTCTTACACTTGTCTGTTGTAAGCGGACTCTTACCATGCTTGAGTGGACATTCACTTCTGCTGAGAGGACAGTCATCTCTCATAAGAAGACACTTGAACATCCCAACAAACACTCACCTTCCTTGAATGGACACTAATCACTCCTAAGCAGACATTCATCTGCCCCAGGAAGACAGTCACCTTCCCTTAGTGGATGCCTCTCTGTCATAAGCAGGCTCCTGTATACCCCACGCAAACACTTGCCTATTCTTAGTGAATGATCGGGACTCCCTCCAAAGCAGACACCTGTACACCTTATACCAAATATGCAGAAACTCTCTCCTCCTTAGCACTCTTATTTTTCCTGTTTGCACACTAACCTTCCCTATGCATACGCATTCAGACATTGTACTTCTACTAAGTATTGTTGCTAAGTGTTGAATTCTTGTAGGGTTTGTCCTCTTCATACTATGGCTGGGCTTTCCATTCTGAATCCGAGGAAGAACTGTTAGCTATGGTTCCTCCAGTGCTGAGAGGTGAAGCCATTTGGTCGGAATTGAGGAAATACGGAATTGGATGGTGGGTCAGAAGTAATGACACACTGAGAAGGCTCATAGAGAAGGTAACTAAATAAAAAGAAGCGGTGACATAATGTTTGCCAGTATACGCACAAACGTGATCTATATGTCATGAATGAAACGGTTAGAAAGCCAATTTTAAAACACATAGCCCTTAACTTGCTTTTCACATTGTTTGCAACAGTTTTATCCCACAAGAAATGGGTGCGGTGAATCAGACTTGCGAACTGCAGTTATACAGCAGCTTTTCGCCTGAAAGTAATTAACGCTTCGTCACTCTTTTTGATTTGAATCTTGTTGAACCTTTTTTTTTTGTGCTGTCTTTTTCCGTAAAACTGCATTCCGATAAGTTCCTAAACAAGTGTGTAGCCTCCTTCTCACAAATTTATTACAATTTGCGATACAACGAGTGCGATTGTCACTAAGGTGAGAACATTGTGACGTTTCAAAAACATGCTGACTTCCCCTCAGTTCAACAACAGTCTATCAGTTTTGCTTACCCAAACGTTCCGGGTTAGACACATGCCATAGTTCTATCACAGGAGCAGGCTTTCAGGTTTTATTTAACGGTTGTGGATATTGTTTCTTTTAGACTGCCAAGGCACAGTTCTCAAAGAAGCAAGAACCCATCGATTGTGCATTGTTTTACTTGGCGATGAAAAAGAAGAATGTCGTCTGTGGATTGTATAGGTTTGTTGTAGTTTCAGTGTAAATTTGTGTCTGTTCTCTCAGTAACTAGTTTATGACACTCGTAGCCAGTGGTAAATTGTTCATCTATCAGTCACTTCTGATATTTTAAGTTTTGCAAGTTCTCTACATGTCAAAGTACTTAGATAGAGCTTTGTTCTTCAATACGTGAAGGTAAGTTGTAACCAATGGATAAGGGGACTATGGTTTCTGTGGTTAAACCCTGTACAGCCCAGAATGTATTAAAGCTTTTCTATTAGCTAGCGCAAACAGCTACTTGAGCCTTCCTAGTATCTATCATTACAAAGCTTTGTGCAAGGATTTGAACCTAAAGCTTTTTTTTATTATTATTATTGGCAGAACTGTTAGAGATACCAAGATGTCCCAGTTTTTTGCTAGGGACTTCACTCAAGACAGATGGCGTAAAGCAGCTCTGAAGAATGCCTACTCTTTGTTAGGCAAACAGAGATTTGATCACGCTGCAGCGTTTTTCCTCCTGGCAGGTTCATTGTGGGATGCAATACAGGTGCTTAAAACCTCTTCTCACTTCGAATAATAATTATACGTCAGGGCCCACTTGTTTGACGTAATATATCAAACATAAGAGATAGTGTTTCATCGGGATATCTCGAAACACCGAGAAGAGAGTTGAAAATAAGACGTGCAGCGGAGTATTTTTGACGAAATTCGTGGTGTTTGGATAGCCGATGAAACACTGTCTTGAGTGTTTGATATATCTTCTCAATCGAAACAAAAACTAAGGAGTAAACGGAGAAGTAAAATTGTCAAAATCTATGCTAATTAAGACCGGGTATCCAAACCTCCTCCACGGTTATTACTTTGTTTGTTTTAACTTGGTGAATTATTAATGAGTTTGAGAATGGAGCCAGGATTCTGGTTGGATGCTTCTGTAAATTGATGTCAACATTTAGGGGAGTAATGATATTTTAAAATTGCATATAAATCGTCAGGGTGTATTTTAAATTTTCCTACTTAATCCCTTACTCAGGTTTGCATTAGCCGACTTCATGATTTTCAACTGGCTATGGTCCTGGCTCGACTGTATGAGGAAGACACTTCAAGGGGACCTCTGTACACCCGCATTTTAAAGGAGTGTCTACTGGGTCAGGGTGATAATGCGCATGAACCAATCCAGGGTAAGGTGTAATAAAAAGCTTCCATGGAACTTAAACCAGACAAAGAGACATCTCTTAAATTACTGAACCTCTTATTGATTGGTCTTTGAAGCATTGATTTCACAGTGGTGTAACTTTGGATAATAGTTATGTTTTTTCGTTGTTTCTGGAATATCTATCACATGCGTTGATTACTATGGTCTGTCTTTAACAATTAGACTATTCCCGCATAGAAAACGAGAGTGAATAATCTAAATTATTGTTTTGTAGACACTCCAGAGGATTACAGCACTAAACCTACAATTTTTGTATTTTTTGAGCCTAAACTGCACAATAATTTTCAGTTTCAATAGCAGCGTGTACACGATCTTTGTTCATCAACGTTTGGAAAACGATGAAAGAAGCAATCAGATTTGCAGATTTCCAAAACTGAACAGCTGAATGGCTACTAAAGGTGTTTTAACTTGTAACCGCAAGAGTCGCGACTTTCAACAAGTAAACACTTATCTTTGAGTCCAACGGCTTAGAAAAAATTGGCATACAAGATATAAAGCTATGAGAGAAATGAGGATAATTCCCGATAAAATCTGAGTAAATGTAACCAAATCATCTCCGTTTGTTATCGAGGTATGTAATGACAACAGCACTATTCATTACCATTTCAGACCCTTTTCTTCGAAGCATTGCATACTGGATCATGAAAGACTACAACCAAGCTCTGGAAACACTGATATTTGAACCAACCACTCACAAATCACAAGAAAGGAAATGCAATCCACTAGCAGCCAGTGGAAATCCTGACATATTCAACTTTTACCTCCATCTGCGCAAGCATCCACTGATTAAAAGAAGACGGTTCATGCATGAACACGACAACAAGAACAAGACGAAATCTGGTGTAAGAAATCTTCCAAGGCAGATGAGAAGTATCACCGAGGAAGAGATCATTGACGAACCTTTAACTCCCATGGAAAGACAACTCTTCTTCAAGACGGCCCATGCACATTTGAACTCGGGGTGCCCTGCTCTAGCTCTGCAGGTGTTAATGGAATTACCGGCGACAGACACATCTGAACGAGATGTGGACAGGCCCACAGAAGATGAATCACTGGTTGAAGAGACCAGTGGGACTGTCGATGATGTGACAGGTGACATGATCAGCACTGGTACACTAAGTGACTTTTCATTCGGTGGTTCATACACAGATGCACTGGCTAATGGCAAAGCTGAAGAGATGGACTGGAGTAAGCCCATCTCATCCAAACTCGGTGGCGATTCCTCAGCTGATTTCGACTGGAGTCAGCCATTGGCCTCTGATCTTGGTGGTGGTGTTGATGATTTTGACTGGTCTAAACCTGTTTCATCAAAGTTGGGTGGTGGTGGATTGGAAGACCTGTCAAATGGTTTTGATTGGAGCCAGCCTGTGTCGGAAAAGCTTGGTGGAATTGGGTTAGATGGAATAAATGGTAGTTACGACATTCATGATGACTCAGAGACTGGAAAAGAGAGCTCAGTTGAAGATACTAATTTGCAAAATAGTGAATCTCGCGTTGCAAAGTCAAAAGAGACACGCCATTTAGATGTTGTTGCCCAGCAGATGAAGTTTTCTGCAATGCTGAAACTGTTGATCAATGAACTGCATGGCTTACCTTCAAGTTGTGAGATTGCTGACGAAGATTTGAGGCCGTTTTTTATAAAGTGGTTAGAAAAAGAACTGGAGATCCTGCACAAGATGTCGGACTATGGAAGTGTGGCGGAGGAGAGCGACGAGGAAGAGGAGGATGCTGTTGAAATCAATGTTGAGTCAGGTAGGGACCAGCTGCAATGAAGGTAACCCAGACTCACGATACTCTGAAGCAAGCGAAGTTATGAATCTTGCTGCATACCCCTCACCACATCAGTTCCCCTGAAATTCTGAGAGTTATGTTACCCTATCGGCTTGTTTGGAATTGGATCACGCTGTAACTCTCTCTCCCCTCCGATCAGTGGAATAACTCACTGGCACACCAGAAAACATATAAGGGGGCGTACGGCTTTTAATTACCTGCATTGTTCATGTCATGGGCTTAGGCTGCCTGTGACTGCACCCCTGTTCTGATGCGTTTTGGTCAGTTGTCAATTCTCAAATAGTTGTTTGAGATTTTGAAAGACACACATAGTTTGATGGTCTTGTTTTGGAAGAACTGTTAAGCTATAGTTTTGCAAGTCTGGAAATTGTTATTCACGTAACTTTGATTGGCATGGCATCAGGCAAACCAGCAAAGTATTGTCAAAAACATTTGTATGAAGTAACACTAAAGTGCATTTAACACAAAGATCTGAAAATGTACTTACTAATGTTTTAAATTCCCTGCTTCACGCTTGCTGTCTGTGTCATTTTATCTCACAGCAGATGAACTACAAGAAGGAAGCACCGGTGATAAAAACTACATTGCTCTGAAAATTGACCGCTCTGCCAAGCACATTCAGTGGCTAAAAAAGAATCAGAAACTACTAACAATCTTGCTGAATTATTGCTCTCTTCATGGAGCCAGTGGTGGAGATCTAGCAGGTAATGTGTTTATCTCTTGTTTGATTCCTTGCATCATGGTTGTACATGCACATTGCCACCTTCCACTCAGGTGTACGGGGTGATAAAATTCTTGTGGCAATGTAACAAACTGTTCTGAGATAGACTAACATCCCAGGTCAAGGAATAGGGTCAAAGGTACCCCCCCCCCCCCAAACTGGCAGAACGTATAGAGTACTGCTGCTCCCCTTACTCCCCCCTGGATGGGATGCTAATCCATTGCAAGTTACCCCCTAGCACTTTGTCCTGTTACCAGATAGCCATTATACTAGTAGGTGGAGAGAGGCACTCTGAGAATTAACTATCTTACCTAAGAACGTGACACAATGACCTCAGCCAGTGCTCGAACCTAGACTATTTGAAGCAGGGTCTAGGATGCTAGCCACTACCAAATGTGTCTGCTCCATCCTAGCCTGATTCTCATACAGGCTGAGGTTGCTCGAGTGAGCGAGTGATCTCTGTCCATACGAGAATCAGCCGAAAGGTATGTCACTGATGGTGTGAAGAGGTAGTGAGAGCGAGCGACTGTAGATATTCAAAGAATCACGCTGCTTCCACCTAGGGATGTAGTAAATACTCCCTTCAGAAGCCAAGTTTTGGTTATTGCAATCTCACCGACTGGAGCGGATTTAACTTATCGTTGACCTTTTTGTAGCAATGAACATGGAACTCCTACTGCTGCTTCATGAGGTTGAACAGATGCATTCACTTGTGTCACCGCTGCACGTGCCCTCAGCAGGACCATCCGTCCCCCCTCTTATCCTGGCGTCAGTGTCGGCTTACTCTTTTCTGGCCAGTCCTCTTGGATTCTTACAGTCCCTCACACGGGATATTCTTAGATTTGTCTTCAGGTGAAAAGAATTTTCCGTTTCCGTAGCAGACTAAGAATGCGTATTGTGTTTCCTCGCTTACGAGGAAAACAATCCAAGGATTTATCCCAACTTGATTAAATTCTTGAGGGTCTGGCGCTTACAGTCACTAAAATTAAATATTGACTGAGTTATTATTCAGAACATAAATTAAAGCAGAGTATAGATTGTTTTATATTAATTTTGACTATGACTTACAAAATCCTGTTTGCATTTATAAACTCACTGCTTTTATTGACTAAGAGATCCTACATGTAAGTGAACTTTTTCTTTCAGTTAAGTGGCATGTCTGAGAACTAGCTAGCTGTGTCTAATCGTATCGACCGCTATAAACATTCAATATGAAACAGTTTTTTAGCTTACCATGAGTATTTTTCTGCACAGTTTGCCTGGTCCGCCATCTCCCAGCCATCCAATTCGTTTAGCCAATGTACTACACAACATGACAGGCACGCTGTCAGACTGTATCTATCAGAGTCTAACAGGCATGACCCAGGAAAAGGGTGCGTTAGGTGGATCTAAAGCTTCTCAGAGGAAAGCGTCACTAGGTCTTTCCACAGGTAACGGGTAACAGACAATAGATTGTTTGACTGAAAGTAGAATGGTATGTACCGTGGAAACAATCGCGGAAGAAATATCTTTTGGAGTATCCTTTGAAATGTTCAAATCTGACTCCAGCTATGAAATTTGACTGCAAGGTTTTAGCAAGGAACAAAATGCAAAAAATATATGCCAGAAAGCCTTAATTTGCAATCTGTGAGCATTATAATGACATGGTCTGATTGACGGAAGGTAGAATTTCTAATAGTTGGCAGACCTCTTACTCTAGAACAAACGTTTTCGTGACTAAAACTGTGACATATTACATTGACGACAACCGACTGTGACATGTCCACATTTGTTAAACAGGGTTACCACAGGTCAGGAAATGGTCAGGGAAAACACTTTTTTAAGGTCTTGAAAAAGTCAGGGAATTTTATTCTAAGCTAGGAAAAACTGACATTTTGAAGAAAAAACAGGGAAAATTGAAGTAATTTAACGCGGCTGATTTAATACCATTGAAAGCTGGAGGAAACTTTGGGGTCATTGTGAACTCAATTATGTTTTTCCTCAATGAAGAAGGAAAATTTGTTGAAAACTTTTCAGTCTTAATGAACGAGTAGAAAGGGCGGTTGTAAGTTCGCGCTAGAAGCCGCTACTACATGTAGATCTGACATTTTGTATTTTTGTTTGGTCAGGGAAATGCTATTTTTATCAGGGAAAAAGTCAGAGAATTTTGAAAAGTGATGTCTGTGTCAACCATGGTAAACCAACAGGTCCTTGAAAAATTGCGAATGTCCATTGTCTCTCATTAGTGAGAAGTCTTGCATTGAGTATTCTATAGTTCCCAGGATTTGAATAGCCAGCTGTCATCAGGAGACGTTTGAAATCGTCATGTTCTCCAGCTACTAATAGAATTGATAATCCTATTACAAATATGTTGATGTTTGCTTTTTAGCCAAAGGTGGCAAAGATGGCAGTGCAACTGATCCAAACAAAGCAGCAAGTCCTGGCAGTTCACCGTCTAAATGGCCAGGAGTCCGTTTGCTGCTCTCTCTGCTAGCCACAGAAAACAAAGACAACAGCACCAAGCTACGAATCATGTTGGGAGAAGCTTGTGTAGCAGTGTACCTTAGTCTTTTAGCCCTTGCTTGGTCCAACTCGCAACCAAATCAACTCTATCGATTAGTTGTTAACTCCCTTAAGGCAGGAATGTGGGGCATGGTGTTTGGAGGAGGCTTACGAAGTGCTCTGCAGCAAAGTGGAGGTGAGTGTAGTTTCTATCTAATGGCAGCTGCATGTTGTATCTTAAACAGATCCTTTGTAGCATACATGTCTACAGAACATAATTTAAGCGTAACTTTACTTACCTAATTTTGCTTAGGTTTAGATGACCGCAGATCCTTGAAGTAAACATTCTGAAAATACAGTGGTGGTTTCTTTTTCAAGTTTATATGTTGTAAATGGTAAACAAATACGCTTAATGAGTGCGAAATTCATCAACATGAAACTTGTTTGGCGGGGAAAATTGAATTTGTGAATACCGTATCTTTCACGCGTGTAAACTGAATTAGTTTACGCATAGGTTGCAACTTTAGAAACAGATAATGTATGGTGTGTGACATAGCTCGTGAAGTTGCCCTTTCGAGCTCCAAAGCGTACTTAAATTAAAATGACACAAGTTCTTGTTGGGAGTAAAACAACTTTGCGTTGCCTTTTCCATTGGCAGTGTTGTAAAACAATTCAGAGGCTTGGTTAGAGTTGTTTTTAATTGCTCTTCGAGCAACTCTCGCGCTTCTTCGTACGCTCTCAATGTATCATAAATCCATGATGCACAGCTAAATGCATTACCTAATTGTTGTTTGCTAGCCATGCAAAAAGCACTTGTACATTTGCTTTATTTAATATATAAGAAAGTGGGTATAAATGCGACGTACAATCAGTTTGTAATAACGATTTTTACTTTTCAGTTTATGAGCCTCTGAACATGCCGCTCATTTTCGATCGATTTTGGCCGATTTGGGGTATCAAAAAGGGAAAAAAATTGCGTAAAAAAATAATAATTGATTTATCGAACTTAAAACAATGTTTTGATAACTAGTCCATGTAGAGCTTCATTCTGGGCGAGTTTGAAGAAATTCCATTTTTTTTCGCTCTTTCCAGGTCTAGTTGATATTTAGGCTTAAAGCTGCTCTTATTAAGGTCAGGTCGCGTCGCAGCAACACTGTAAATCACTCTTGACTCAAACTTGGTAATTTCTTGCAGGAAGTGGGACTGATAGCAAAAAGAAGCCAAGACCTCCTACCCCCGGAAATCCTGATGGGCGTGGAAGAGGTGACAAGTATTGGCAAGGTGCGCGACAGCGATGGAACTTCAAGCTGTTAGGACAAAGTTTAACAGAAACAATGTCCCAGTGGCTCACATCAGATGTCAAACCTGTTTATATTGAACAATTTATTCCACCAAGAAGTACTCTAATGGAGTACTTCATCAGCAAGGTACAGGCCAGAAGTTAGGTTTGGAATGAAGGCCCGCATTAGTCTTAGCCACCAACATGGCTCTTATCAAACAAGCAACTCACTGCTTGTGAAATTGTTAGACGAACGCGCTTCTCTAGAAGGGAACGTCATGTTTTAACACTATTATTTAATCATCTATTTGAAGTTTATGCAATCTAAAAACGATTTCATAAGTATAAAATGAAAGGTCCTATGGAAACTGTATGGATTTGTCTTTTTCTTTTCAAGATCTGTATGAAAACAAAGGTTGGGGAATCAGTGGATTTGAAGTGAATGAAGTAGATGTTGTTAGTGAACCATTGATAAATGGACAACAAAACAGATTACTCCCAACCCGAAGAGAAACTGCCTTTTGTGTTTCTTTTTTTGTTCTCCCATTAACTTGGCGTGGTGTGTCACATGACACACGTGTGACACGTGTGACAAACGTGGCACACGTGACACATGTGACAAACGTGACACATGTAACACATGTGCCATGCTCAGCACTTACCTGTCCTTGACCTAGAACTTCGTAAAGGATCATATTGGTTCTGTTCTGGTTCTGTTTTATCTTTCAGCCACAACGTGTGGAAGAGAAAGGAGCGAAGAATTATGATTCTGAAGATGATGCCAGTGACTCTGAGGATGACGATGATGAAATCTTTGAAAGTGACACTGAGAGCGATCATGACTATTTCTCGTCGAAAAGAAGGAAGAAAACTGAACCTAAAAATCATTTGGACCACGAGTCCTACAGCTGGTGCCTCATGAACTACACCATAGGCAAGCTGGTGCTTCATAACCTGCAGGCATTCCTTCCTGATGTGGGATTTGAGCTAACAGGTTTGTTTTCATGGCCAAACATTAGAACACGTCTACTTTACAATTTCAACTTACATGTATTTTGTGTACTGAACAAGGTTTTCCAGCCACTGTATGGAGAATCGAGTGTTGTATGCCTTGCAAACACCACACAGCGGAGGGCAGGCAGTTGTACGTTGCAAGAAATCGCAAAGAGATAATGAGAGAATGTTGGCAGAACGACGTCTTAAAAACGTTTCAACCATACCCTCGTTTAGCCTCATTTCGTTGGTCAATCCTGTATGAAAGACATGAAATCATTGTTTTTTCCTTTGATTCATGCCTTGCGCTTGGGCCAACAAAACTTGACCTTCATCTTACCGTATCACATTCTTCACTAATGGGAAATATGTATTTTCACCAAAAGGAATCTGCCTAATTGTTTTCATTTTCGCTATTGAATTAATCTGTTACTGTGCGAGTGTAAAACTTTTGCTTCTTGTTCCAGATCTACCATCTCTATCACCTCAACTACATGCAGCTCTCAAGACGGTTGAACGTTGGACTCAAACCTTCCATGACAAACTTGAGAGTTTCCAAGGGCCTCCACCAGACTTCATCTCACAGTTCCCTGTCAGCCAAGATGGATTCCCTAGAGGTGGACGAGCACTTATGAGATATAAAGCATTGATGGATCCACAAAATACTCCTTTTAGGTAATTAGGAGTGACTCAAGTTTAGAAACAGCTCTTGCTTGTGTTTAACACCTGAAAAAAAAGTCAAAGCTTTTAATAGTGGCTGCAGTGGTACTAATGTTCTCTACTGTATCCACGTTTGGCTTTCATGTTACTTGCAGCATTGCTTATCTTACAAGTAATGGAGTTTCCTTGCCTTAAAAGAACTGAAACTTAAGATTCACCGTTGGATTGTTGAATTGTTGATTCTGATTCATCTTAAAGATATGGCTCTGTCATTTCTTGTTTTTATAACTTTTTAAAAGGTTTGTTGAATTTCATAATAGCACCGATTTTTCCATGCTGTTTTTGTTTTTCAACAAACAAACAAACAAACAAACAAACAAACTAACAAACAAACAAACAAACAGTGTTGGAAGATGTCAGCTTTGCTTAGATGGTGACTGATGTGTTATTATACTAGATCTACTCGCAACTCTGCAGAGCCTGTAAAACGTTTGTGGCGTACCTTGGTACACCAGGAAGCAATTCAGGAAATCTTCATACAGAATATCTTCAAGAGAGAAATGGAAACTTCACAGGAGGTACTTTTTATGAACCGTTTTTCCTGATGTTTGTGGGTGATGTGTGTGTTAAATTGGGTGGTAGATATGAGTGTTATGACCCTTGTTGCGGTAGTTGTTTGTGTTTCGGTCGTTAAGTAAGCTTGAACAGCCACGACAACAACCAGTTACTACAAGAGCCATTAAGACCACAGCACCCACAACAAGCGCAATGATTAGAACACCCACAACAACCATAGCAACCACCACAAGAAACAGAACGACCACAACACCATCAAATGCCGCAACACATTCAAAAGCCACAACACCCTTAATGGCTATAGCACCACAGACACAACGAACACAACATCCATCACAATAAAGACAACGACCACAACACGGTTAATGGCTACCACATCCTTAACGACTATAGCACTAATAACAGCCCCAGCAACCACAATGGCCAAAACACCCACAACGACCATGACAACGACCACAACAAGGCCAAAGGCCACAACACCCTTAACGGCTACAGCATCAACAATAGTCACAACAAACACAACAACTATGACAACCACCACAATGAACAAAACGACCACAACACTGTCAAAGGCCACAACACCCTTAACGGATATAGCATCAACAATAGTCACAACAAACACAACGACTTAACAACCACCACAATGAACAAAACGACCACAGCACTGTCAAAGGCCACAACACCCTTAACGGATATAGCATCAACAATAGTCACAACAAACACAACGACTTAACAACCACCACAATGAACAAAACGACCACAGCAATGCCAAAGGCCACAACACCCTTAACGGATATAGCATCAACAACAGTCACAACAAACGCAATGACCTTAACACAAACAGCACTAACAACAGCGGCATCACCACAGTGATCACAGTGACTGCAAGACATATTACTGTAAACGACCACAACAATCACAAAGGCCATAGACCACTGGGGGCCATTGGACCATTGTGGACCAATCAGTGGTCACAACATGCACAAGAAACAGTGACGACAACACCCGCTACATCCACAACACCATCAAAGACAACACAACCGTAATATACACAACGAACATTGGACACAACACCTAGAACAACCACATCAGTCACAAAAGCAAAAACATTCACAGCACTAACGACACTGGAACACTCACAATAACTGTACCGACTGCAAGTGTCACAACAGCTGCGACACCCAAACATCATGATTTCTTTTTGCTCCAGGTCGATCGACTGGACGCTGTCGTTGATGTAAAGCCGGTGAAAGTTCTGTACAAAGACCCCGAGGGTATCAATACATTTTGTATCAATAAGGTAAACTCTATCTCGAGTAACGTTAACAAAAAGATCACTTCTGTCTACCTATAGCTCTGTCCTCACCATATATGTAAGGCGGCTTGAAATCTGCAGTCTTATGACGTAACCTTACCGAGATCCGTGTAGTGTTTATGATTGGTTGTTGCTAGGATACATCTTTTCGCGTGCACGTAGCAACTAATCAGAACTCTACACGTATCTCTGTTAGCTTGCGACATCATTGTTGAAGTTTTGTTCAATGCTCAGATATCTTTGTAGTCTACACAGTCAGTTCGAGGCTGTCTTTATTTTGCCTGTGCTTTCAATAGGTCTGTTTTTTATAGGAGAAATTGTGTTGACAAAAAACATCTTGTGTAGAGTTATAAAAATGAGACTCTAATGACACTGGAGGCAAATTGATGTTGCCTTTTTTTTTTTCATTGTTTTATCATCTCAGGCAAACCCAAACTTTATTGCAGTAGGAAGTCTTAAGGATGTAGAGGAAGTGGATATTTCTCGTGTGTTAAGCCCTGAGCCTCTACTATGGGCTGATGATGAAGCTGAGCGTGAGTTGACTGACGCTCAGAGAAGAAGGTACTGTCTCTTAATTTTGATAAGTAAGTAAGTAAAACGTTTATGTAAGTGTCTATGTGTTAAGCCTTGATAGACTAATTGGGTACACTAATAAAATAGCAACACTAATTGACATACGGTATTCATAAAATTTGAATATTTATAGGAAAATGATAACAACTTTATGAGTATGAGAGATCCTATATATGTTAGCTTATGTACAAGATAAAATTGTAAAAATTAAAATAATTCTATTGGCTACAAAGATTACAGCAATTGCTGTTGTTAGTTGAAATGTCGGCAAGGTTCAGTTTTCTTATTTTTTTTTAATGTTTCTTTATTACGGCGCTTTTCAATCGAGTGGGCACTCTAAAGTTCAAAACGGAACTAAAGGTTGCTTTTCACACCAAATGGACCCTGGAAAATCGAAATGTGCTATTAGTAATTGCAACTCACAAACGTTGCCTTTTAACCTGTTGAAGCGAACTACTCTGCTTTACGGTCGACAGGTCGGGTCAAGTAATTGATGGCAGTGTAATTCCTTCCGTTAGGTGAGTTCTAAACGTCAGAGTTCATGTGTTCTTGAAGGCGCAGTATAGCGTAACACGTAATTGTTCTGAAAAGCGCTGAGATGAAGTTCTTTTTTTTGTAAAACTTTGCTAGTACCGAGTCACCACTAGAGTCTGTGTAATCAGCCACCCACATTGATTCTGAAAATGTCTTGATTGCTGTTGCCTTTCAGAGTTCCTCATTTGCGCTGTATCTGATTAGACTACTACTCAAAAAACAACCTGTTTTCTCAGTATTTTAAAATTGATACAGGGTACGAAAGCAAAAGAACTAAAAACTGCACATTGTCTCTTCAAACAGTTGACGCATTCCTGCTGGTAAAAAAAAGCAAACAAAAACCTGTCATGCATGTATACTTTATAGAACTTTGTTACTGTGTCTACCTTTTTATTCACAGAGATGAGTGGTACTTTAGAGCTAACTTTATGGTCATTGTTTGCATTTCCTTTCAGTGACGAGCCAGATTTCAATCAATCTGGTAGCATTAGTCCTCAGAAGGCGACACCCGGAGGACAATCTCTTCATTCCGGCAAAGTGGTATTGTCATTTACTATGCCAGGAATTTCACACGCTTTTAGTCTGAAATGTCAGTCATCTCCCGCCCTTAGCCTAATAGAGCGTTTTCAGTCACGTGACCAGCAGACATGCAAATTTATTGGAACAAAAGAAGCTGTTTACATAGGAAAAGAGTTGAACTCCCAAAGGATTGGTTTGGTACACCAACATGGCCGCCTTTTCATTGTTTGGGAACACCAATATGGCTGTCGTGTCGTCATGTGAAAACGCTCTTTTGGGAGTTTGAGAAAACCACGACGTCAAGGGCAACGGGAACTTCGTTAAACAAAAGGTTTAATGAGCAGAACAATGGCTGTGCACGTGCGTTATAATTCTTGATACATTTCTTTGCTGTCCTCTGCAAAACAACAACGTGAAATGACCAAATTCTGCGTTGTCCAGAGGACGTGAACCACGGCGACTAATTTCTCTATTTTTATTCAAATGTTTCGCCCAGTCCCAAATTTCGTGATAGTTTTGACACTAAAAAACAAAGGAAAATGACTTTAAAGTATCGAGAGATTCGTAGGTAAAATATAAAATCATTTTTTTAATCGACGTTGTCCCCGGCGTCGCGCCCTGGTTTCTTAAACTCCCTAATACCCGGGCGAGGGAGCGCTTTATCCTATCCTAAATTCTATGATGGTTGGTTAATTATTTGCCAAGCAATTTTGTGATGTGACTGTTGCTTTGTTGTGAACTAACCGTGTAAAACTGTGTTGAAAGAATACTTTTATAGGTTACATAGTAGCTTCAGTAATATGGTACATGTATCAACAAATGTTGATAAATATATTTGCCCGTGTATCATAGGCTTAAAAATTTTGAAACAAGATTAAAAAAGGTCGCAAAGGTGTGAATGTTTCTGCCAAAATGCAATTTTGTGGCTGTTTTAATTTCTGAAGGGCAATCCATCGGCAGACTTGTTACCGTACACGTCTTAGTATAAAATGGACCATTTTTCCTCACAATGATACATTTACTGTACCTATCTTCATCGCAGCTTTTCAGAAGATCTGTTCATGGGGTCAAACGCATGGATTCACATCCTCATCTTCCTTACTGTAAGTATAGTGCGTGACTGTCATCATTTGCTATCGCTGTTCCAGAATGTGTGGCTAATGTATTTCATTTGTTATTAATTATACAGACATCTCGGGTTCACAAGATGGAAGTATTCGCATGTGGGAGTTCGGTCATGCCGGAGAAATCACATCACATCGCACATCTGGATCATATCAAAGAGTGACTAGGACACGGTTTAGCCCTCATGGAAACAAGGTACATCTACAGCAATAGCAGAGAGTACAGATAGTTTATTGCAGTGTTTCCCTAGCTTTGTTCTCATTAATATTACAGTCGAGCCTCTCCACAACGGCCACCTTGAGGACAGAGGAAAGTGGCTGTTGTAGAGGGGTGGTCGTTATGGGGAGGTAGGGATGTAATATGACAATTATATTTTGTGGGTTCAACACTTTTTGTCTTTAAAAATGCGTATTGTAGCGTGTAAACACGTAACACAATCAAAATATATCGATGCTGAAACAAAAACCAACGACGTGCGGTATGGTTCAATTTTTGTCACCTTTTACAATAAAAAAATGCGGTTTTGAATGCGTTGTTCGTCAGTCGATTAATTGACCGTTGGCGAAAGGTTATTTTGGCAGTGGAGACACGCTTAAGTGGCCGTTTCCCTTGTGGAGAGGTGGCCGTTGTTGAAAGGTTAAAATAGAAGTGAATGTGACTAATGTGAATGTGACTATCCGCGGCTGTTGTAGAGAAGGGGCCATTAGTGGAGATTAGACTGTAATTAGTTCAAATAACATCCAGGAAACAAACCAGGGCCTTCAAATAATAGCTGTTATTGTTATCAGCGGCTTGACAAACAAACGAGGCGAAAGGGTCAATTCTGCATTGTATTGACCCTTTCGCCTCGTTTGCATGCCTTTTTTAAAACAAAAGAATATTTTATGCGTTGAGGATGTCATGTCCTTGGACAGAGAGAGACATGCTAGTTTTTACTCTTCGAGCACCTTAAACTGATCTCAGTGTTACTAAAAGACATTAAACGGCATAAGAATTAGCAGTCTTAATTACCTTGCCCTTAATTTGGATGGGAAGGTTAAGCGATCCGGTAAACGGTGCATTACAGCCGGGTCAATGTAGGGCAGATTTCCCAGGCATTGTGGAAGAAACGTTGAAAGTCTTTACAGGAATGGCATTCATAACATTAGTACCTCATGCTGGTGTTGCTATAATGTTGATTGTGCATTTTTAGGTTGGAATATCAGATGCTAGTGGTCAGCTTCTGTTGTGGCAAGTCAGTAGTACTAGTACTGCTTCAGAGCCATTCCAGGTGAGGAGGACCTTGACATGAATCACAGTGAATATATATCGTATTTAAGGGTTTAGTAGTAAAACTGTACAGCGTGTTTCACTCGTCATTAGTCACTTTAGTGTGGCCCCAATGATGTCTTTTCACAGAGGGTTCCACTCTAGTAAATATGTCCATTTTTTTGAAGATAATTCAGTGTTATAAAAATGAAGTGTTTGAGCTATGCGTAATTTGGTTTGGAAGTAAGTTCCAATTTCTTTAAAATGTTACTGTCAGTAATTGCATGCACTTCTATTTCATAATCAGACCCTGAAATGCCACAACAAACAAACAAGCGACTTTGCGTTTGTTGGCTCGTCAAGTTTTATAGCAACGGCAGGGCACTCTTCAGATGGAAGGTAAACTAACTTTTAGGTTATTTTCAAGTTTTCTCTATAATTACAGAGTAAAATATTTAATTTTGACCACTTTCATTAGCTCGGAAGGTAGATTTTTCTGAAAAGATCGGATTTGTCTAGAGAAAGAACATTCGGCGGCATCGATGTTATTGTTAAGCAAATGGTTAAACGCATATCAACTGAGCTATGCTTGTGTGATAGCCAGTTTTTGTGTGATCGTCAAATGATAAATTAAAACACTTTGTTTGAGCTGGAAAATTTTTCGATCTCATTTACTCTGAGCGTAGCTACACTAGATCTGTACATGATGGCCTTGGCAGCATTCCTATTCAGTTAATAACCATTTTATCTTCTGTTATCAGTTTCTTGTCAGTTTCCACAGTTGAGCGAGGTTATCGTTTCAGCTAACACAGTTCTCTATGAAATTGAAACTCATAATGTTAGGGGCTGCTTCTTAATATCCACTAGGGTCATTTTGTGATTAACTGATTGAGATCTTTACCTAAATGATTTGATTATTTTCTGCTTTTTACTTTTCTCCTTTAGCAATGTATGTCTTTGGGACACCTTAGTTCCTCAACACAGTTCACTCGTACACGGTAAGGTATTTTTCAGTTACGAGCACTGATTTTCATTCTCAGATTAATAAGTTTAACAACAACAACCATTTATTTGTACTCACAATTTATAAAATAATTACAATAAACATTAAATTAGTATAGAGTACTGCCTGCCCAAAATAACCATAAGGGCTAAAAAGAATGGGCAGACATTAAGTTACATAGATTATTTATACAGTTATCGGTCGGTAACGCACCTACACACACACACACAAATACAAAGATACAAACAGAATGGAAACTTACAGCGGAACAGAATATATCCTTATGAATTAATTAAAATAATTGTAATATTTAATATGAATCAATAAAGTGTTTTTTTAATTTCTTCTTTAATTGAAAATCAAGTAATTTTTTGTCAGACTCATCAAGAGAATTCCAGATTTTAGGTCCCTGATATCTAATGTTGAAGATCCCGAAATTAGTTCTGGTTTTGGGCAATGAATAGGATTGTTTGGAAGCAAGTCTCGTATTATAGGCATGAATTTCATTAACTGTAGTAAAATAATGATTTAAAGCAGATGGCAATTTTTTATGATGGAATTTATGCCTAAGTGCTTTGAGCTTGCACTAGTTTAAAGGAAATCTTGTATTCTTTCCTGAGAATTCTCCATTCCTAACATCTCAAACTTGGAGTTTGAATTTTGGTGGACAATGGCGCGGCGTCACTTTCCTTTTATGACTATTTCAATTGCCTGTAGCCTTAAGGCTCATTTGTTATTATTACAAAGGTTTGAAAGAACCGACGTTTAGCTAATTTCCGAGCGCGAGATTCAAAACCGTCGTTGATGACTTCAGACTAGCTTATGACATAATCAACCCTTCTGAGGGTGGGCAAAGGGAATAGTAGGCTGGATCAACGACAGATTTACCGGGGGACGGACGGGGAGATTTTGTTACACGGAGTTATGAGTTCAATCAGATAGAAGACCAATTTGTGTTCTTCCAAACTTTTTGAGGGAAACAGCTGTTTCTTTAGAAATATTGAAGGATTTCAAACGAAGTATGAAGGATTTCAGGAACCTGCTTTTTGTAGTAACAAGGAATTGTTTTTGTTTCTTTTTCTTCAGCATTTATTTGTCATGAGAATGGAGCACCTTGTCTTGCCTATGTTCCTGGTCAACAGCTTCTCATTTCAGGAGGGCGGAAAGGAAATATTTGTATCCTTGAATACTATACTTAATAGTCGCATTCGGTATTTTTTCATCCCGTGGGTGGGGTGGGTGAAGTAAGACCTATAATACGGATGGATAGGGTGGGTAAAGTGAGTTTCAACCTCGTAGACAAGGGCGTAGTTAGGTGTATTTCAACAGCAACAAGAATTTTTATAAGCAATAAAATCTTCGTTAAAAATCCAACTCTCAAACAGCTACAGTTTCAGGTCGGAAGTGGCGCGGGGGGAGACTGAATAGAGCCTAAGATACAACATACGTTTATCAGTATGGAGAAAGATAATAAGACCAAAACAAACAAAATCACGAAAAGTACTTTAGAAATAGAAAGACTGGCAAGATGTTCCTAATCCTCTCAGCTCAGAGTAGCGGATTACTTTCTCGGAAGGTATTTTTTGTCTCTATATACTAAATTTCGTTTGTCTTTGCATTTGCCGCGAAGATGCAATAAACACTGGATCTAATGTTACCAACAGGCTCGTTCTACGTCCTTAACTGATGTAAGGTATATTTGATCTCCGGCAACGCCAACTGCGACACACATTTTTGGCCCATGACGCTCCAGTAAAGAGCATTGTTGTAGATGAAAACGAGGAATTCTTCATTTCTGGCTCTGAAGATGGCGATATTAAGGTACGTACAAACTTGGTTATTCGCTGCAAACTTATTAAGCTCCAGAATTAAAACTGAGAATGCTTAGCACACCAGCGTAGAAAATCTTACAGAAAGCAATCTTTTAATACTCTTGAAGTAAGTCTTTCCAAAGCTCTTAAGTTGTGAGACGTTTTGAAATAGAAACACACGTATGCATTTGTGTTGGATGAGCAAACGAAGTGGCGAGTTTAATCGCAAATACATATATACGCGCTGGTTGACAATTACGAGGGCTTTTCAATTCTGCAAGCTCGTTCAGGCAAAGATAAAAACACAGATTCCCGGTGCTTGGATTGAAAAAAACGGCTAACTTGCGATCAGCATGCGATCTTGCATACAAGTTTGATGTTGTTCGCATCAAACACTATTCACCGCAAATTAACTTGTGAAAATTATGGCCGAACGAGTTCGCAAAACGAAGAAGTTTCTAGCTTCTAGCTTCGTTTGGCCAGGGTTATAGACTCTCGCAAAGTTTTAAACAATGTATCTTGCTTGGGATGTAACTCAGCAAAAACTACGGTAAATGTAAAGCACTTTGAACTGAATTCTGGAATTCGTCATTGTAGGTTCAATCTGTTCTCGTCTAACCTTGGTGGCACAAGTGAAGATAAATCAAAAGATATTTCGTCTTGCTTCGTGTGGTTTTCGTTTCCTTTAGTAACAAACTTCACCTCCCAAATACAGTTTAGAAGTGCTACTTTAAAACCCGTTGGTTTTTCCATTTTTTTTTCTTGGTTTTATTGGTGGAAAATGGTATTTGTTTTTGTTTCAATTTTAGGTCTGGGGCTTATCTGTTCACGAAGAATTAGAGTGTTATCCAAAAGAACACGGTAAAGGAGCTTACCTCCTCAAGTACGGCACACAGGGCGTGGCACTTATGAACCTGCACAATGGTCAGTTGTTCTCTTGTGGAGGCGATGGCACTGTCAAGTGGAGACAACTGTCTGTGAGAGAAACTATTGTCAACACCAAGCTGCCCTGAGTCTGGTTTCATTAGCTAACCGCGATCCAACGGTTTTACTGAGTTAAATGGGAAGTACCGCGTTAGAGCAGGAATCTTCAAATTGCAGTAACGTGGAAGCATAGTGGCTTTGACGGCATTGAAATTGTTGGTAGGCGATACGAAGACTGAAGGCGGAGCTAGTGTGCCTGTTTTTCCTTCGACTGCCGGGGCGGCGTCCACCTTTTCGAAATCCTCAGTCGCCTCAAAACAAAGCAGTGACGTTCAATTTCCAAAAATCCAACAAAGACATTGCGATCTAAACCAAACTACAGGATTCGAAGGAACTGAAATATATTTACACAGAATCACAAACAATACTTTCCGAGTAGGGGCAAAAGCTCCTTAGCTAATTAGTGTTATATCAAATTAAGAAATAAATAACGTGGAAACAACTTCCACCTTTGCTTTTATATTGTAACAAAGTTGAGTTGTTTTTGTATTTTCGTTGTGTGAGGAGAACTTGGTATAGCATTTGGTACATAGTCGAAGACAAAGAATAGATCTTGTGTAGATATTAGAATATTATAAATCCACGTTAGCTATTTATAATGTTTTATAACAAAATCTCCTTGCAGTTTATTTGAAAAGATAGCAGATTACGTAAAATTGTGTTTGTCTTGAACCTAGTTATTAATACGGGATTTGAAATTCGCCGAAGTTTTTCCAGTGCTCCAGATTAGAAGGTTGCAGGTCTGAGGTTAAGAAATTAACCGTGGTCGATAACTGTTTAAAAATCAGCCACTGTTCGCTGATCTTGTTAACTGACAGATCGCTACAAATACATACTGATACCATATAATTAAAGGAAAATGTGAAACAAGGTCATTTTCTTTGCCATAAATGTTCATTACTCCGCCTACCACGTGTTGTTATATAATCTTTGAACAGTTCTTCTTTGTTGCCTTTGAGTTTAGTTTTAAGTGACCAGCTACCATTTCCCTCTCTAGTTTTTGTCCAATTACTCTTCGTTTGGCGATGTCAAACTGTAACGGATGTAAAATAAGTGGCGACGAAAGCTTCTAAACAACATGCAGAGTGTTTCGAATACGTTTCGTACGCAAGGTTTCAATACGATAACTAACAACTTTTGAGAGTGCTGAATGCCTCAGAAAACTAGGGCTGAAGTGACCCTACTCTCTTGCACGTTTCTTTCCCCGTGAGTAACGCGTCGTGTAACACTACAAATTGGTCAAACACGAGTAGAAACTGCAGTGTAATCAGATACTCTTCCTAGATATCGCACCACATCGTTAGAATGAAGTTGTTTAGAATCGCAGATTGAAATGCTCGTCACAGGGAAGGCTTAAATGAAGACTTCTGTTTCCACAGCAAGTTTTCACTTGCCTGTAATCAGTTTTGTTTTGACAAGAGTTTTAATTACCGTTGTTGGTGATGTTTGAGCAGTACATTCTCTTCCGATACGAGCCACTGCAAACGATTCGTAGCTCGGTAACAATGACAATGAAGAACTGGGTATTGTGGTGTTTTTAGTGAAACGAGACTAAGCTGGATATTTACCGGAAACCAAGTACAACCTACAGGACAACTGATGAAGTAGCTGAAAGCTACTAGAATAAAAGTTGCATCAATGAAAAGAGTCAGAGAATGTTCACACAAGTCTGAACTACTCGACTGATGAAAAGCATGATCACGGAACAAACTTCATATTCGCTTACTATCACTACGAGGTATGGGCAGGGCCAGCAGGGAATTTCTTGCATTTGTTGGCAATGTGCTTGGAAAACATATTGCAACCACAACACGCATGTGAATTGATGAGTACACGTCAACAACACATTCAGAGTAGAAAGGTTATGTATAGGCATGCTTACTGTACGTTTGATTATTAAATAATACTTGTAATCTTTATTGTTCTCAAAACTAAAGAGATCCTTAAAAGTTGACCACTAACCTTCTGCCTGATTTTTATGGTTTTAAGCTATGAAGACAACATGTCAAAGGCAAATTATTTTTTTATAGTTACTGTAATGTTGCCCAAAAGAGTTCCAGCTCTGGCTAACTTTATCACATGCATGATTTCCTATACTCGAGCCACATCCTATTACTTTGCCATGGTTTGTTATCTTGTATGATTCCTTTGGATGATCTATGTCCGCACCTTGTAAATGCCCAGTTAAACAGTGTTTCTCACGCACCACTAGTAGCCATGTCAAGCTGACTGTCGCTGTCTGACCTTGATTGCAAAATCAAAGCTAATACAAGTAGCATTATGCTGAAGACTGGAAATAATGAAAAAAGTTCAAGGCTTGTACATTATACTGGCATTATAAAAAAAGTTGGGAGGGCGGGTGGGAAAGTCAGCAAATATGGCAAACACAACAGAAACAACTGCCCATCCCACAGGTCACATGACCTATACCCAGGCCCCAGCAGTGTGTGAGAAAAACATTGTTCACTTATTTCGTTTCACTCAGCCATTGAAAGATTATTCTTAATAAGTTAATGAATATATCATGTGTTGAACTGTTGTACTGAAAAGGGTGTACATGTATGTAGGAGCAACACTCACCGATATAACTTTAAGACACAAGCACCTGGCTATGACCTAATAACATTGAATTATGTGTTATATCTCAAGTCCAACTCTATGAAAAAGTGTGTGAATCTACTTGCATGAAATATATTGTTCCAGAAAATATCCATATCCAATCTAGTGGATTCTTTTCTGTTTTCCCCACACCTTTCCCATTCCAGTCCATATTTTCCTTTAAAACCCTCCACTTAGGTAAATACTGTATTTTAGTAACCTTTCCCTAGGTGGGTATGGATATTTCCCAGATGGCACAATACTGACCAGCCCATACCCCCACAGATGACAATGCTGAACAGTGTCCTAAAATCTAAACCTTGATTCAATTAGGTTTTAGTGCTAAATAAATCAAATGTTCAGATTAATTAGAAACCATTACATTTTGCACAATATTTTACTACTGACTCTTTCAGTTCATACATGTACTCACAGAAGAGGGACCTTGAGAATGAAAGGAAAAATGTTTTTTTGATAGCAAAAATAGATGTTACTAGTCTTAAGTTAATACATTGTTTTGCTTTCTTTAGATTCTAAGAAGGTTTCAACTTCATGTTAGGAATCCAAACAGGGGTCGCACCGGCGATTGACGAAATCAATCCAAGCAAACCAGCTACACCAGCATTCAGCTCAATCACACCCATGACATTGAAAGGCAAAAGGAAATCTGCTGAATTCTTGACTGTGTCTAGCAAAACTTGAGGACGGGACATCAGTCGGGAAGCCACAGTACTTCCTGGTGCAAAGCTCTCTTCTCCACCATCTTGCTTCTTTTTTGGAACAAAAATTAGATTCAAGATGTCGTACAGGTTTCTAAGAAGGCCAAAGACAAGAGCAATGACCCAGAATTTTGCCTGAAACTTTGACCACTCTTTTGGGGTAGACTTATAGAGTCCCAGTCTTGCAGCCCATGTGATGTGATCAATGATATAATAGATTGTATAAGTTAGGCGGCGGCATGTGATGAGGACTCTTAAGACGTTGTCGTGATGGATGTCTTGTGCTCGTACAGCTCCCAATATCATGTCTAAACTCTTTCCCAACCTAAAGACTGAATAATATAAGAAGCACATTGGTTTAAGTAATATACATCAAACTATATACATATATGTACAGTTAATGTTTGTCCGTAGAGGACATGGTGACCTTTCATGAACAGAGTGCACTTAAAACTTTGAAGAGGACTACAGTAAGTAGGTTGTGGAGGCAGTGCCAGAGCCTCGTGGTTAGTGTGCTCAGCTCCAGATGGGGCGGTCTGGGTTCAAGCCCTGGCTGGAGACATTGTGTTGTTTTCTCAGGAAAGACACTTTACTCTCACAGTGCCTCACTCCACCCAGGTGTATAAATGGGTACTGGAGAATTTAATACTGGGGGTAACAGAGCTTGACGTTCTGACCGCTGGGGTCGCCAATGTGACCGCGTTTTTTTCACCGGTGACTAACTTTTCATGCTCTTTGCTGAAATACTTTTGCTGGTGACTAACTCTGAAAACTTAGGGGCCAGCTGGCCCCAAGGTTTTTTCCTGAAAATCGAGCCCTGGGTAACCCTGCGATGGACTAGCATCCCATCCAGGGGGTGTAGAAATACTCCTAGTCACCTCAGGCTACAGAATCCGGAGATAAGCTCCAGCCTGACGGGCCACTTGGTTCATATGCAGACTTAACCTTGCTGTAAGTAGGTAACTACAGTGTGTGACTCTGGATCAAAGGTCTGGGTTAGTGGCTACATTTGGCCTTAGTGTTGTTTTCCTGGGTAATATAATTTACTTTAAATGATGTACTGCTTCTCTTCTCCAAGGACAATGATTTAATGCCAGTGAAATGTTTCCCAGGACAGCCTTGCCCCACTTTTCAAAACATGCATAAGGTATTCAGAATAAATCTCTAACACATATCAGATGGCTGGTGAAAAACATTTGATTCAATGAATAGTGTTAACCATCTTTTGAACCACACATCCATAACAAACAAATATTCTGTAAGGACAACCTGTGATAAACTAATATCATTGTGAATGTTGTTCTGCACAAATTATTCCATACCCCATCCCCACCTCCCTCCCCACCCCATCCCCAAAATGGATTTTTAGTTTGAACTTTAGACCCCTCAAATATCAGTTCAGCCAGTTCAAATATTTGTTCTGCACAAATTATATCCATACACCCCTCCCCACAATGGATTTTTAGCTTGAACTTTGGACCCCTCAAATATCAGTTCAGCTTTATACATTGCATCACTCTCTCCCCACTCAGAATTTCTAATGACCTTTCTTTAGGGTAGATATGGTTTGATGTGTTTCTTATAACTTCATGACAAGACAGAATCTTACGTTTTCTTGAAGTGCTTGTTTGTTTATCAAGTGTCTTTGCTCTGTTTACCCAATCGGCACTTGCACCAGCTTGCTGAAGAAGATAACTTGACAATCTGGAGGCATACTGAATGATCCTGGTGTAGTAAAATATAATTTGCAGGGAATCAATATTATTCTAGTATAAAACAATCCTTAGTTTTATGGGAAAATTCTATACATTACTAAGTGAAATTTTTGTCTGTGACCAATACACATAGAAGAAAACCACATATACAACTGTACTGTTATCTATGTTATCCTTTGAACTGAAATTGTGCCAACAAAATGTGGATGGCTTTGACTGACGATATTCCGAGACTATTCCAAAATGCCAACTCTCTTGGATTATCTGGGAGACTGATTTTCCCAATCGCCTGTACAAGTCACCAGTTCACGCTAAGTACCTATTTCGACACTTGCTTATACCGATTTTGGGGAATGTTTTGTGATTAATATTTTTTTTTATTTTTTGTGATTGAATAAGTAGTGCTTTATTCTTTCTTACTGTTTTTGAGGGAAATGAAGCAACCTAAGTGGTCAATTTTATCAAAAATGACAATGTTACTCAAGTTTGTCACCTACTTTGACAAGCAAACATAGTAAAGATTAGAATGTTTACAAAATAAATCATTTAATTAAGTAAAACATTTTCCATCAGCATTTTACTTTCTAGTGAATGAAAACAAGCTTGGCACAATATTCATATGATTTACACTAAAAAACCATTTTAAACTGTGAAATGCTACGTTTCAGTTTTTGCCAGCCTTTCGCACCCTTTGTGTTTCTATCAATCAGAACAAAATAAACATAACACAAAATGGAACACTGCAAGATGAATATTTGAAGTGAAGTCATCAAACCATAGCGTGATATTGCATGGCTAAATATCAGACCCCCAAAGTGCTGAGTAATATCACGTTGTAGCGTGTTTATACCCAATGGGCCAACATCAAGCTTTGTTTCTACATATTGAAGGCCTGATTAACAACGGTATCGTACAATAAACACCGATCTCTGTGTGTTTCATGTTATATGAGTTAATCGACTTACTACTGTAAGTGTATAAAGTGTATGTTTTGTCGTACCACATGCTCCCTGAATTGTCTCAAGTGAAGACCTTGATGACAATTAATATTGAAATAAGATACCAGAAAAATGCAGTACAAAATTTGTATTTTACAAACATCTACTTATACAACTTTTAATTAAAAACAAGAAAAAATCATAGCTATACAGTGAGGTGATCTAAAATTAATCAAACTTAAGCTTATTGTAATTAGAAGCCACGTAAACAGAGTAGAGTCCTGTAGAGTTTGAATGAAATTCACTTACCTACAAAGTTTATCCCTTCCTAAAGTCTGTTGATTGTATTTCACTACTGCTGTTACTGCGTCCATGTCTTATTGAAGGAATTCAGTAGTTAACTTTGTCCTAGAAACTGAAATCGGAAAAGAAATTTTAAGATAGCCGAGCAAGGACAGTGGCACACTACTTCTAAACTCCACGATCACGAGAAAGAACCTTTGACCTTCTACGAAAAAACCTGGGTCGAGGATGAATTATTTCGCTGGAGACTGGATCTAGCAAAGTTCTTGTTGTCAAGGAAAGCCAAAATGGCGGCAAAACAACGTTTCCGAAGACATTTCACATCGTGTAAACTACGACGTTAAAAGAATTAAACGTTTAAACCCTTTGAAGTATTAAGAATGCGTGGCAAGAAACCAAAACGACCAGCAACACCTCCCTCAGAGGATGAAAGAGAAGATAATTTTGTCGCAGATCCAGATCAAATTTTCGACGAATTGCCTCAACCATTTCGACTTGTTGACAAGACTTTGAGACACATTTTTGATGATGCCTGGGAGATTATTGAAGGCATTGAAGAACGGAAAGCTTTGAAGCGCTCCAAGGCTGTATTACCGTTGTTTGATCTTGGAAAGCAGCTGTCTGAGTACAGCAAAACTGCTTGTGTTTGTACGGTTGCTGATGGGAACTACCTGTTTCTGTGTTACGGTAATGGACTTGCAGTGATAGACAGTTTGTTGGGTACGACCGTTGCTTCGTTTGAAGATCCAGGGAATAGCATAGTAAAAATCTCAGCTTGTTGTCTTCAGGAAGGGTTTTATCTTATTTCTACCCTGGATAATGAAGGTAAGCTTTAATGAACTTAATGCACCGAACGAGATTTGGTTCAAGGAACATGGAACACAAGTTATCCGGGGAAAATTACACCGAACCAAATCTAAGGGAGTCAACTTACATGCATGATTCAGGTGATTGTAGCGCTGGAAAAACTGAAGGTTGTGGACATAAGGGTGCTTTTCATTTTGCCTGGCCGACAGGTCAGAGCTCAGTGGGACTAACCAAGAAATAAATGAAACAACATTTTTTTTTTTATCAAGGAGGACCAACCGAGAGGAATGGCTGTTACCATTTTCTTTTCCTTTCCTCAATCCCCCACGTACAGTAAGTGAAATCTTCTGAAGAGAAGTATAGGGGTGCCCTTGATTATGCCAAAAATTCCAGTAATTCCAGTCAAAACTCAAATGGAAAGGTTCGTTTTGGTTCAGTCCAACCAGAATATTTGGGACCATCCCTGGAGGAGGTCCACTCTGATTGGTTGGACTGGTCCGACCAAAATTTGCTGTTCCATTTTTACAAACCCTGCTTGACTCGTCAGTAGATTTCACTTATGTAGGGAATTTGGGGCAGGAATAAAAAAATGGTAATAGCCATTCCTCTGGCTTGGCCTAGAATATCATCGGAAAATGTACAGTAGTTCCATTTACTTCGTTTAGTCCCGCTGGTCTCTGACCAGTTACTCTGGCATAATTGAAAGCTCCCTAGGGTAACAAACTGGTTTGCCAAAATGGAGAGGCAAATTTCTGTCCAACCCTGCAAGATAATATTTTCCTGTATACATCCTGTTCAGTGAAGATGGCATGATTTTGGCCTGAACAGTTTTTTGCATGTTTATGGACCTTTTTTAAAATAAATTTAGTAAACTTCCCCTTTCTTGCACCTTTGACTCACTACATGCTTTAGTCTTTTCTCAGTTCCTCTTGCGAACAAAGGAGCAGTGACATACATACAGATAAAGGAACACATAACTTCAGACTGCTTCATGTAGTAAACAGAGGTTTCTTCAAGTTTAAAGATAAATCTTAAAAAAATCTGTAAAAAATGCCAGAAAGAAGCATTGCACGTAGAGCAGCATCTGGCCACTCTCTATAAGATTTTCTGTAATCTTTTTTCCTTTTTTTTTTTTGTAAAATATGATACGATTACAATTCAATGCAGATTTCTCGATCTTCATGTACATGTGGGTTTGTACGATCCGTTTGTTGTCCTCTACAAGTATCTTACTGTGTTGTCTGTGTTATTTTGTAGGTTTTGCTAAGTTATTCTGTTTCACTGGGGATAAAGTTCTGGTTATAAGAACATTTAATGAACAGGTAGGTTGTGAGTTTCCTGATTAAATTTTTAAAATTACTTTGTTTAAAATTTTGATGCTTCACTTTATGTTGTTGTTGTTGTTGTTTTTTTTCAACTACAGGAAGGAATGAACAAGCAGACTGTTGCAAAACTTGTTGAAATAAGTCAGGATGGTGGATATGTTGGAGTTGGATGGGAAGGTAAATATGGCATTAATCTTAAAGAACACAGCAACATGAAGGACTAGGGAAACTTCTGTCACAGACAGCAACAATCATTCTCATTGTGACGAGCCTCTCAAATTAACTAATCACTGATTGAAGTAAACCATTTGACCTGAGGACCAAACAGCTATCACTTGTCTGCAAGACTCGTTTGACCAAGTTACTTGTGATCAGGCATTTTTCGGTTTTTCCTTCCCCTGAACACCTGATTACAGGTTGATAACCAAGCAGCAGTGACAGAAAAGTAAAAGATCTCTGCTCAGCTACATGTACTTGCAACTTGTTGATAGACAATTTGTACATGTACACAGTAGGCTAAAATTAAATATTGTTGACTTTTCAAAAAGTGATGAATAAAGCATGGTTATAAGACAGACAGTGAGAAAGATGCAAGTGCTGTTGTCACGAGTGTGGAACAAAGAAAGACATCATGTTTATTCTGACTTACAATTTCATTCATTTGTAATGCAGTACCGATGAAGGAAAGTTGGTTGGAAATCTACAAAGTTCCTAAAGATACTTGGGTGAAGGAGGTAGAAACCGCAGTGGCCACTGTGGGAGCTCGTTCGAGGAAACCTACAATGGTTGAATCAACACCACCGGTGAGCTCATTTTTAAACAAATTCCTGTTCATGTTTTGCTAAAAGTGCACTTAACTTAAGTAAATAAAGATGGTGAATTTTAAGCTCGGTAATGAAATGTGAAAAGTGAACTGATCAACATGACATGAGCGTGGGACAAAGAAAAAAATCTGAGTCCCTGACAGGAATTGAACCCATGATCTCCCAAACACTGGGTGGGTGCTCTATCCATAGAGCGTCTGCCTTGTGGATAGAGCGCCCACCCGGAAGTCATGAGTTTGATTCCTGTCGGGGACTGAGGTTTTTTTGTTTGTCCCACGCTCGTGTCAGGTTGATCAGTTCACTTTGCGCTCAACTTATTTGTACTGTTGCAACTCTCAGGATCTAGACGATTCTCCAGCTGCACCAGACCAGCTTCTAAAATCCTCTGAAGAGCAAGATCCAGCTACTGGAGCTGTAAGTTACACTCTGCAAATTATGTGGAAGTTTGTTAGTTACAAAAATCATACAAAAAGTAGCTTGGTGATCTAGTATGGAGCAGTAACAACTAAGCATAAGTTTTATGCTTGAGTGCTATGAAAATATTTTTCGGAGATCTACATGTATCTGAAAATGTAAGAATTTTGTTCAAAACTGCATCCTTTGTTGATGAACAGACTAGACTAAACCTGACTTAGCACCCACCTGACGAACCACCTGAGCCTCAAGACAGACAGGACAGTCCACACTAACCTGATAAGAACTTACTTGTACACTATAACCAGCCAAGCCTTTCAATCAGTGCTAATGTATTCTATGTTTTCTGTTAGTCTCCACCAGGTTCAAGACCGAGCTCTGCTCAGGCTGGTCAGAACCAGCCTGGCCTCTCAGCAGTCTCGTTCACTAAGCCTACAGCAGTGCTACGTGTGCGACCCCCTGCTCCAGTTGGCCCATGTGCAGCCACTAACTGCTCTGCAGCTTTAAAAGCCACTGATTCCGAAGGAAATGTCATTGGCAGTGGTTCTAGTCATGTGTTAATGTCACAGTTTTTTGACAGCTGTGATAAAACATTCCATCAGCTTCACAAGGACGAACTGCAGTATCTGAATAAAAATGACGAGGATCTGACAAGGTTACTAGCCACTTCAGTCCCGTGAATCCTCCTCACACGATATCATGAAATCTTATTACTGAAGGCATCATGGCGTAATGCTACATATGTTCATGTCGCACTATAATTCTTCCATTATCCTCATTTTTTGAAGTTTCATGCAGTCTTAGATGTTACCGGTAGTTACTGTAAATTTAATTTGTGCATTCTACTTCTATTACAGCTTTCCTAAAATACATTTCTTAACACCTGGGAGGTTAGTTCCATCAGGATTAGAGTCTGCACCTGGTAAGTAGAATCAGACTGTCAGGCTGTACTGATCAGGGAGGCAGTAACAATAATGGCAAGACCCCTAGCCTGCATAGCAAGCGTTCCCGTACAAAGGGCCGCATTCTGGCCACGTGTAAATTGGAGCGAGAGCAAAAACTCAACGAAGCAGGGGGTGGTGGTGCCCCACCACACCACCCCCTGCTTCATCAAAGTTTTGCTCTCGCTCCAATTTAAGCACAGCCTGGAATGCGGAAAAGCTCTTTTTACGGGAACGCTTGCTACTCAGGCTAGAAGAGCCCTTGGTCTCTCTACCAGTTTTTTTTTCTCCTGGTGCATGAATTTCATCTCCATTCTGAAGCCCCGTCCATCTCAGACTTGCCTTTAAGCTGGTAATTATTAACATAACAGTGAAATGAAGAGCTTTTACGAAAGGTTTCTATTGGCTGACAGTTGATGAGGTGCAAAACCTAGAACAAACTATCAAAGTTAGTGTCTCGTTGTAGCATAACCCATCAACAAAGTGAGGAAAGGAATAGATTGGTTTTGTTTAGATCCGTTTTTCCAGGAAAACCATCATCAACACTTGACAAGCTTCTGCTGCCAGGCATCAAGTCACTGTTAGACTACCAAGTGTAGCCAATCCGATTGTGTGTTTAAATTTTGATAAAAGTTGTAGGGTTGTAAAGGATAATTTATTTGGGATCTTAAAAGTCTTTGCAAAGATTCTGCAAAACTATTAGAAGATCTTACAGGATTGTTCAAGTCCTGTTTCATATCCCTGAGGATCTTAGCAAGTTTTTCTTAAAAGATCTTAGCAGGGATGCATAAGAAGGATCTTCACGGGGACTCAAGTGAAGGATCTTTACTGAATCTTGTACGATTCTATCTAAGATCATTGAATAAGATCCTAGAGAATCTTGACTAGGATGGTAAAGAACTTTTATGTTTTGTGGTAGTACTGTGCTACCAGCCACCGACAAAATAACAAGGCATTTAGGACATGGCAGGGTTCTTATAGTAACCTAGTAAGCTCCCTTCTATTTAAGATCGTATAGTATCCTGATAGATCACTCCAGCTTCAGGATGCTATATGATCCTTACAAGATTTTTGCTGTGAAATTAGGCCAGCTCAGGTTGTTCTAGGTAGCATTTTTTAGCTATCTTTGCACTCTATAGGCATTTAAGACATTTGTTGTTTTGTTCAGGTAGGGTCAACTCCTTGTCAGTATGGTGGTCTGGAGGAACTCAGCTATTTATTTATTCACTTGTCAAGACTGCAAAAGGTATGGAATTGATCAAAACATTATTTTTAACGAAAATGTCAATTTTTCTAATGCACCTCAGTGTCTGTTGGCCCTAGTTAAAGAAAGTATATAAATTATACATATAAAAGGAAAATGATGTAAATTCTAATTCACTACACATGAACTGACATTGTATGCTTTTATCTGATGTAAAATACTCTGCAGTAAAAATGACTTACTTGTACGTGTTGTTCTCCTTGCATTTTGAAAATTCTATGAAAATTCTATGACAATGATTTATAAAAGGGTAAACAATTTAAAATCTGCTCACTGCAATTTGTATATAATGTTCTGTAATAAGAAATTCTGGATTTAATGATTATACTTACAGCTGTACAGATTATGCAGGCATGGGAAACGATAGAAAATTGACAATATTCTACTCAACCTGTGTCATAAAGTTTGGAGCGCAGCAATACTGACAGTGTGTAATAGCACAAATTTTCACTAGAGGCGCTTACTGGTCGTAGTCACTAGACCTTGTTGATCGCAGCAACTGAACGAATTGCTTGAAAGTCGAAATGCAAAATTACAGTTCAGCATAGGTTTTCTTTGTGTCTTCTTCAGATCTGGAGCATAAGCCAGACATAGTGTGGCCTCACTCGGAGCAGATAATCATTAGCGCAGTTAGTGAGTGTGGCTCATTCATGGCCATGGGCCTCAAAACAGGAACAGTCGTTGTGTGGGATGTCTATAGAGGTGAGTCATGAATTGACCAAGTACTTGTAATAGTCGTGTATTCGATGCAACAGTGCTTCATTTATGGATACGCATCAGAAAATACGCACTTCAATTTATTAATTAAGGTTACTATTTTAGGTAGGCCGCACTTGCCGAATCCCGGGGTAGATAGTTTTGGCTTACACAATGCTCCCAGCAGATTTCAGAGGTTATGAATTGCTAGTATTTGTAGTATCTGGCTCTGTGATAACTAAGGTGTTTCTGACGCAAACATCATAGATTTCTACTATGTTTTTCTTCTACGTGTAGGTACTCTTCTGAGGGTCTACCCTGTGACCGACAAAGGACAAATACTTGACCTTTGCTTCTTGTCCAGTGCTGTTGTTCTTGTCAACACAGACGATAATGGATCATTAACGTCAGTGTCATCATCTCTTACAAACTTGATCGTGAGTTGTGATGACGGAACATTTTGTCTTCTGCAATGTGGAGTTGCTCAGTCGCTTCCTGCAAAACCTCTTATTGACAGGTAACTTCAAAGGGTTGATTTTGGTAGTTTCAATTTGATGTTGAATAGATCTTTCTGTTTGCGAGCGAAAGAAACAATTAAAGGAGGTTACTCCACTCACTCATATTTTAATATTAGCTAGTTCTTAATCTTAATTTATTTAAATTTATATACCTTCATAAGGCTCTAATTTATAATTTCGTTTTTTCTGTTTGTTTGTTTTTTTTCGTGGCGTACCTGTAAACTAGCTATTTAGCTAAGCGTACCGACCACGTTCAATATATTGATTGATCGATTGAAAAAACTTAGAATACTTTTTTTGTCTTCACCTATAGCAAGTAAACATTCAGCTTTTTTACTCACTGGTTTCAGCCTCTGAAGTGCCCGCTATCCGATCCTGAAGAAATTTGTCTTGACAGAAGAGACTTCGGCGGCCGCCATTTTGAACTGTACTCGGCAGCCAGGCCATGTTTATTTGACATCATTCCGTCCGACTCGAAATTGGCGGGAAGGAGAAAAACCTGCAACTGATTTTGCATCCTTCACAAGGCCATCAAAATTTATTTTTCCAAGTGATTATCCACTTCACTACCTTCACTGCTATCATTTTGGGAGTTTGGAACATGTTTGCATCAAAATTTTACGTCTCAAGAGCAGCCATAACCCAGAATGATAGTTAAAAGGCTCTTAGGAAGACATTTGGACAAAATCTCTTGGACGGAAAGACATCACGAAAATGCGGCCTGGCTGCTGAGTACTGTTCAAAATGGCGGCAACGATGTCGAATTTTGGACTTCTTTGGAGGCGAATTTCATAAGGAAAACCTGTACTTTAGAGTCTGAAACTTCGGTGAGTTGTTAAACTTAGTGCGAGGTTTTTATTAGCGTTGACAGAAAATATACGTTCTTTGGAGTGACCTGCTTTAGCTAAAATTGTTTTTCTGTTTCTGGGATCTTGAGTAGGAAGTGAAGAAGAGCTTAAATGATCTGTAACAACAACGTTGGCTACCTGTATTTAACCATTAGCTTTTAACGCTACCAGTGAAGTGTGTTTTTGGCGAGTGTCTCATGAAGGATCAATACTTTTTGGACACAACCAGCGCAATAGATCTGTAAAATTATGCACCACATCTCCCGTGCTTTCCCATCATGCAATGTTGACCTGACTTATGCTCAGCAGTTTTCATGAAAATGAACGCTGCTTGACAGAGTGGAATAAAACTCAAAAATTAATAGCCTGTAAATTATGTAATAACACTCCCTAGCTTTCATTGAATTGCTAGACATGTGCTGGCCAAAATTAGGTTTTGCGCACCGCGACATGAAGTGTCATAGAAATACTAACCAGGGGTCCGTTTCTCGAAGATCCCGAAAAGTTTTCGCATCCGGAAAGTCGTAGCAAATTCTCAAACCTTATGATTACAGAGCTGTTTTATTTACATATTCTTAATATGACCAGAAGTTCCCTTCATACAAGAAGTTTCAGGCGTATACACCTTTCTGGTTCTAGATATAGGTTAACTAAAAATGGCTTTGCGGGCCCGTATAGCTTCCGGGGCTTTCGAGAAACGGGCTTCAGGGTCGTATTAAGAAAGCAAACTTACCTCAAGAAATGAGATGTCACTATGTTAATTGTATAAAGTTAAAAACTACCTGTATTTGAACTCGTGTTTTTTAGATCAGCCCTTGACACTGAAGTCATCACGAAGGTTATTACAATGCGCCAAACACCACAAGTGGTAAGAAACAACCCTAAACACTACCTCTACTAGTTGTCATTGATAATACATGGTCATTTAGTGAGCACAAAGCAAAGTCTCTCAGAGGACTAGTATCTAGCGTGAAGAAATGGCAATGTGGACGATATTTTAGGAATTTTCCACAGCTTATTTTTGAGATTTTAATACGCCTCAGGTGCTTATTAATCTTTGGTTGTAAAGCGTGAAAATTTTGTCCAGGCTATACAGTCATGGAAGGCGAAAGGTTTTGAACGAGAAAGTCTGTGATACATGTAGTCGATCGATCTTATGAAAGCTACATCCAGGTCTCACTGAAGACCGAACCCGCTGAAATTCTCTGATAGTAAATACGTACAAAACACACAGCAACAAAATGAGAAGAAAGTGACTTTTATATCTCACTGCTTGCGTATTTTGACACCTCTTACCGGTGCAGGGATAACCTTTTTGCATCTAGAGAGAGTTTGTGTATCAGTAGAATCCGTAAGTTAGCCATCGTGCCGAAGACCGCAGTGACCACTGAAATGTGCTCGTTGGTTTATCAATAACTAAAACCGTTTCGGAATCGATTGATTCATGTGGGAGGATCAAATAATATTTGCTCATCCGGTTATTCTGGGGAAAAGAGCAGTTGCAAGTGAATGTCCCAAGAGGAATGGGTTGCAAGCGATGGACTGCTAGCAAAGTATCGGCTGATTCTCAGCCCAAACAGTCCAAAGCAGACATTGTCTAAATTTATTCACTTGTTTCTCTTTTTTTCAGATTGTTGCCGTGACGAAGAGTAGAAGAATAACCCTGTATGATGTGAACAGTTGCACAGCAATTTGCCATGTTGGGCTGCCTGTGCCTTTCCTGCTCTCATCTCAGTCGCCATGCATCTACGCTGATGGAAAGATCTTAATGTTGATTGGGGCTCAGATTGATGAAGAAAATCCTGATGACCTGGACATCGGGGCAAGTGCACCATTACAAGTCTGGTCACATCTTGTAAAAAGATCAAAGAGAACCGTTGTTGAGACTTTGCTACTTGATACACATCAAGCACCGGTTGTTTGAAGGGTGAATAACGCTATCCATCGGATAAACCGCTATCCGGTGGATAGGTGTTTGGCAAATCAAACCACGCTATCCACCAGATAGTGATTTATCAGGTCCAGATAGTGTTGTGCATTCTCTGAACAACTGGGGCCTGATTCATAATGGCTTTGTACTTGAACACCGTTTCGAGATACCAAGTTAAACATATATATATATATATATATATTTTTTTTTTTTTTTTTTTTTTTTTTTTTTGATGTTTAATCCCTAGGAATGTTTCCTTATTTCTTAGATAGCCTGCAGAACAAGCGGATTAACGTGGAAGAACGCAAAACGCGATACACGTGCGCGAGCGCGAGCGAAATAAAACAGAACAAAACATTTGAATATCTCTTACCCAATGAACACCAGAAGATTTAATGCTGGGAGTAACATCCCATTGCGGCCGGGGGATGGGTGGGGGAAAGAGAAATACTCTTAGTCTCATAGCTTTGGCATACTGTGCACTTGACCCTGTGTAGGCCAACCCCTTTGTTGCAAATATTATTTGCTCTAGAGTTAAATGAAATACTATATCTATACTTTTCACCGTAACGTTAGATCAGCGTTCGTTTTGTGTGTAGACTGTAGAGAATAGCATTGGTGTTTGTTTTTCAGACGGCCGTGCCATTTTCATATCCTCTGCAACACTTTCCAACACTTAAAAATTACTGGATAGAAGAGGTAACCGCTGATTCTTCACCATACAAACCAACCAACACCATTGATGCCAAGCTGCATTCCCTCATACAAGACAGGTAAAGTAACTTGTTACTGTTAATTAAGAAAAACAATTTGGTGGGACGAGAAGTTCCCCGATGGTTAGTGCGCTGAACTCCGAATCGTGTGGCTACTTACCTTTTGACTTTTTGATCTGGAAATCGTTGGTTAATCGTTGGGTACCATTAATTAGAAATTGGACCTCGTGTCGTACAATTAACGGACTAATATTGTGCTCGTCAAATGGGCCTAGCACTGAGCGTTGGTACGATTTTAAAATTACTCGCCCGATTACTCTCTAAGTTGTAGTCGGCCCAATTACTATCACTTATTAGTAGAATTCTACCAAAATAATTAGATTATTCGCTCTCTATTTCTACGAGGTGATGGTTTACTTGGCTTTCGGCCTCATCAACTATTACCTCATAGAAATCTGGAGCTCATAATCTAATTGTTAATTATTATCGTAACGTTTTGGATCAAACGAAATGTAAACATCATCGTGACATTTTCTTACTATGAAGGCGTCTTTCAGTTTGTACACTGACTGTTAGATCAGATTAAAACGAAAAAGAAAAAAAATGGTGAAAACTTCCTGGGGTTGAACTCGGTGACCTCTTGCCCTTGTGCAGTCTGCGGTTAGATTCGGGACTTCTTGCGGTTAAATTTTCAACGTCCCGCGTTTAGAAAAGTTCTTGCGGATTACTGATGTCAATGCCAATGCATTTCGTGAGCTAGCCGTTCATAGTGAAAGTAAAATGATAATACTTACGAGTGGACCGCTGCAGGGTTTCAGAATTTTTTTCAGGTAAATTTTGCATACAGTCGGCAAGGAGACGGAGATGATCCACATCCACCAAAACTTAGGTTTTGTCAAGACGTTTTTGCGCTGAAGGTCGCGTGTGATTGACAATCGCTATAACCACAAAACAAAGCATTTTCACTTCTTGCGCGGACTTGAGTGTTCTTCCGGCGCATATTGGGCCACATCTTGAGCTTGCATTATTTCCAAAGGAGCTACGGCACGGTTTGTGCATCTTGAAAAGTTTAGCCTAAATTTTTCAAGTTCGTCTTGTGTAATCTGTGTTAATCTTCTCCCTCCTTAACCATCCTTGTTCCTTTACGGTTTGTTATTATCTCTTTGGTGTTTTTCTATCTTAGTTAACTACTATTTTCAGGTTTCCTTCAGTTTAATGATAATTATGTACGTGACCAAAATAACTCAAAATAGCGTGACTAAGCTCCTTTAAGCTGTACTGTAGACTGGTTGGAAAGAACATTAAGGGAATTTCATCACAATGTCAAAGTTCATATTTCATTGTAAATCGCTGTTTTTTAATTTCTATATTCTTCCTTTTTTTCTTTCATAAAGACTTCTCAGTCAAGAGAACAGACAGCTGAGACTTCAGCAGAGGTGGTCTCAATATCAAACTGAATTGAAGAATATTCAGAACAACAAGATGAGAAGAAACCACTCCACTTGGCTCACTGCTAAATTTGTGAGTAGCGCCTAATTTGTACCTTCAATTCAGGTCCCGCACGTTCACGCGACACCGGAGAAACTCACATATAAGTGGTATAAATGACCAAACGTTTATAGTTTTGCTACATGGTAATTACATTGATTCAATTACATACATGTACTAGCTTAGTTCTTGAAACATTGGACATAACCCGTTATGTGACTAACCTTACGAAGAAGTATTTACCAAAACGATAAAGAAGTATGTACGTAGATGCCTCAATTTAATAATAACATAACAATACGATAAGAATTGGTTTGGTCGTTTATAACCCGTTTAATCATAACAATTACAATTTTCTCGATTGTGATTGGTTTAAAAAACTCCTATTTTCCACTAATGGCTGGTTTGCAGTGTCACGCCATCAAAAATAAAAATCATAACCATTCAATAAATTAAGTCAAGAAGCTGGGATATGAAAGATGATTGATATATAAACAACCTCGCCAAGATTTAGGTCTGTGCAGTTTTTTAATCTCCCGCTATTCGGAGAGGTGTTTCACACAAATTTATAGAGCTTTGTATGGAGTCGCCATGTTTGTGCCCCTCGGAGGGACACAAACATGGCGGCCGTAAAGTAACAGAAACATCTGCCATTGAGTTTTGCCATTGAAACGAAAAGTCATTACTGTAGAGCTCCGACACATTAAAATTAATACTTTTTCTAGAGCAACAACTGTTTATTTAGCAAAAACTTGAGCAATAACTCATCTTTTTGACCATTCGAGAGCCTTATCGGGCCGCCATTTTAATATCACACAGCGCGTAAACTTGGAAATTCCAACGTGCCCTATTTCAAAATGAGGAACCCTGTCGAGCTTAAACGCTGCAAAACATCAAGTTACTAAAGCGTCTTACATCTGATGAAACTAAAACTTCAGAAGGATTGGTAATTTCTTATTTTGGAAAATGATGACGTCACATGAAAAGCGGCAATTCACTTGCCAAGTTGTTATCGGACAGTTTGTTATCGGACAGTTCAACAAGCCAATCAAATTCAAAGTTGTAGTTTAAATCAACCAATCGCAACCTTGGTTTCAATCACCAGTAATTTACGCCTCCTTTGTCAGTCTTTAAATGCAAATTTTTCCTTTCTTCCATAACGTAGCTATACTTCTTTTCTCGGAAATTGTAATTTTTTTCTTTTTTTTTGGATTAATTGGAAATAAGACTTTGTGTCGTCCAATTCGGTCTGTAATCATACTCGTGATAAACAAATCAAACTCCCGCTGCGCGGATGTCCGATTTTGTTATCACTCGTATGATTACAGACCGAACTGGACTCCACTCAGTCCTGTTACCATTACATGATTACGTAGATATACATAACAATGCTGTTTATTAAGAACAAAAGACCAAAACTAAACACGCAAGCGGATTCCATTCGCGCGAAACTTTTTACCTGAATGTTTTGGTGTAACGTTTGCTAATTTATTTTATCACATCCTAGGTACTATAAATATGCCTTGCCGTTATTTTTAATTTATTTATTTGACAATGATGACATGAAGTCTTCTTTTCTAACGTTAATTGTTTGCTTAATTGAGTATGCAGTTGCCTCAATTAATTGCCAACCAAATAATAAGCAAGAGCTTGGTTGGTTAATAACTTGTTTTGTAATATATACGAAAATATGCAGAACGCAATGAGAGGGTCGTACAGGGGTATTCTCGTGATACGTGATTAGCTGATTTTATTTTTCGTGAAACATGAATTTAGGAAATTAGCCTTCGTGATCCGCCACTTGAAGGTTTTTTGTGACCCGTAAAGAACTTGAATTATTAACCGGTATTCGTGATTTCACCACTCTGTTCTAAGCGATTTTGAGACGCGAGTCCTCCGAAAGATCATTAAGACTGAAAACATCCGAATGTGATCTCTGTGTAATCATCGTACTTCCTATCGAGAGTGATTTTGATTTGGGATTTGTAATATGAAGCTTTAACATAGCCTTTTACGATTTTGCTTTCTTTAAACTCTCTTTCTAGCCTAAGAGCAGGTTATTAAAAAGAAAACCTTACTTGCTTATTTTCGTGATTCGGGAAAATGAAATTTTAATTTCCGTGATCTGTGATTCGCTATTTTTCCCATTCGTGAACCGTGCCAGAGCCAGAAACCCCCCCACCCTCCCCCCCCTATTGTACGACCCTCCAACGAAATGCGAATGTCTACTCGCTTATAGGTTGATATATACACGTAACAAAACAATAAGCGAGTAAATTTAAATTTATTCTCATATAACAAAAGAATATGCAAGAGCTTGGAGGCTAATAACTTGTTACGTTATGTTACGTGACGTGCTGTGACGTGACGGGACGGGACGTTACGTTATGTTAGTAAATATACATGAACAAATGAAATGCGAATGTCTACTCGCTTATAGGTTTATATATACGTAACAAAACGACAGACGTTTTCGTCATTGCTTATCTTTCGTGAAGGGATCAGTTATTTTCTCAAGAAATTCTACTTTTGCTTTATTTATATTGTTTTAATAAAGCAATAGAGTTTATATTCGCGGGCATAAATATATTTTGGGCCCGACTCACATTCATTTTTTTTTTTTTTTATTAACTCTGAGAAAAGCCCAAAACATATTTATGTCCAAGAACACAAACTCTGTTACTATTATTATCACTTTAAAGGGCATTGAGAAGATAAAAACTGAAAAAAATGACAACGAAACCGTCTGAACAATCACGCGAGCGTTTACAAGTTGAATGGCTTTTATTTTCCCTCAATGAAAATACACAATACATCAAGGGAACCTGGTTAGAAATTACAACATCTTGCTATTTGAGTTTTCAAAAATTGTAGAAGACATGAAAGGAAAGTTCCATAAAGCTTATCTCTAAGTGTTGAAATTAATTGTACATTTGCTAAACTGACACTTTTCATTAGTTTATATCAGCGAGCCAAAATTTTTAGCCCGCCAAATTCTCCATTTTAGTCCGCAAAATGCGCCACAATGCCCGACAAAGTAATAATGGCAATTTCTTAGTGCATATTTTGCTTCTGTAAATAACGTCTAATTTCTAGCATTTCATTCTCCTTAAAACTGTCAATAAGTAATTTTTGATACTTTTAAGTTTTTAGGAAACTGAAGTGGTTGAGAAAAATAGAGTATATTTTTTTATTTGTTTTATATATTTTACATTGTAAAATAATATGACCGCAGGGAATCGTTAACGAAGACTTGAGCGTGCTTTTTCTTTGCCTTTCATTCAAAACTTCTTTATCTGCCTTTTCTCTTTAATCATTAATCACCAGAGCATTTGTTTCACAGTATGTGTACTAGACATTATGGCTGCAATTAATGAAAAACCTTTCTTTTTTTCACTTCAATTTATTAGAGTATGTCTACTGGAGTTTAAAACGGACAAGTCTGAGTCGAGAAGTCTGTCGCAGCTTGAAGCGTATGGGAGAGTGTCAAGGGATTTCACAGACCATATTGATACAGATAAAGAAAAACTGAACTTTAGTCCATTGATGAGAATGGCACCTGACAATCATGTTTTTGACAAATCTCCCTATCTGGGACATTTATCGAGACCTCACGTAAACGTAATCACGAACTGCGACACGACTATTGAAACCAAACCCACGTGTCAATTTTTTTCCACGACTACTTAAGTAAACGTTAACCAGAGAGACAATTTTTATTCACAAGTTGTTAGATCGTAGTCAAGAATTTATTGGGTATACTGCAGCTTATGGCGAGTTTTTAAGTCCTTCTAAAATTGCCCTAACAGAAAATAATAAATTTCGATCATATTTTGCAAGTAAAAACGCATTAGGAAATGACATTGTTTCCGAATAGTTTAGAGCACGTGAAGGGAAGATTTACTTTAAAACTACAGTAAGAAGTAAGTAGTTTTAAATGGTTTTAAAGGCAATGTGAAGCTGTATCAAGGAAACAACAATCACGCGAGGCTCTGCGGCTGCCGCACGCGATAGAACGCGTCAAATGTTGAATAACAATGCCAATTTCATTAAAAACAGAGTAAATGGCTGTCGCCCAAAAATCATCTCGGAATTGACAAAAAATCCGCCATAAATGAAATTTGGAGCAATTTCCACGAATAACTTAACTATAATTTAGGTGAGAAGGTGCATTTAGGTCGACCAGCTGCCAATAGCGCTTTTTCAGTATAAATTACTTGAAACATATAAAGCAGACCACATTGGCGATTTCGAGGCTTGGTGAGTCAAACAAAAATGAATATCACATCGGGAGCTAATATTACTTCAAACAACGCTCCTGGCTCCAAAAAACATGTTCATTCCAAGGTAAAAGGCATTGCATGGTGTAGCGCGTTCATTTTGACGACTTTGCTTGTTGTGGCTGGAAACCTTCTCACTATTTGTACTGTTTGCTGCAAACAAAAGTCTTCGTAGAAAAAGTTTGTTTCTTGTCATGAATACGGCGTTTGCTAACCTGATGCTAGGAACACTATCAATGCCTGGCTACATCTTCTTCATCGGAGAGTACAATTTTCAACTGTGGACGGGACGCATGTCTTCATCTTTGGATTACGCCCATGATCTGGTCGATACGTTTTTTATGCATGCTTCGTTAATTTCCGCAGCGATGATTTCTGGTGAGAGATTTTACGCTATAGCGTCGCCACACAGATGTAAGCGATCACCGTCAACGAAAAACTACTGCGCCATTATTTCGATATCTTGGATACTTAGGGGCCGTTCATTTTTTATAAGGTAGGGGGGGCTGGTGGGATTTGGGGGGGGGGGCCATGCGAAAAAAAATGGCTTTCGAGGGGGGGCCATCCCAAAAAAATAAGGGAAAAAGGGGGGGTCACGTGAAATATTTTAGTAAAACTTTAAAATGGGATAATGTTTGAATATCAAAAAAAATTGCTACAGAATAAACATAGAAGGCAGGATACAAATTTATTACAAACTTTCCTTCTGCTTTAAAAAAACGTTTGGCGACAAAAAGCATTTGTAGCTACTGAAAAGAAGTATTTAACACTGTTATTTTCGAATGCAACTTTCACTGGCACTCATCTTCATCTTCGCTGTCGTCAAGTTCTTCGTCGCCGCTTGTGCTGCTACGGGAGTCTCTTTCACCAATGCTACAAGAAGCAGCAATGCTTTCCGTCAGAGTGTACTCTTCAGGGTACATGAAGGTGTAAACATAATCTCTGACTTCCTGCTCAAGGTTGGTGGTGATTCTGCTTCTTGCAGCATTGGTGAAATAATTCCCTTCCATTGGACTGAAAGAGTGTGGAATCGTGTTCCTTTACATCTTTCAATTTGACATTCAACTTTTCCACCATTGCCCTGTGCTCTTTGATGGAGAAGTTCAGTTTTCTTCCATCACTGGGCTTCAACCGGTACCCTGGCATGGAAAACTCACTCGCCCTTTCTGAACAGCCATCCGCACTTAGAAAGATTGCTTCTTTTGCTTGTAAGATGTCAAACTGCCTGGATAGTTCAGCTGTAAACCTTTTCTTAAACGACTCGTCGATTTCGCCATTATTGCGCATTTTGGAATGAGCCTCTTTCATGATGCTCATGTAGTAATGCGCTCTTTTCCCGCTTGGATTAACAATATAGCCAAGGCTTGTTTTCCGCAGATCCTGAGGTATGGTTGTATCATCAGCAGAGGAGGAACTAGTGACCTACCAGAAAAGGAAAGACGATTTTTTTATTTATTATATTGAACTGATATTATTGAATGATCATGGTTCGTGTAACCATTTAATGTTGTATTCGTGTAGTGAAATGTAGACCTGAGTCAAACGATATATTAAAAGACACATACTATTTTAAAAATGTTCAAACAGTTTTAGGTGCTATCTTTACAATAGGAAAATACAGAAGTTTCTCATTATAAAAGTGAAGCATACATGCGTTTTTAATGTCCAGATAAAAATAGGAACACTGACAAGAAATTAACACTTACCGGCTCATCTTCTTGTACTTCAACAGCTTTCTGTTTTACCTGCACAGGGCAACATTTACACATGCCTATCACTAGAGTAGAGGAAAAAACCTTCCAAATAAAGACATCTGTAAATTAAATGCAAGAATGTGTTTCACACAACACATCAACAGATTTCCAGTTTTTTCACAACACTTCGTACTTGGTTCAGTATCACAATGCAGGAGCAAGGAAAGACTCTGTTCCAGGCCACTGTTACTTCCGTAAGATTGAGAAGTTTATGAATGAACACTACGAGGAGGGGGAGAACTACAGGGAGTTTCTAAAGTTGTCCTGTCAAGAAAAGGTAGGAGAAATTTGTTCTTTTTGTTGTGAATGGACTGGACCACCCATAGTAAGATACCCTAAACCAGTTCCAGACCATTCCTGCCTACCGGAATACCACTACCTCTCCTACCAGAAGACCCCAAAAGAAGGGCGTGATCCAGATGACTGGCAGCCAAGGGTCCAAGCGAAGAAAGAGCATGGAAGTGGCAGGCTGGTTTTATCTGACCCAGAGAGCATTGCTCTATTTGCAGATAAGTTTATTGTCAAAAGTTTGTGGTGGATTATCTTCAGCATCTTGAAGTGCTGGAATTTAAAGGGAAAAAGAGAGCAGAAGAAAAGGCAAAGTTAAGTAGGGACGCAAAAAATAAATCATATGAGGATTATCCTTGGACTGAGTTGTTCGAAGATCTAACCAAGCTTAAAACGCTACGTGTTCCAGAACTAAACAAGTACTTGAACCACCACGGGCTGAAGCAGCATTTGAAAAGCAGCAAGAGTGAGAAAGTAAAGGCAATTGTAAGACATTCATACTTGCAGCAGAAGAGTCCTCTCAGAGCTGGCCAACCAACAATGAGAAATGCAAGGACATTGACACAAAATGACAACAGGGCAAGTGCTGACAGCAGTGAAACGGATGAAAGTGACAATGATGAGTATGACAGTGATACCATTGACTCTGGGGGAGAAGATGTCTCAAGTGATGTCATTCTTGCATTCATCAATTCAGATGAGAAAGATGCCAATGAGAGGCCAAATGCCACACGCTCAGGGCGAGCCATAACTAGGAGATCCGAAATTGACTTCTCTTTCTTTTGATTTGTTTTTTAAACAACAGCTCTCTGTAGTAGAGGGATTGTAAATATTGTCTTCATAGTGAGCACAATAACGTGAAGCAGGGGGATAATAGAGAAATATTAAAAAAGTTGAAATCTAAATATTGTTTGTTCAATTTTTTTTGTGGGGGGGGGGGGTCATCCCAAAAAATGACCGCTATAAGGGGGGGGGCATGTGAAAAAATTGGTAAGCTGAGGGGAGGTCATGCGATTTTTAAATGGTGCTTCCCAAATCCCACCAGCCCCCCCCCCCCCCCCCTCCCTCATAAAAAATGAACGGTCCCTTACAATTCTTGTAACTGCATTTGAAATAACACTGGGTCACTTAACTTCTCCGGAATATGAGAATTATGCTTGGCTGTCTTTCGGTTTGATAATAACGTTCGTTATTTGTGGTTGTAACATCAGTATTTGGAGTATCATCAGTATTTCGCACATCTAAAATGTGTGCGAATTTGCAAGTTTTTGGGTTGTTTTTATTTTCCGTGCTCAGGCTGACGTAAGCGACCGGAAATGAAATTTCACCTCCTTAGCAACGCGCGCGAGCGCGCGCATGAATCGGTTAATGGCCCTTAATGTACAGCTAGTTGCGCTTTGACAAAGACAAATATTAATTAACGACTTGTCAAGGAAAGCCAAAATGGCGGTAAAACAACCTTTCCGAAGACATTTTACATCGTGTAAACTACGACGTTAAAAGAATTAAAAACGTTTAAACCCTTTGAAGTGTTAAGAATGCGTGGTAAGAAACCAAAACGACCACCAACACCTCCCTCAGAGGATGAAAGAGAAGATAATTTTGTCGCAGATCCGACAATATTGTTTCCGAATAGTTTAGGGCAGGTGAAGGGAAGATTTACTTTAAGACTACAATAAGAAGTAAGGAGTTTTAAATGGTTTTAAAGGCAATGTGAAGCTGTATCAAGGAAACAAAATCACGCGAGGCTCTGCGGCTGCCGCACGCGATAGAACGCGTCAAATGTTGAATAACAATGCCAATTTCATTCAAAACATAGTAAATGGCTTTTGCCCAAAAATAAATCATCTCGGACGTGACAAAAAATCCGCCATAAATGAAATTTGGAGCAATTGCCATGAATAACTTAACTATAATTTAGGTCGAACGTGCATTTAGGTCGACCAGCTGCCAATAGCGCTTTTTCAGTATAACTTAGTTGAAACATATAAAGCAGACCACATTTGCCTTTAACAGCTTCTCGTGGCTCATTACAGAATTACGATATATTTGTTCCCGCATTGGCGATTTCGAGGCTTGATGAATCAAACAAAAGTGAATATCACATCGGGAGCTAATATTACTTCGAACAACGCCTCTGGCTCCGAAATGATTGTTCATTCCAAGGCAGATGGCATTGCATGGTGCAGCGCGTTCATTTTGACGACTTTGCTTGTTGTGGCTGGAAACCTTCTCACTATTGTACTGTTTGCTGCAAACAAAAGTCTTCGTAGAAAAAGTTTGTTTCTTGTCATCAATATGGCGTTTGCTGACCTGATGCTAGGAACACTATCAATGCCTGGCTACATCTTCTTCATCGGAGAGTACAATTTTCAACTGTGGACGGGACGCATGTCTTCATCTTTGGATTACGCCCATGATCTGGTCGATACGTTTTTTATGCATGCTTCGTTAATTTCCGCAGCGATGATTTCTGGTGAGAGATTTTACGCTATAGCGTCGCCACACAGATATAAGCGATCACCGTCAACGAAAAACTACTGCGCCATTATTTCGATGTCTTGGATACTTACAATTCTTGTAACTGCATTTGAAATAACACTGGGTCACTTAACTTCTCCGCAATATGAGAATTATGCTTGGATGTCTTTCGGTTTGATAATAACGTTCGTTATTTGTGGTTGTAACATCAGTATTTGGAGAAAGTTTCAGAACGTAGAACTTACTTTCCAAGCACAGAACCGGGCAGCACGATACAGACGTTTAACAAAAACCTTATTGTTTGTATCTGTTCTCGCGCTTCTCTCGTGGCTGCCCTTAATTATGATGGATGCTTTAGAAGTTATTTTTGAGGTCACAATTCCTGCAGGTAATTTTTATTACGCAGTAACCCTTCTGAATTATTCGAACTCTTTTCTCAATCCAGTTGTGTATGGATTAAGAATTCCCGAGTTTAGACGGGCAATGGCTATTTTCTGTTTTAAGAGGATACTGGCGGCCAATATCAAAAATGCTGAACGAAGATGTAGACACAGTTCCAGTTGAACCTTGGATACACGGCTGAAAACACCACGAATGCCGAGTCATAGTCATCGACGAACGTCCTTAGAAGTGGAAATTACACAGGATACTTCACTGTGATGAAAAACTGTCTTTTCGTCTTGTTTATTCTAGGGGAAAAGCTTTAAACTCGATGGGAAAACGAGTTGCAGAAAACTCAAAACGCGTAATTAAGGGTGCGTTGTGTCACGCCCACGAAAGTAACTTGTGCTCCATTTGTGCTTAAATATCAGGGACAATATAAAATATGGAAGGAGGAATTATAAGAGAATGATATTAACATACATGTGGCTGGAAATGGACTCAATAATATTTCAATTTTGCACGTAGGCTTTTTCAAGTAAGTTTAAACAGATGCCATCTGGTTACTCTATGTCTGTTAATATTAATGATTGTCTCGTCTTAGTTGTCTTCTGGCGATCGTGAAATTTTACCGCATTATTTATCGATTATTTGTCTCTTAATATTAATGATTGCCTCCTCTTAATTGTCTTCTGGCGATCGTGAAATTTTACCACATTATTTATCGATAGATATCTTTCCCGCGCTCCTACAAACCTTTTGAGCTTTCTGTAGAATTTAAACGTTTAACTGTTTTAAGAAGAGCTTTCATAGGAATCCGAAAATTTCACCAAGCTTTCTTAGCAAATGTCAATACATTTACCTGAATTAAGGGCCCATTAACCGATCTTTTCGAGCCGTTGCTAAGGAGAATTTAGTCTCATATAACTTCATCATTTTTAGTTAGTTCAGAGTTATTTCATGTGTTTCAACTTTTTCATGATCAGTAACACTAGTGATGACGTCATCAGGCCACGCCCATGGTCATGTGACTAATACAGAAAAAATGCAAAGGCTACCAGGCAAATTACTTTCTCGGGATTTTTTTCATTGATTTAATACTTTAATTTAAATCCTCATTACGCTATGCATCGATTTTGTTTCATTTCTAAAAGGTCAGAATTTGAGAGCATTTCAAAATATTGAAAAATTCGTAATTTTCTAAAGAAAACATGATTTCGAAAAAGGAATGCATAGCTATGTTGCCAACGTTGGCTTTAATCGAAATTCGTGGAAAAAAGCTGGATTTAATCAAAAACCGCGTTTCCTTTAGCATTTAAAGAAACCGGAAGTGCGCCCGATATCTATTGGAAGTTACCCTATCAGCGCGTGCGCAATTTACACTACCAGCGCACTTCGGTAAGATCAAACAAAGCCACACGGATTTGCTCTTGTTTTTCTGTCTTTCTCTTATTTTGTCTCTGCTTGTACTTTTTTTTACTTTGCATTTTGCGAAACACAAAGAAAAACATCTAAAACGAGTGCGAATTTGCAAGTTTTTGGGTTGTTTTTATTTTCCGTGCTCAGGCTGACGTAAGCGACCGGAAATGAAATTTCACTTCCTTAGCAACGCGCGCGAGCGCGCGCATGAATCGGTTAATGGCCCTTAATGTACAGCTAGTTGCGCTTTGACAAAGACAAATATTAATTAACGACTTGTCAAGGAAAGCCAAAATGGCGGTAAAACAACCTTTCCGAAGACATTTTACATCGTGTAAACTACGACGTTAAAAGAATTAAAAACGTTTAAACCCTTTGAAGTGTTAAGAATGCGTGGTAAGAAACCAAAACGACCACCAACACCTCCCTCAGAGGATGAAAGAGAAGATAATTTTGTCGCAGATCCGACAATATTGTTTCCGAATAGTTTAGGGCAGGTGAAGGGAAGATTTACCTTAAAACTACAATAAGAAGTAAGGAGTTTTAAATGGTTTTAAAGGCAATGTGAAGCTGTATCAACGAAACAACAATCACAGGAGGCTCTGCGGCTGCCGCACGCGATAGAACGCGTCAAATGTTGAATAACAATGCCAATTTCATTCAAAACATAGTAAATGGCTTTCGCCCAAAAATAAATCATCTCGGACGTGACAAAAAATCCGCCATAAATGAAATTTGGAGCAATTGCCATGAATAACTTAACTATAATTTAGGTCGAACGTGCATTTAGGTCGACCAGCTGCCAATAGCGCTTTTTCAGTATAACTTAGTTGAAACATATAAAGCAGACCACATTTGCCTTTAACAGCTTCTCGTGGCTCATTACAGAATTACGATATATTTGTTCCCGCATTGGCGATTTCGAGGCTTGATGAATCAAACAAAAGTGAATATCACATCGGGAGCTAATATTACTTCGAACAACGCCTCTGGCTCCGAAATGATTGTTCATTCCAAGGCAGATGGCATTGCATGGTGCAGCGCGTTCATTTTGACGACTTTGCTTGTTGTGGCTGGAAACCTTCTCACTATTGTACTGTTTGCTGCAAACAAAAGTCTTCGTAGAAAAAGTTTGTTTCTTGTCATCAATATGGCGTTTGCTGACCTGATGCTAGGAACACTATCAATGCCTGGCTACATCTTCTTCATCGGAGAGTACAATTTTCAACTGTGGACGGGACGCATGTCTTCATCTTTGGATTACGCCCATGATCTGGTCGATACGTTTTTTATGCATGCTTCGTTAATTTCCGCAGCGATGATTTCTGGTGAGAGATTTTACGCTATAGCGTCGCCACACAGATGTAAGCGATCACCGTCAACGAAAAACTACTGCGCCATTATTTCGATGTCTTGGATACTTACAATTCTTTTAACTGCATTTGAAATAACACTGGGTCACTTAACTTCTCCGGAGTATGAGAATTATGCTTGGATGTCTTTCGGTTTGATAATAACGTTCGTTATTTGTGGTTGTAACATCAGTATTTGGAGAAAGTTTCAGAACGTAGAACTTACTTTCCAAGCACAGAACCGGGCAGCACGATACAGACGTTTAACAAAAACCTTATTGTTTGTATCTGTTCTCGCGCTTCTCTCGTGGCTGCCCTTAATTATGATGGATGCTTTAGAAGTTATTTTTGAGGTCACAATTCCTGCAGGTAATTTTTATTACGCAGTAACCCTTCTGAATTATTCGAACTCTTTTCTCAATCCAGTTGTGTATGGATTAAGAATTCCCGAGTTTAGACGGGCAATGGCTATTTTCTGTTTTAAGAGGATACTGGCGGCCAATATCAAAAATGCTGAACGAAGATGTAGACACAATTCCAGTTGAACCTCGGATACACGGCTGAAAACACCACGAATGCCGAGTCATAGTCATCGACGAACGTCCTTAGAAGTGGAAATTACACAGGATACTTCACTGTGATGAAAAACTGTCTTTTCGTCTTGTTTATTCTAGGGGAAAAGCTTTAAACTCGATAGGAAAACGAGTTGCAGAAAACTCAAAACGCGTAATTAAGGGTGCGTTGTGTCACGCCCACGAAAGTAACTTGTGCTCCATTTGTGCTTAAATATCAGGGACAATATAAAATATGGAAGGAGGAATTATAAGAGAATGATATTAACATACATGTGGCTGGAAATGGACTCAATAATATTTCAATTTTGCACGTAGGCTTTTTCAAGTAAGTTTAAACAGATGCCATCTGGTTACTCTATGTCTGTTAATATTAATGATTGTCTCGTCTTAGTTGTCTTCTGGCGATCGTGAAATTTTACCGCATTATTTATCGATTATTTGTCTCTTAATATTAATGATTGCCTCCTCTTAATTGTCTTCTGGCGATCGTGAAATTTTACCACATTATTTATCGATAGATATCTTTCCCGCGCTCCTACAAACCTTTTGAGCTTTCTGTAGAATTTAAACGTTTAACTGTTTTAAGAAGAGCTTTCATAGGAATCCGAAAATTTCACCAAGCTTTCTTAGCAAATGTCAATACATTTACCTGAATTAAGGGCCCATTAACCGATCTTTTCGAGCCGTTGCTAAGGAGAATTTAGTCTCATATAACTTCATCATTTTTAGTTAGTTCAGAGTTATTTCATGTGTTTCAACTTTTTCATGATCAGTAACACTAGTGATGACGTCATCAGGCCACGCCCATGGTCATGTGACTAATACAGAAAAAATGCAAAGGCTACCAGGCAAATTACTTTCTCGGGATTTTTTTCATTGATTTAATACTTTAATTTAAATCCTCATTACGCTATGCATCGATTTTGTTTCATTTCTAAAAGGTCAGAATTTGAGAGCATTTCAAAATATTGAAAAATTCGTAATTTTCTAAAGAAAACATGATTTCGAAAAAGGAATGCATAGCTATGTTGCCAACGTTGGCTTTAATCGAAATTCGTGGAAAAAAGCTGGATTTAATCAAAAACCGCGTTTCCTTTAGCATTTAAAGAAACCGGAAGTGCGCCCGATATCTATTGGAAGTTACCCTATCAGCGCGTGCGCAATTTACACTACCAGCGCACTTCGGTAAGATCAAACAAAGCCACACGGATTTGCTCTTGTTTTTCTGTCTTTCTCTTATTTTGTCTCTGCTTGTACTTTTTTTTACTTTGCATTTTGCGAAACACAAAGAAAAACATCTAAAACGAGTGCGAATTTGCAAGTTTTTGGGTTGTTTTTATTTTCCGTGCTCAGGCTGACGTAAGCGACCGGAAATGAAATTTCACTTCCTTAGCAACGCGCGCGAGCGCGCGCATGAATCGGTTAATGGCCCTTAATGTACAGCTAGTTGCGCTTTGACAAAGACAAATATTAATTAACGACTTGTCAAGGAAAGCCAAAATGGCGGTAAAACAACCTTTCCGAAGACATTTTACATCGTGTAAACTACGACGTTAAAAGAATTAAAAACGTTTAAACCCTTTGAAGTGTTAAGAATGCGTGGTAAGAAACCAAAACGACCACCAACACCTCCCTCAGAGGATGAAAGAGAAGATAATTTTGTCGCAGATCCGACAATATTGTTTCCGAATAGTTTAGGGCAGGTGAAGGGAAGATTTACTTTAAGACTACAATAAGAAGTAAGGAGTTTTAAATGGTTTTAAAGGCAATGTGAAGCTGTATCAACGAAACAACAATCACAGGAGGCTCTGCGGCTGCCGCACGCGATAGAACGCGTCAAATGTTGAATAACAATGCCAATTTCATTCAAAACATAGTAAATGGCTTTTGCCTAAAAATAAATCATCTCGGACGTGACAAAAAATCCGCCATAAATGAAATTTGAAGCAATTGCCATGAATAACTTAACTATAATTTAGGTCGAACGTGCATTTAGGTCGACCAGCTGCCAATAGCGCTTTTTCAGTATAACTTAGTTGAATCATAAAAAGGAGACCACATTTGCCTTGAACAGCTTCTCGTGGCTCAGTACAGAATTACGATATATTTGTTCCCGCATTGGCGATTTCGAGGCTTGATGAGTCAAACAAAACTGAACATCACATCGGGAGCTAATATTACTTCGAACAACGCCCCTGGCTCCAAAATGATTGCTCATTCCAAGGCAGAAGGCATTGCATGGTGCAGCGCGTTCATTTTGACGACTTTGCTTGTTGTGGCTGGAAACCTTCTCACTATTGTACTGTTTGCTGCAAACAAAAGTCTTCGTAGAAAAAGCTTATTTCTTATCATCAATATGGCGTTTGCTGACCTGATGCTAGGAACACTATCGATGCCTGGCTACATCTTCTTCATCGGAGAGTACAATTTTCAACTGTGGACGGCACGCATGTCTTCATCTTTGGATTACGCCCATGATCTGGTCGATACGTTTTTTATGCATGCTTCGTTGATTTCCGCAGCGATGATTTCTGGTGAGAGATTTTACGCTGTAGCATCGCCACACAGATATAAGCGATTACTGCCAACGACTGCGCTATTATTTCGATGTCTTGGATACTTACAATTCTTGTAACTGCATTTGAAATAACACTGGGTCACTTAACTTCTCCGGAATATGAGAATTATGCTTGGATGTCTTTCGGTTTGATAATAACGTTCGTTATTTGTGGTTGTAACATCAGTATTTGGAGAAAGTTTCAAAACGCAGAACTTACTTTCCAAGCACAGAACCGGGCAGCGCGAAACAGAAGTTTAACAAAAACCTTGATGTTTGTATCTGTTCTCGCCCTTCTCTCGTGGCTGCCCTTAATTATCATGGATGCTTTAGAAGTTATTTTTGAGGTTACAATTCCTGCAGGTAATTTTTATTACGCAGTAACCCTTCTGAATTATTCGAACTCTTTTCTCAATCCAGTTGTGTATGGATTAAGAATTCCCGAGTTTAGACGGGCGCTGGCTATTTGCTGTTTTAAGAGGAAACTGGCGGTCAATATCAAAAATACTGAACGAAGATGTAGACACAGTTCCAGTTTAACCTCGGATACACGGCTGAAAACACTACGAATGACGAGTCATAGTCATCGACGAACGTCCTTGGAAGTGGAATGTACACAGGATACTTCACTGTGATGAAAAACTGCCTTTGCGTCTTGTGTATTAACTCAAAACACGTAATTAAGGGTGCGTTGTGTCACGCCCAAGACAATAACTTTTGCTTCAATTGGTTCTTAAGTATCAGGGACAATGTAAAATATGGAGGGAGAAATTATAACAGAATGATATTAACATACATGTGGCTGAAAATGGACTCAATAATATTTCAATTTTGAACACAGGCTTTTTTAAAGTGAGTTGAAACAGATGCCATCTGGTTACTCTATGTCTCTTAATATTAATGATTGTCTCGTCTTAATTGCCTTCTGGCGATCGTGAAATTTTACCGCATTATGGCATGGTTATAAGACAGACAATGAGAAAGATGAAAGTGCTGCTGTCACGTGTGTGGAACAAAGAAAGACATCATTTTTATTCTGACTTATAATTTCATTCATTTGCAATGCAGTACCGATAAAGGAAAGTTGGTTGGAAATCTACAAAGTTCCTAAAGATGCTTGGGTGAAGGAGGTAGAAACCACAGTGGCCACTGTGGTAGCTCGTTCTAGGAAACCTACAATGGTTCAATCAACAGCACCAGTGAGCTCATTTTTAAACAAATTCCTTTTCATGTGTTGCTAAAAGTGCAGTTAACTTAAGTAAATAAAGATGGTGAATTTTAAGCTCGGTAATGAAATGTGAAAAGTGAACTGATCAATATGACATGAGCGTGGGACAAAGAAAAAATCTGAGTCCCTGACAGGAATCGAACCCTTGACCTCATAAACACTGGGCGGGTGCTCTATCCATAGAGCGCCTGCCTGGTGGATAGAGCGCCCACCCGGTGTTTGGGAAGTCATGGGTTCGATTCCTGTCGGGGACTGAGGTTTTTTCTTTGTCCCACGCTCGTCTCACGTTGATCAGTTCACTTTGCACTCAACTTATTTGTACTGTTGCAACTCTCAAGATCTGGACGATTCCGCAGCTGTACCAGACCAGCTTCTAAAATCCTCTGAAGAGCAAGATCCAGCTACTGGAACTGTAAGTTACATTCTGCAAATTATGTGAAAGTTTGTTAGTTACAAAAATCATACAAAAAGTAGCTTGGTGATCTAGTATGGAGCAGTAACAACTAAGCATAAGTTTTCTGCTTGAGTGCTATGATAATATTTTTCGGAGATCTATCTGAAAATGTAAGAATTTTGTTCAAAACTGCATCCTTTGTTGATGAACAGACTAGACTAAACCTGACTAAGCACCCACCTGGCAAACCACCTGAGCCTCAAGACAGTCGTGACAGTCCACAATAACCTGATAAGAACTTACTTGTACACTGTAACCAGCCAAGCCTTTCAATCAGTGCTAATGTATTCTATGTTTTCTGTTAGTCTCCACCATGTTCAAGACCAAGCTCTGCTCAGCTGGCTGGTCAGAACCAGCCTGGCCTCTCAGCAGTCTCGTTCACTAAGTCTACAGCAGTACTACGTGTGTGACCCCCTGCTCCAGTTGGCCCTTGTGTAGCCACTAACTGCTCTGCAGCTTTAAAAGCCACTGATTCAGAGGGAAATGTCATTGGCATTGGTTCTAGTCAAGTGTTGATGTCGCAGTTTTTTGACAGCTGCGATAAAACATTCCGTCAGCTTCACAAGAACGAACTGCAGTATCTGAATAAAAATGACGAGGATCTGACAAGGTTACTAGCCACTTCAGTCCCTTGAATTCTCCTCACATGATATCAGGAAATCTCATGACAGAAGGCATCATGGGGTAATGCTACATACATACATGTACCACGATTAATAATTCTTCCATTATCCTCATTCTTTGAAGTTTCAAGCAGTCTTAGATGTTAACGCCGCGGGTAGTTACTGTATATTTAATTTGTGCATTCTACTTCTATTACAGCTTTCCTAAAATACATTTCTTAACACCTGGGAGGTTGGTTCCATCAGGATTGGAGTCTGCACCTGGTAAGTGGAATCAGCCTGTTAGGCTGTACTGCTCAGTGAGGCAGTAACAATAACAGCAAGAGCCCTTGGCCTCTCCACCGGGTTTTGTTCCCCTGGTGCATGAATGTCACCTCCATTCTGAAGCCCCATCCATCTCAGACTTGCCTTCAAGCTGGTAATTACTAACATAACAGTGACATGAAGAACTTTTACTAAATGTTTTTAGTATCACCCAACTAGTGGACTAATGCAAATCCTGCATTTTGATTGGCTACGCTACTAGGGGACTATTAGTAATAGTCATCGAGTAGCGAAATTGGCGCCATCGAGCGTGACGCTTTCTTTCGTTTTATTCCCAAATAAATATTTCTTCAACTTGCATTTGCTAACTTTATTATTACCTTTTCTGTCCGACTAGTTGGGTGATACTAAAACAATTAGACCCTTCGCCCGCAAGGACTATGGGTCTAATTGTTAACTATTGTCTCACATTTGATGAGGGGCAAAGCCTAGAACAAACTATCAAAGTTAGAGTCTCCTTGTAGCATAGCCCATCAACCAACTGTTCAAATCAGGAAAGAAATAGATTGGTTTTATTTAGATCAGATTTTCCAGGGAAACACACAGTTGAAGCCATCATCAACACTTGACAAGCTCCTGCTGCCAGACATCTATCCACTGTTAGACTACCAAGTGTAGCCAATCAGATTGTGTGTTTAAATCTTGATAAAGTTGTGGGGTTGTAAAGGATAATTTATTTGGGGATCTTAAAATTCTTTGCAAAGATTCTGCAAAACTATTAGAAGATCCTACAGGATCCTTCAAGTCCTATTACAGATCCCTGAAGATCTTAGCAAGTTTTTCTTAAAAGATCTTAGGAGGGATGTATAAGAAGGATCTTCACGGGGACTCAAGTGAAGGATCTTTACTGAAACCTGTATGATTCTATCTAAGATCTTTAAGTAAGATCCTAAAGGATTTTGATTAGGATTGTAAAAAACTTTTACGTTTTGCGGTAGTCCTGTGCTACCAGCCACCGACAAAACAACAAAGCATCTAGGACGTGGCAGGGTTCTTATAGTAAGCTAGTAAGTTCCCTTCTATTTAAGATACTCCAGCTTTACGATACTATAGGATGCTGTATGTAACACGTTCGGTTTGGCCCACTATCAGGAGACGTACAAACGGCTCTTCAGGAGTCAATCGAAAGTGCTTTTAATCAAGTCTCTTACTTTCGTGATCTTAGACGTTCAGTGAGCTATCGAGAGTATTGAATATATAAGTGATGCCAATCATACTATGATCAAATGTCACGTGAATCATATCAATGTCAATAAACAATCTATTGTGTCCATATTGTAACACTTTACAAGAATTTTGCCATGAAATTAGGCCCGCACAGGTTGTTCTAAGTAGTATTTTTCAGCTACTAAAGTGTGCAGTGTATGCGCATTAAGGCATTTATTGTTTTGTTCAAGTAAGGTCAACTCCTTGTCAGTATGGTGGTCTGGAGGAACTCAGCTATTTATTTATTCACTTCTCAAGACTGCAAAAGGTATGGAATTAATCAAAACATTTTAACAAAAATGTCAACTTTTTCTAACACATCTCAATGTGTTTTTGGCCGTAGTCGAAGAAAGTATACATATAAAAGGAAAATATGTGAAGTCTAATTCACTACACATGAACTGACATTGTATATTTTTATCTGATGTAAAATGCTCTGCAGTAATAATGACTTACTTGTACGTGTTGTTCTACTTGCATTTTGAAAATTCTATGAAAATTCTATGACAATGATTTATAAACGGGTAAACAATTTAAAACCTGCTCGCTGCAATTTGGATATATTGTTCTGTAATAGAAAATTCTGGATTTAATGATTATACCTACAGGTGTAGAGATTATGCAGGCGTAGCAAACAATAGAAAATTGACAATATTCTACTTAACCTATGTCATAAAGTTTGGAGCATAGCAATAGTGACAGTGTGTAATAGTACAAATTTTCACTAAAGGCGCTTAATGATGGTCACTAGACCTTGTTGATCACAGCAACTGAACGAATTGCTTGAAAGTCGAAAGGCAAAATTATAGTTCAGCGCAGGTTTGCTTTGTTTCTTCTTCAGATCTGGAGCATAAGCCAGACATAGTGTGGCCTCACTCGGACCAGATAATCATTAGCGCAGTTAGTGAGTGTGGCTCTTTCATGGCCATGGGTCTAAAAACAGGAACAGTCGATGTGTGGGATGTCTATAGAGGTGAGTCATGAATTAACCAAGTACTTGTAATTGTCGTGTATTCGATGCAACAGTGCTTCACTTATGGATACGCACCAAAAAATACGCACTTCAATTTATTGATGAAGGTTACTATTCTAGGTACGCCGCACTTGTCGAATCCTCGGGTAGATAGTTTTGGCTTACACAATGCTCCCTGCAGATTTCAGAGGTAATGAATTGCTAGTATTTGTAGTATCTGACTCTGTGATAACTAAGGTGTTTCTGACGCAAACATCATAGATTTATACTATTTTTTTCTTCTACATATAGGTACTCTTCTAAGGGTCTACCCTGTGGCCGACAAAGGACAAATACTTGACCTTTGCTTCTTGTCCAGTGCTGTTGTTCTTGTCAACACAGAAGCTAATGGATCATTAACGTCAGTGTCATCATCTCTTACAAACTTGATCGTGAGTTGCGATGACGGAACATTTTGTCTTCTGCAATGTGGAGTTGCTCAGTCGCTTCCAGCAAAACCTCTTGTTGACAGGTAACTTCAAAGGGTTGATTTTGGTAGTTTCAATTTGATGTTGAATAGATCTTGCTGTTTGCGATCGAAAGAAACAATTAAAGAAGAAGGTCACTCTACTCACTTATATTTTAATATTAGCTAGTTCTTAATCTTAATTTATTTAAATTTATATACCTTCATAAGGCTCTTATAATTTCCTTTTTTCGTTTTTTTTCGTGGCGTACTAGCTTTTTAGCTAAGCGTACCGACCACGTTAAATATATTGATTGCTTGATTCAAAAAACTTACTTTTTTTGTCTTCACCTATAACAAGTAAACATTCAGCTTTTTTATTCACTGAAATTTCAGCCTCTGAAGTGCCCGCTATCCTAAAGAAATTCGTCTCGACAGAATAGAGTTCGGCTACCGCCATTTTCAACTGTACTCGGCAGCCATGCCGTGTTTATTTGACATCATTCCGTCCGACTCGAAATTGGCGGGAAGGAGAAAAACCTGCAACTGATTTTGCATCCTTCACAAAGCCATCAAAATTTATTTTTCCAAGTTATTATCGACTTCACTACCTTCACTGCTATCATTTTGGGAGTTTGGAACTTGTTCGGATCAAAATTTTACGGCGTAAGAACAGGCATAACCCAGAAGGATAGTTAAAAGGCTCTTAGGAAGCCATTTGGACAAAATCTCTTGGACGGAATGACCTCACGAAAACGTGGCCTGGCTACTGAGTACTGTTCAAAATGGCGGCAACGATGTCGAATTTTGGACTTCTTTGGAGGCGAATTTCATAAGGAAAACCAGCACTTTAGAGGCTGAAACTTCGGTGAGTTGTTAAACTTAGTGCGAGGTTTTTATTAGCGCTGACAAAAAATATACGTTTTTTGGAGTGACCTACTTTAGCTAAAAATGTTTTTCTGTTTCTGGGATCTTGAGTAGGAAGTGAAGAAGAGCTTAAATGATCTGTAACAACAACGTTGCCTATCTGTATTTAACCATTAGCTTTTAACGCTACCAGTGAAGTGTGTCTTTGGCGAATGTCTCTTGAAGGATCAATACTGTTTGGACACCACCAGCGCAATAGATCTGTAAAATTATGCACCATCTCTTCCGTGCTTCCCATTATGCAAGGTGGACCTGACTTCTGCCCAGCAGTTTTCATTAAAATGAACGCTGCTTGACAGAGGGGAATAAAACTCAAAAATTAATAACCTGTAAATTCTGTGATAACACTTCCTAGCTTTCATTGAATGCTATTTAACAATTAGACCCGTAGCCCACAGGGGTTACGGGTCAATAGCCCATGACGCGAAGGCGAATGGACTATTGACCTGTGGCCCTTGTGGGCGAAGGGTCTAATTATTTAGTATCACCCACCTAGTCGGACAGAAAAGGCAATAATAAAGTTAGCAAATGCAAGGTGAAGAAATATTTATTTGGGAATAAAACGAAAGAAAGCGTCACGCTCGATTGCGCCAATTTCGCTACTCGAGGACTATTACTGATAGTCCTCTAGTAGCGTAGCCAATTAAAATGCAGGATTTGCATTTGTCCACTGGTTGGGTGATACCAATTATTGCTAGACATGTGCTAGCCAAAATGAGGTTTTGCGTACCACGACATGAAGTGTCATAGAAGTACTGACCAGGGTTGCATTAAGAAAACAAATTTACCTCAAGAAATGAGATGTCATTATGTTAATTCTATGAAGTTAAAACTACCTGTATTTAACTTTAGATCAGCCCTTGATACTGAAGTGATCACTAAGGTTGTCACAATGTGCCAAACACCACAAGTGGTAAGAAACAAACCTCAACGCTACCTTTACTACTTGTCAATGATAATAAATAGTCATTTACTGAGCACAAAGCAAAGTCTCTCAGAAGACTAGTTTCGAGCGGGAAGAAATGAAGATGTGGTCGATATTTTAGGAATTTTCCACAGCTTATTTTTTGATACGCCTCAGGTGCTTATTTATCTTTGGTTGTAAAGGGTGAAAATTTTGCCCAAGCTATAGAGCGTTTTCATTGTCACGCAATCAAAATAATATCAAAAACCATTCAGTGGATAAGGTCAAGAAATTGTGATATTACAGAAGATAAATAAAGAAGACACTTCTCCAAGTTTAAGGTGTGTTCGTTGTCCCAAAGTTGAGATATTCGTCGAAATGTTCCGCGCAAATTTACAGCGCCTAGTATGGAGCCGCGATGTTGGCGTTCCTCTGTGGTACACCAATATGGCAGCCGAAAAATAGTGTTAACATCTGGAACTTACTTTGGTTGTCTGGGACAATGATTAACTGCAGTGAACATGTAAAAATTTAAATAAGCACTTTTCCAAATACGACAACGTCTTAAATGGCTAAAAATCACGAGAAAAATACATAGTTTTCGACTAACGCGATCGTAGCTTTATGTCACGCACCGCCATAACTTCGAAATTCAAAATGCGCTGGTTTCCAAACGAAAGGCGCTATTGTGCTGGAAAGTTGTAAACAGATATAACTTAAGTATCTCTTATGCCTGATGAGGATAAAAACTTTAGGGGCCCTTTAGTTTGGATTTAAGAATTTGATGACGTCACGTGAAAACGCTGGATACCGTCATGGAAGGTGGAAGGTTTTGAACGAGAAAGTCTATGAATCATGTAGTCGATAGATCCCATGAAAGCTACATCCAGGAAAAACCCGCTGAAATTCCATAATAATAAATACGTACAAAACACACAGCGATAAAACGAGAAGAAAGTGACTTTTATATCTCACTGTTTGCATATTTTGACACCTCTTACCGATGCCTGTATAACCTTTGCATCTAGAGAGACTGTGTAGCAGTAGAATCCGGGAGTTAGCCATCGTGGCGAGGACTGTAGTGAACACCCAAATATGCTCATTGATTTATCAATACATGTAACTAAAACCGTTCCGGAATCAATTGAATCATGTCGGAGGATGAAATAATAAAGCTATTTGCTCATCCGGTTATTCTGGGGAAAAGAGCAGATGCAAGTGAATGTCCCAAGGGGAATGGGTTGCTAGCGATGGACTGCTAGCAAAGTATCGGCTGATGCTCAGCCAGAGCAGTTCAAAGCATGTATTGTCGGAATTTCTCCACTTGTTCTTTTTTTCAGATTGTTGCCGTGACAAAGAGTAGAAGAATAACCCAGTGTGATGTGAACAGTTGCACAGCAATTTGCCATGTTGGGCTGCCTGTGCCTTTCCTGCTTTCATCTCAGTCGCCGTGCATCTGCGCTGATGGGAAGGTCTTGATATTGATTGGCGCTCAGATGGATGAAGAAAATCATGATGACCTGGGCATCGAGGTAAGTGCACTATTACAAGTCTTATGAAAGGATCAAGGAGAACCGTTTACTGGTGAGACTTTGCTACTTGATACAGATCTGATTCATAATGGCTGTCTACCAAAGTGGGAATTGTTTTTTATTTGTACACCGATTCGAGATAACAACATGGAATTGTTTGGTTATTTCTTAGATAGCTTACAAAACAGGCGGATTAGCGGAGAAAAACTTTTAATCGCTTCATGCTATGGAAAGCTCTAGCATACTGTAGACTATGTAGATCAACCGCTTCATTGCAAATATTTTACGTTGTAGAGTTATATGAAATGCTATAGATTTATAATTTTCATTGTAATGTTACCTCAGCATTCGTTTTATCCGTGTACACTGTAGAAAATATCATTGCTGTTTGTTTTTCAGACAGCCGTGCCATTTTCATATCCTCTGCAACACTTTCCAACACTTAAAAAATACTGGAAAGAAGAGGTAACCGCTGACTCGTCACCGCACAAGCCAACCAACACCATTGATGCCAGACTGCATTCCCTCATACAAGACAGGTAAAAATAACTTGTTTAACAAGTAGTGCGCTGAACTCTGAATCGTCTGGCTACTTACCTTTTGACTTTTTGATCTGGAAATCGTTGGTTAATCGTTGGGTACGATTAATTAGAAATTGGATCTTGTGTCGCACAATTCACGGACTAATAATATTGTGCTTTTCAAATGGGCCTACCACTGAGCGTTGGTCCGATTTTAAAATTACTCACCCGATTACTCTCTGAATTGTAGACGGTCCAATTACTATTACTTATTAGTAGAATTCTACTTAAATAATAAGATTATTCGCTCTCGATTTCTATGAGGCGATAGTTGATTCGGTCTTTGGTCTCATCATCCTTAAATTGAAGGCGTCTTTCAGTTTGTCAGCAATTCATTGCCGGATCAGATACAGAAAACTAGTGAACACTTTCAGGGGCTGGACCTCGTAACTTCTTGCTTGTTGCGGCCTGCGTTAATATCCTGACTTCTTGCGGTTAGAGTTTCAACGTCTTGCGTTTAGAAAGGTTCTTGCGGATTAACCACATTTTCACTTCTCGCGCCGAGTTGAGTGTTCTTCCGGGTGCAAAAACTTATTGCGCCACATTCTGAGCTTGCATTATTTCTAAAGGAGCTACGTCACGGTTTGTGCATCTTAAAAGGTTTAGTCTAAGTTTTTCAAGTTCGTCTTGTGTAATCTGTGTTAATCTTCTCCCTCCTTAACCAGCCTTGTTCCTTTATGGTTTATTATTATTTCTTTGGTGTTTTTCTATCTTAGTTAACTACTATTTTCAGGTTTCCTTCAGTTTAATGATAATTATGTACGTGGGCAAAATAACTCAAAATAGCGTGATTGAGCTCCTTTAAGCTGTACTGTAGACTGGTTGGAAAGAACATCAAGGGAATTTTATCACAATGTCAAAGTTCATATTTCATTGTAAATCGCTGTTTTTTAATTTCTATACTCTTCCTTTTTTTCTTTCATGAGGACTTCTCAGTCAAGAGAACAGACAGCTGAGACTTCAGCAGCGGTGGTCTCAATATCAAACTGAATTGAAGAATATTGAGAACAACAAGATGAGAAGAAACCATTCCACTTGGCTCACTGCTAAATCTGTGAGTACCGCCTAATTTATACCTTGCAATTCAGGCCACGCACGTTCACACGACACCAGAGAAACTTATATATAAGTGATATAAATGACCAAACGTTTATGGTTTTGCTACATGATAATTAAATTGAGGCAATTACATACATGTACTCGCTTAGTTCTTGAAGCATTGGACATAACTCGTTATGTGACTGATATTGCGAAGATATATTTACCAAAACGAAAAACGAGTATGTAGTTGCCTCAATTTAATAATGACATAACAAGACGATAAGAATTGGTTTGGTCGTTTATAACCCGTTTAATCATAACAATTACAATTTCCTCGATTGCGATTGGTTTTAAAAAAACTCCTATTTTCCACTAATTCACTTGCCAAGTTGTTATCGGACAGTTTGTTATCGGACAGTTCAACAAGCCAGTCAAGTTCAAAGTTGTAGTTTAAATCAACCAATCGCAACCTTGGTTTCAATTACCAGTAATTTACGCCTCCTTTGTCAGTCTTTTAATGCAAATATTTCCTTCCTTTCATAACTTAGCTATACTTCTTTTCTCGGAAATTGTAATTTTTTTTTTTTTGATTAATTGGAAATGAGACTTCGTGTCGTGCGATTCGGTCTGTAATCATACTCGTGATAAACAAATCAAACTCCCGCTGCGCGGTCGTCCCAGTTTGTTATCACTCGTATGAATACAGACCGAACTGGACTCCACTCAGTCCTATTACCATTACATGATTACGTAGATATACATAACAATGCTGTTTATTAAGAACAAAAGACCGAAACTGAGCACGCAAGCGGATTCCATTCGCGCGAAACTTTTTACCTGAATGTTTTTATGTAACGTTTGCTAATTAATCCTAAGTACATGAAGTCGTCTTTACTAACGTTAATTTTTTGCTTAAATGAGTATGTAGTGGCCTCAATTAATTGTGAACCAAATAATAAGCGAGAGCTTGGTTGGCTAATAACTTGTTTTGTAATGTTCGAAAATATACAGAACACAATGAGAGGGTCGTACAGGGGAACTCTGGCGATACGTGATTAGCTGATTTTATTTTTCGTGAAACGTGAATTTAGGAAATTAGCCTTCGTGATCCTCCACTTGAAGTTTTTTCGTGACCCGTGAAGAACTAGAATTATTAACCGATTTTCGTGATTTCACCACTCTGTTCTACGTGATTTTGAGACGCGTGTCCTCAGGGAGATTCATTAAGACTGAAAACATCCGAATATGACCTCTGTATAATTATGGCACTACCTATCGAGAGTGATTTGGATTTGGGATTTGTAATATGAAGCCTTAACATAGCCTTTTACGATTTTGCTTTCTTTACACTCTCTTTTCAGCCTAAGAGCGGGTTATTAAAAAGAAAACCTAACTTGCTTATTTTCTTGATTCGGGAAAATGAAAGTTTAATTTCCGTGATCTGTGATTCGCTATTTTCCCCATTCGTGAACCGTGCCAGAGCCAGAAACCCCACCACCCCCACCCCCATGTGCGACCCTTGAACGAAATGCGAATGTCTTCTCGCTTATAGGTTGATATATACACGTAACGAAACGATAAGCGAGTAAATTTAGATTTATTCTCATATAACAAAAGAATATGCAAGAGCTTGGTGGCTAATAGCTTGCTACGTTATGTTGCGTGACGTGCCCTTGACGTGACGGGACGGGACGGAACGTTACGTTATGTTGGAAAGTATACATAACAAAATGAAATGCGAATGTCTACTCGTTTATAGGTTTATATATACGTAACAAAACGATGAACGTTTTCGTCATTGCTTATCTTTTGTGAAGGGATCAGTTATTTTCTCAAGGAATTCTACTTTTGCTTTATTTATATTGTTTTAATAAAGCAATAGAGTTTATATTCGCGGGCATAAATATATTTTGGGCCCGACTCACATTCATTTTTTTTTTTTTTAACTCTGAGAAGGGCCCAAAACATATTTATGCCCAAGAACATAAACTCACTTACTATTATTATCACTTTAAAGGGCATTGAGAAGATAAAAACTGAAAAAAATGACAACAAAACCGTCTGAACAATCACGCGAGCGTTTACAAGTTGAATGGCTTTTATTTTCCCTCAATGAAAATACACAATACATCAAGCGAACCTCGTTAGAAATTACAAAATCTTGCCATTTGAGTTTTCAAAAATTGTAGAAGGCATGAAAGGAAAGTTCCATAAAGCTTATCTCTAAGTGTTGAAATTAATTGCACAATTGCTAAACTGACACTATTCATTGGTTTATTTCAGAGGGCTAAAATACAGTTTAGCCCGCCAAATTCTCCATTTTAGTCCGCAAAATGCGCCACAATGCCCCACAAAGTAATAATGGAAATTTCTGAAAGCATATTTTGCTTCTGTAAATAACGTCTAATTTCTAGCATTTCATTCTCCTTTAAACTTTCTATAAGTAATTTTTAATACTTTTAAGTTTTTAGGAAACTGAAGTGGTTGAGAAAAATAGAGTACATTTTTTATTTGTTTTATATATTTTACGTTGTAAAATAATATGGCCGCAGGGAATCGTTAACGAAGATTGAGCGTGCTTGTTCTTTGCCTTCCATTCAAAACTTCTTTATCTGCCTTTTCTCTTTAATCGTTAATCACCAGAGCATTTCTTTCACAGTGTGCGTACTAGACATTATGGCTGCAATTAATGAAAAAACCTTTCTTTTTTTCACTTCAATTTATTAGAGTGTGTCTACTGGAGTTTAAAACGGACAAGTCTGAGTCGAGAAGTCTGTCGCAGCTTGAAGCGTATGGGAGAGTGTCAAGGGATTTCACAGACCACATTGATACAGATAAAGAAAAACTGAGCTTTAGTCCATTGATTAGAATGGCACCTGACAATCATGTTTCTGACAAATCTCGCCATCTGAGACATTTATCGAGACATCACGTAAACGTAATCACGAACTGCGACACGACTATTGAAACCAAACCCACGTGTCAATTTTTTTCCACGACCACTTAAGTAAAACGTTAACCAGAAAGACAATATTTATTCACCAGTTTTTAGATCGTAGTCAAGAATGTATTGGGTATACTGCAGCTTATGGCAAGTTTTTAAGTCCTTCTAAAATTGCCCTAACAGAAAATAATAAATTTCGATCATATTTTGCAAATAAAAACGCATTATGAAATGACATTGTTTCCGCCTTTTTGATAGTTTAGAGCAGGTGAAGGGAAGATTTACTTTAAAACTACAATAAGAAGTAAGGAGTTTAAAATGGTGTTAAAGGCAATGTGAAGCTGTATCAACGAAACAACAATCACGCGAGGCTCTGCGGCTGCCACACGCGATAGAACGCGTCAAATGTTGAATAACAATGCCAATTTCATTCAAAACATAGTAAATGGCTGTTGCCCTAGAATAAATCATCTCGGAATTGACAAAAAATCCGCCATGAATGAAATTTCGTGCAATTTTCATAGATAACAACTAAAATTTAGGTGAGAAGGTGCATTTAGGTCGACCAGCTGCCAATAGCGCTTTTTCAGTATAAATTACTTGAAACATATAAAGCAGACCACACTGGCGATTTCGAGGCTTGATGAGTCAAACAAAAATGAATATCACATCGGGAGCTAATATTACTTCAAAAAACGCCTCTGGCTCCGAAAAAAATGTTCATTCCAAGGCAGATGGCATTGCATGGTGTAGCGCGTTTATTTTGACGACTTTGCTTGTTGTGGCTGGAAACCTTCTCACTATTGTACTGTTTGCTGCAAACAAAAGTCTTCGTAGAAAAAGTTTATTTCTTGTCATCAATATGGCGTTTGCTGACCTGATGCTAGGAACACTATCAATGCCTGGCTACATCTTCTTCATCGGAGAGTACAATTTTCAGCTGTGGACGGGTCGCATGTCTTCATCTTTGGATTACGCCCATGATCTGGTCGATACGCTTTTTGTGCATGCTTCGTTAATTTCCGCTGCGACGATATCAGGTGACAGATTTTACGCTATAGCGTCGCCACACAGATATAAGCGGTCACTGTCAACGAAAAACTACTGCGCTATTATTTCGATGTCTTGGATACTTACAATTCTTATAACTGCATTTGAAATAACACTGGGTCACTTAACTTCTCCGGAATATGAGAATTATGCTTGGATGTCTTTTGGTTTGATAATAACGTTCGTTATTTGTGGTTTTAACATCAGTATTTGGAGAAAGTTTCAGAACGCAGAACTTACTTTCCAAGCACAGAACCGGGCAACGCGAAACAGACGTTTAACAAAAACCTTGTTATTTGTATCTGTTCTCGCGCTCCTCTCATGGCTGCCCTTAATTATCATGGATGGTTTAGAAGTTATTTTTGAGGTCACAATTCCTGCAGGTAATTTTTATTACGCAGTAACCCTTCTGAATTATTCGAACTCTTTTCTCAATCCAGTTGTGTATGGATTAAGAATTCCCGAGTTTAGACGGGCGCTGGCTATTTGCTGTTTTAAGAGGAAACTGGCGGTCAATATCAAAAATACTGAACGAAGATGTAGACAAATTCCAGCTGAACCTCGGATACACGGCTGAAAAGCACTACGAATGCCGAGTCATAGTCATCGACGAACGTCCTTGGAAGTGGAATCTACACAGGATACTTCACTGTGATGAAAAACTGCCTTTGCGTCTTGTGTATTAACTCAAAAGACGTAATTAAGGGTGCGTTGTGTCACGCCCACGACAATAACTTTTGCTCCATTTGTTCTTAAATATCAGGGACAATATAAAATATGGAGGGAGAACTTATAACAGATTGATATTAACATACATGTGGCTGAAAATGGACTCAATAATATTTCAGTTTTGAACACAGGCTTTTTCAAGTGAGTTGAAACAGATGCCATCTGGTTACTCTATGTCTCTTAATATTAATGATCGTCTCGTCTTAATTGCCTTCTGGCGATCGTGAAATTTTACCGCATTATGGCATGGTTATAAGACAGACAATGAGAAAGATGGAAGTGCTGCTGTCACGTGTGTGGAACAAAGAAAGACATCATTTTTATTCTGACTTATAATTTCATTCATTTGCAATGCAGTACCGATAAAGGAAAGTTGGTTGGAAATCTACAAAGTTCCTAAAGATGCTTGGGTGAAGGAGGTAGAAACCACAGTGGCCACTGTGGTAGCTCGTTCTAGGAAACCTACAATGGTTCAATCAACAGCACCAGTGAGCTCATTTTTAAACAAATTCCTTTTCATGTGTTGCTAAAAGTGCAGTTAACTTAAGTAAATAAAGATGGTGAATTTTAAGCTCGGTAATGAAATGTGAAAAGTGAACTGATCAATATGACATGAGCGTGGGACAAAGAAAAAATCTGAGTCCCTGACAGGAATCGAACCCTTGACCTCATAAACACTGGGCGGGTGCTCTATCCATAGAGCGCCTGCCTGGTGGATAGAGCGCCCACCCGGTGTTTGGGAAGTCATGGGTTCGATTCCTGTCGGGGACTGAGGTTTTTTCTTTGTCCCACGCTCGTCTCACGTTGATCAGTTCACTTTGCACTCAACTTATTTGTACTGTTGCAACTCTCAAGATCTGGACGATTCCGCAGCTGTACCAGACCAGCTTCTAAAATCCTCTGAAGAGCAAGATCCAGCTACTGGAACTGTAAGTTACATTCTGCAAATTATGTGAAAGTTTGTTAGTTACAAAAATCATACAAAAAGTAGCTTGGTGATCTAGTATGGAGCAGTAACAACTAAGCATAAGTTTTCTGCTTGAGTGCTATGATAATATTTTTCGGAGATCTATCTGAAAATGTAAGAATTTTGTTCAAAACTGCATCCTTTGTTGATGAACAGACTAGACTAAACCTGACTAAGCACCCACCTGGCAAACCACCTGAGCCTCAAGACAGTCGTGACAGTCCACAATAACCTGATAAGAACTTACTTGTACACTGTAACCAGCCAAGCCTTTCAATCAGTGCTAATGTATTCTATGTTTTCTGTTAGTCTCCACCATGTTCAAGACCAAGCTCTGCTCAGCTGGCTGGTCAGAACCAGCCTGGCCTCTCAGCAGTCTCGTTCACTAAGTCTACAGCAGTACTACGTGTGTGACCCCCTGCTCCAGTTGGCCCTTGTGTAGCCACTAACTGCTCTGCAGCTTTAAAAGCCACTGATTCAGAGGGAAATGTCATTGGCATTGGTTCTAGTCAAGTGTTGATGTCGCAGTTTTTTGACAGCTGCGATAAAACATTCCGTCAGCTTCACAAGAACGAACTGCAGTATCTGAATAAAAATGACGAGGATCTGACAAGGTTACTAGCCACTTCAGTCCCTTGAATTCTCCTCACATGATATCAGGAAATCTCATGACAGAAGGCATCATGGGGTAATGCTACATACATACATGTACCACGATTAATAATTCTTCCATTATCCTCATTCTTTGAAGTTTCAAGCAGTCTTAGATGTTAACGCCGCGGGTAGTTACTGTATATTTAATTTGTGCATTCTACTTCTATTACAGCTTTCCTAAAATACATTTCTTAACACCTGGGAGGTTGGTTCCATCAGGATTGGAGTCTGCACCTGGTAAGTGGAATCAGCCTGTTAGGCTGTACTGCTCAGTGAGGCAGTAACAATAACAGCAAGAGCCCTTGGCCTCTCCACCGGGTTTTGTTCCCCTGGTGCATGAATGTCACCTCCATTCTGAAGCCCCATCCATCTCAGACTTGCCTTCAAGCTGGTAATTACTAACATAACAGTGACATGAAGAACTTTTACTAAATGTTTTTAGTATCACCCAACTAGTGGACTAATGCAAATCCTGCATTTTGATTGGCTACGCTACTAGGGGACTATTAGTAATAGTCATCGAGTAGCGAAATTGGCGCCATCGAGCGTGACGCTTTCTTTCGTTTTATTCCCAAATAAATATTTCTTCAACTTGCATTTGCTAACTTTATTATTACCTTTTCTGTCCGACTAGTTGGGTGATACTAAAACAATTAGACCCTTCGCCCGCAAGGACTATGGGTCTAATTGTTAACTATTGTCTCACATTTGATGAGGGGCAAAGCCTAGAACAAACTATCAAAGTTAGAGTCTCCTTGTAGCATAGCCCATCAACCAACTGTTCAAATCAGGAAAGAAATAGATTGGTTTTATTTAGATCAGATTTTCCAGGGAAACACACAGTTGAAGCCATCATCAACACTTGACAAGCTCCTGCTGCCAGACATCTATCCACTGTTAGACTACCAAGTGTAGCCAATCAGATTGTGTGTTTAAATCTTGATAAAGTTGTGGGGTTGTAAAGGATAATTTATTTGGGGATCTTAAAATTCTTTGCAAAGATTCTGCAAAACTATTAGAAGATCCTACAGGATCCTTCAAGTCCTATTACAGATCCCTGAAGATCTTAGCAAGTTTTTCTTAAAAGATCTTAGCAGGGATGTATAAGAAGGATCTTCACGGGGACTCAAGTGAAGGATCTTTACTGAAACCTGTATGATTCTATCTAAGATCTTTAAGTAAGATCCTAAAGGATTTTGATTAGGATTGTAAAAAACTTTTACGTTTTGCGGTAGTCCTGTGCTACCAGCCACCGACAAAACAACAAAGCATCTAGGACGTGGCAGGGTTCTTATAGTAAGCTAGTAAGTTCCCTTCTATTTAAGATACTCCAGCTTTACGATACTATAGGATGCTGTATGTAACACGTTCGGTTTGGCCCACTATCAGGAGACGTACAAACGGCTCTTCAGGAGTCAATCGAAAGTGCTTTTAATCAAGTCTCTTACTTTCGTGATCTTACACGTTCTGTGAGCTATCGAGAGTATTGACTATATAAGTGATGCCAATCATACTATGATCAAATGTCACGTGAATCATATCAATGTCAATAAACAATCTATTGTGTCCATATTGTAACACTTTACAAGAATTTTGCCATGAAATTAGGCCCGCACAGGTTGTTCTAAGTAGTATTTTTCAGCTACTAAAGTGTGCAGTGTATGCGCATTAAGGCATTTATTGTTTTGTTCAAGTAAGGTCAACTCCTTGTCAGTATGGTGGTCTGGAGGAACTCAGCTATTTATTTATTCACTTCTCAAGACTGCAAAAGGTATGGAATTAATCAAAACATTTTAACAAAAATGTCAACTTTTTCTAACACATCTCAATGTGTTTTTGGCCGTAGTCGAAGAAAGTATACATATAAAAGGAAAATATGTGAAGTCTAATTCACTACACATGAACTGACATTGTATATATCTGATGTAAAATGCTCTGCAGTAAAAATGACTTACTTGTACGTGTTGTTCTACTTGCATTTTGAAAATTCTATGAAAATTCTATGACAATGATTTATAAACGGGTAAACAATTTAAAACCTGCTCACTACAATTTGGATATATTGTTCTGTAATAGAAAATTCTGGATTTAATGATTATACCTACAGGTGTAGAGATTATGCAGGCGTAGCAAACAATAGAAAATTGACAATATTCTACTTAACCTATGTCATAAAGTTTGGAGCATAACAATAGTGACAGTGTGTAATAGTACAAATTTTCACTAAAGGCGCTTAATGATGGTCACTAGACCTTGTTGATCACAGCAACTGAACGAATTGCTTGAAAGTCGAAAGGCAAAATTATAGTTCAGCGCAGGTTTGCTTTGTTTCTTCTTCAGATCTGGAGCATAAGCCAGACATAGTGTGGCCTCACTCGGACCAGATAATCATTAGCGCAGTTAGTGAGTGTGGCTCTTTCATGGCCATGGGTCTAAAAACAGGAACAGTCGATGTGTGGGATGTCTATAGAGGTGAGTCATGAATTAACCAAGTACTTGTAATTGTCGTGTATTCGATGCAACAGTGCTTCATTTATGGATACGCACCAGAAAATACGCACTTCAATTTATTGATGAAGGTTACTATTCTAGGTACGCCGCACTTGCCGAATCCTCGGGTAGATAGTTTTGGCTTACACAATGCTCCCTGCAGATTTCAGAGGTAATGAATTGCTAGTATTTGTAGTATCTGACTCTGTGATAACTAAGGTGTTTCTGAAGCAAACATCATAGATTTATACTATTTTTTTCTTCTACATATAGGTACTCTTCTAAGGGTCTACCCTGTGGCCGACAAAGGACAAATACTTAACCTTTGCTTCTTGTCCAGTGCTGTTGTTCTTGTCAACACAGAAGCTAATGGATCATTAACGTCAGTGTCATCATCTCTTACAAACTTGATCGTGAGTTGCGATGACGGAACATTTTGTCTTCTGCAATGTGGAGTTGCTCAGTCGCTTCCAGCAAAACCTCTTGTTGACAGGTAACTTCAAAGGGTTGATTTTGGTAGTTTCAATTTGATGTTGAATAGATCTTGCTGTTTGCGATCGAAAGAAACAATTAAAGAAGAAGGTCACTCTACTCACTTATATTTTAATATTAGCTAGTTCTTAATCTTAATTTATTTAAATTTATATACCTTCATAAGGCTCTTATAATTTCCTTTTTTCGTTTTTTTTCGTGGCGTACTAGCTTTTTAGCTAAGCGTACCGACCACGTTAAATATATTGATTGATTGATTCAAAAAACTTACTTTTTTTGTCTTCACCTATAGCAAGTAAACATTCAGCTTTTGTATTCACTGAAATTTCAGCCTCTGAAGTGCCCGCTATCCTAAAGAAATTCGTCTCGACAGAATAGAGTTCGGCTACCGCCATTTTCAACTGTACTCGGCAGCCATGCCGTGTTTATTTGACATCATTCCGTCCGACTCGAAATTGGCGGGAAGGAGAAAAACCTGCAACTGATTTTGCATCCTTCACAAGGCCATCAAAATTTATTTTTCCAAGTTATTATCCACTTCACTACCTTCACTGCTATCATTTTGGGAGTTTGGAACTTGTTCGGATCAAAATTTTACGGCGTAAGAACAGGCATAACCCAGAAGGATAGTTAAAAGGCTCTTAGGAAGCCATTTGGACAAAATCTCTTGGACGGAATGACCTCACGAAAACGTGGCCTGGCTACTGAGTACTGTTCAAAATGGCGGCAACGATGTCGAATTTTGGACTTCTTTGGAGGCGAATTTCATAAGGAAAACCAGCACTTTAGAGGCTGAAACTTCGGTGAGTTGTTAAACTTAGTGCGAGGTTTTTATTAGCGCTGACAAAAGATATACGTTTTTTGGAGTGACCTACTTTAGCTAAAAATGTTTTTCTGTTTCTGGGATCTTGAGTGGGAAGTGAAGAAGAGCTTAAATGATCTGTAACAACAACGTTGCCTATCTGTATTTAACCATTAGCTTTTAACGCTATCAGTGGAGTGTGTCTTTGGCGAATGTCTCTTGAAGGATCAATACTGTTTGGACGCCACCAGCGCAATAGATCTGTAAAATTATGCACCATCTCTTCCGTGATTCCCATTATGCAAGGTGGACCTGACTTCTGCCCAGCAGTTTTCATTAAAATGAACGCTGCTTGACAGAGGGGAATAAAACTCAAAAATTAATAACCTGTAAATTCTGTGATAACACTTCCTAGCTTTCATTGAATGCTATTTAACAATTAGACCCGTAGCCCACAGGGGTTACGGGTCAATAGCCCATGACGCGAAGGCGAATGGACTATTGACCTGTGGCCCTTGTGGGCGAAGGGTCTAATTATTTAGTATCACCCGCCTAGTCGGACAGAAAAGGCAATAATAAAGTTAGCAAATGCAAGGTGAAGAAATATTTATTTGGGAATAAAACGAAAGAAAGCGTCACGCTCGATTGCGCCAATTTCGCTACTCGAGGACTATTACTGATAGTCCTCTAGTAGCGTAGCCAATTAAAATGCAGGATTTGCATTTGTCCACTGGTTGGGTGATACCAATTATTGCTAGACATGTGCTAGCCAAAATGAGGTTTTGCGTACCACGACATGAAGTGTCATAGAAGTACTGACCAGGGTTGCATTAAGAAAACAAATTTACCTCAAGAAATGAGATGTCATTATGTTAATTCTATGAAGTTAAAACTACCTGTATTTAACTTTAGATCAGCCCTTGATACTGAAGTGATCACTAAGGTTGTCACAATGTGCCAAACACCACAAGTGGTAAGAAACAAACCTCAACGCTACCTTTACTACTTGTCAATGATAATAAATAGTCATTTACTGAGCACAAAGCAAAGTCTCTCAGAAGACTAGTTTCGAGCGGGAAGAAATGAAGATGTGGTCGATATTTTAGGAATTTTCCACAGCTTATTTTTAAGATTTTGATACGCCTCAGGTGCTTATTTATCTTTGGTTGTAAAGGGTGAAAATTTTGCCCAAGCTATAGAGCGTTTTCATTGTCACGCAATCAAAATAATATCAAAAACCATTCAGTGGATAAGGTCAAGAAATTGTGATATTACAGAAGATAAATAAAGAAGACACTTCTCCAAGTTTAAGGTGTGTTCGTTGTCCCAAAGTTGAGATATTCGTCGAAATGTTCCGCGCAAATTTACAGCGCCTAGTATGGAGCCGCGATGTTGGCGTTCCTCTGTGGTACACCAATATGGCAGCCGGAAAATAGTGTTAACATCTGGAACTTACTTTGGTTGTCTGGGACAATGATTAACTGCAGTGAACATGTAAAAATTTAAATAAGCACTTTTCCAAATACGACAACGTCTTAAATGGCTAAAAATCACGAGAAAAATACATAGTTTTCGACTAACGCGATCGTAGCTTTATGTCACGCACCGCCATAACTTCGAAATTCAAAATGCGCTGGTTTCCAAACGAAAGGCGCTATTGAGCTGGAAAGTTGTAAACAGATATAATTTAAGTATCTCTTATGCCTGATGAGGATAAAAACTTTAGGGGCCCTTTAGTTTGGATTTAAGAATTTGATGACGTCACGTGAAAACGCTGGATACCGTCATGGAAGGTGGAAGGTTTTGAACGAGAAAGTCTATGAATCATGTAGTCGATAGATCCCATGAAAGCTACATCCACGAAAAACCCGCTGAAATTCCATAATAATAAATACGTACAAAACACACAGCGATAAAACGAGAAGAAAGTGACTTTTATATGTCACTGTTTGCATATTTTGACACCTCTTACCGATGCCTGTATAACCTTTGCATCTAGAGAGACTGTGTAGCAGTAGAATCCGGGAGTTAGCCATCGTGGCGAGGACTGTAGTGAACACCCAAATATGCTCATTGATTTATCAATACATGTAACTAAAACCGTTCCGGAATCAATTGAATCATGTCGGAGGATGAAATAATAAAGCTATTTGCTCATCCGGTTATTCTGGGGAAAAGAGCAGATGCAAGTGAATGTCCCAAGGGGAATGGGTTGCTAGCGATGGACTCCTAGCAAAGTATCGGCTGATGCTCAGCCAGAGCAGTTCAAAGCATGTATTGTCGGAATTTCTCCACTTGTTCTTTTTTTCAGATTGTTGCCGTGACAAAGAGTAGAAGAATAACCCAGTATGATGTGAACAGTTGTACAGCAATTTGCCATGTTGGGCTGCCTGTGCCTTTCCTGCTCTCATCTCAGTCGCCGTGCATCTGCGCTGATGGGAAGGTCTTGATATTGATTGGCGCTCAGATGGATGAAGAAAATCATGATGACCTGGGCATCGAGGTAAGTGCACTATTACAAGTCTTATGAAAGGATCAAGGAGAACCGTTTACTGGTGAGACTTTGCTACTTGATACAGATCTGATTCATAATGGCTGTCTACCAAAGTGGGAATTGTTTTTTATTTGTACACCGATTCGAGATAACAACATGGAATTGTTTGGTTATTTCTTAGATAGCTTACAAAACAGGCGGATTAGCGGAGAAAAACTTTTAATCGCTTCATGCTATGGAAAGCTCTAGCATACTGTAGACTATGTAGATCAACCGCTTCATTGCAAATATTTTACGTTGTAGAGTTATATGAAATGCTATAGATTTATAATTTTCATTGTAATGTTACCTCAGCATTCGTTTTATCCGTGTACACTGTAGAAAATATCATTGCTGTTTGTTTTTCAGACAGCCGTGCCATTTTCATATCCTCTGCAACACTTTCCAACACTTAAAAAATACTGGAAAGAAGAGGTAACCGCTGACTCGTCACCGCACAAGCTAACCAACACCATTGATGCCAGACTGCATTCCCTCATACAAGACAGGTAAAAATAACTTGTTTAACAAGTAGTGCGCTGAACTCTGAATCATCTGGCTACTTACCTTTTGACTTTTTGATCTGGAAATCGTTGGTTAATCGTTGGGTACGATTAATTAGAAATTGGATCTTGTGTCGCACAATTCACGGACTAATAATATTGTGCTTTTCAAATGGGCCTACCACTGAGCGTTGGTCCGATTTTAAAATTACTCACCCGATTACTCTCTGAATTGTAGACGGTCCAATTACTATTACTTATTAGTAGAATTCTACTTAAATAATAAGATTATTCGCTCTCGATTTCTATGGGGCGATAGTTGATTCGGTCTTCGGCCTCATCATCCTTAAATTAAAGGCGTCTTTCAGTTTGTCAGCAATTCATTGCCGGATCAGATACAGAAAACTAGTGAACACTTTCAGGGGCTGGACCTCGTAACTTCTTGCTTGTTGCGGCCTGCGTTAATATCCTGACTTCTTGCGGTTAGAGTTTCAACGTCTTGCGTTTAGAAAGGTTCTTGCGGATTAACCACATTTTCACTTCTCGCGCCGACTTGAGTGTTCTTCCGGGCGCAAAAACTTATTGCGCCACATTCTGAGCTTGCATTATTTCTAAAGGAGCTACGTCACGGTTTGTGCATCTTAAAAAGTTTAGTCTAAGTTTTTCAAGTTCGTCTTGTGTAATCTGTGTTAATCTTCTCCCTCCTTAACCAGCCTTGTTCCTTTATGGTTTATTATTATTTCTTTGGTGTTTTTCTATCTTAGTTAACTACTATTTTCAGGTTTCCTTCAGTTTAATGATAATTATGTACGTGGGCAAAATAACTCAAAATAGCGTGATTGAGCTCCTTTAAGCTGTACTGTAGACTGGTTGGAAAGAACATCAAGGGAATTTTATCACAATGTCAAAGTTCATATTTCATTGTAAATCGCTGTTTTTTAATTTCTATACTCTTCCTTTTTTTCTTTCATGAGGACTTCTCAGTCAAGAGAACAGACAACTGAGACTTCAGCAGCGGTGGTCTCAATATCAAACTGAATTGAAGAATATTGAGAACAACAAGATGAGAAGAAACCATTCCACTTGGCTCACTGCTAAATCTGTAAGTACCGCCTAATTTATACCTTGCAATTCAGGCCACGCACGTTCACACGACACCGGAGAAACTTATATATAAGTGATATAAATGACCAAACGTTTATGGTTTTGCTACATGATAATTAAATTGAGGCAATTACATACATGTACTCGCTTAGTTCTTGAAACATTGGACATAACTCGTTATGTGACTGATATTACGAAGATATATTTACCAAAACGAAAAACGAGTATGTAGTTGCCTCAATTTAATAATGACATAACAAGACGATAAGAATTGGTTTGGTCGTTTCTAACCCGTTTAATCATAACAATTACAATTTCCTCGATTGCGATTGGTTTTAAAAAAACTCCTATTTTCCACTAACTCACTTGCCAAGTTGTTATCGGACAGTTTGTTATCGGACAGTTCAACAAGCCAATCAAGTTCAAAGTTGTAGTTTAAATCAACCAATCGCAACCTTGGTTTCAATTACCAGTAATTTACGCCTCCTTTGTCAGTCTTTTAATGCAAATATTTCCTTCCTTTCATAACTTAGCTATACTTCTTTTCTCGGAAATTGTAATTTTTTTTTTTTTGATTAATTGGAAATGAGACTTCGTGTCGTGCGATTCGGTCTGTAATCATACTCGTGATAAACAAATCAAACTCCCGCTGCGCGGTCGTCCCAGTTTGTTATCACGCGTATGATTACAGACCGAACTGGACTCCACTCAGTCCTATTACCATTACATGATTACGTAGATATACATAACAATGCTGTTTATTAAGAACAAAAGACCGAAACTGAACACGCAAGCGGATTCCATTCGCGCGAAACTTTTTACCTGAATGTTTTTATGTAACGTTTGCTAATTAATCCTAAGTACATGAAGTCGTCTTTACTAACGTTAATTTTTTGCTTAAATGAGTATGTAGTGGCCTCAATTAATTGTGAACCAAATAATAAGCAAGAGCTTGGTTGGCTAATAACTTGTTTTGTAATGTTCGAAAATATACAGAACACAATGAGAGGGTCGTACAGGGGAACTCTGGCGATACGTGATTAGCTGATTTTATTTTTCGTGAAACGTGAATTTAGGAAATTAGCCTTCGTGATCCGCCACTTGAAGTTTTTTCGTGACCCGTGAAGAACTAGAATTATTAACCGATATTCGTGATTTCACCACTCTGTTCTACGTGATTTTGAGACGCGTGTCCTCAGGGAGATTCATTAAGACTAAAAACATCCGAATGTGACCTCTGTATAATTATGGCACTACCTATCGAGAGTGATTTGGATTTGGGATTTGTAATATGAAGCCTTAACATAGCCTTTTACGATTTTGCTTTCTTTACTCTCTCTTTCTAGCCTAAGAGCGGGTTATTAAAAAGAAAACTTTACTTGCTTATTTTCTTGATTCGGGAAAATGAAATTTTAATTTCCGTGATCTGCGATTCGCTATTTTTCCCATTCGTGAACCGTGCCAGAGCGGGCATAAATTTATTTTGGGCCGGACTCGGATTCATTTTTTTTTTTAACTCTGAGAAGGGCCCAAAACATATTTATGCCCAAGAACACAAACTCTGTTACTATTATTATCACTTTAAAGGGCATTGATAAGATAAAAATTGAAAACAATGACAACAAAACCGTCTGAACAATCACGCGAGCGTTTACAAGTTGAATGGCTTTTATTTTCCCTCAATGAAAATACACAATACATCAAGCGAACCTGGTTAGAAATTACAAAATCTTGCCATTTGAGTTTTCAAAAATTGTAGAAGACATGAAAGGAAAGTTCCATAAAGCTTATCTCTAAGTGTTGAAATTAATTGCACAATTGCTAAACTGACAATTTTCATTGGTTTATTTCAGCGGGCTAAAATACAGTTCAGCCCGTCAAATTCTCCATTTTAGCCCGCAAAATGCGCCACAATGCCCGACACAGTGATAATAATGGAAGTTCTTTAGTGCATATTTTGCTTCTGTAAACAACGTCTAATTTCTAGCATTTCATTCTCCTTAAAACTTTGAATAAGTAATTTTTGATAGTTTTGAGTTTTTAGGAAACTGAAGTGGTTGAGAAAATAGAGTGTATTTATTTATTTTTTCTATATATTTTAGATTGTGAAATAATATGGCCGCAGGGAATCGTTAACGAAGACTCTTTGCCTCTTAACTTATTCAAACCTTCTTTATGTGCCTTTATCTTTAATCATTAATCACCAGAGCACATGTTTCACAGTATGTGTACTAGACATCATGGCTGCGATTAATGAAAAAGCCTTTCTTTTTTTCACTTCAATTTATTAGAGTGTGTCTACTGGAGTTTAAAACGGACAAGTCAAGGTCGAGAAATCTGTCGCAGCTTGAAGCGTATGAGAGAGTGTCAAGGGATTTCACAGACCACATTGATACAGATAAAGAAAAACTGAACTTAGTCCATTGATGAGAATCGCACTTGGCAATCACGTTTCTGACAAATCTCGCTATCTGGGACATTTATCGAGACATCGCGTAAACGTAATCACGAACTGCGACACGACTATTGAAACCAAACCCACGTGTCAATTTTTTCCAACGACCACTTAAGTAAAACGTTAATCAGAAAGACAATATTTATTCACCAGTTTTTAGATCGTAGTCAAGAATGTATTGGGTATACTGCAGCTTATGGCAAGTTTTTAAGTCCTTCTGAAATTGCCCTAACAGAAAATAATAAATTTCGATCATATTTTGCAAATAAAAACGCATTATGAAATGACATTGTTTCCGCCTTTTTGATAGTTTAGAGTAGGTGAAGGGAAGGTTTACTTTAAAACTACAAGAAGAAGTAAGGAGTTTAAAATGGTTTTAAAGGCAATGTGAAGCTGTATCGACGAAACAACAATCACGCGAGGCTCTGCGGCTGCCACACGCGATAGAACGCGTCAAATGTTGAATAACAATGCCAATTTCATTCAAAACAGAGTAAATGGCTGTTGCCCAAATATAAATCATCTCGGACTTGACAAAAAATCCGCCATAAATGAAATTTCCAGCAATTTCCATGAATAACTTAACTATAATTTAGGTGAGAAGGTGCATTTAGGTCGACCAGCTGCCAATAGCGCTTTTTCAGTATAACTTACTTGAAACATATAAAGCAGACCACACTGGCGATTTCGAGGCTTGATGAGTCAAACAAAAATGAATATCACATCGGGAGCTAATATTACTTCAAAAAACGCCTCTGGCTCCGAAATGATTGTTCATTCCAAGGCAGAAGGCATTGCATGGTGTTGCGCGTTCATTTTGACCACTTTGCTTGTTGTGGCTGGAAACCTTCTCACTATTGTACTGTTTGCTGCGAACAACAGTCTTCGTAGAAAAAGTTTGTTTCTTGTCATCAATATGGCGTTTGCTGACCTGATGCTAGGAACACTATCAATGCCTGGCTACATCTTCTTCATCGGAGAGTACAATTTTCAACTGTGGACGGGACGCATGTCTTCATCTTTGGATTACGCCCATGATCTGGTCGATACGTTTTTTATGCATGCTTCATTAATTTCCGCAGCGATGATATCAGCTGAGAGATTGTATGCTGTTGCGTGGCCACTCAGATATAAGCGATTACTGTCAACGAAAAACTACTGCGCTATTATTTCGATGTCTTGGATACTAACAATTCTTGTAACTGCATTTGAAATAACACTGGGTCACTTAACTTCTCCGGAATATGAGAATTATGCTTGGATGTCTTTCGGTTTGATAATAACGTTCGTTATTTGTAGTTGTAACATCAGTATTTGGAGAAAGTTTCAGAACGCAGAACTTACTTTCCAAGCACAGAACCGGGCAGCGCGAAACAGACGTTTAACAAAAACCTTGTTATTTGTATCTGTTCTCGCGCTCCTCTCATGGCTGCCCTTAATTATCATGGATGGTTTAGAAGTTATTTTTGAGGTCACAATTCCTGCAGGTAATTTTTATTACGCAGTAACCCTTCTGAATTATTCGAACTCTTTTCTCAATCCAGTTGTGTATGGATTAAGAATTCCCGAGTTTAGACGGGCAATGGCTATTTGCTGTTTTAAGAGGAAACTGGCGGTCAATGTCAAAAATACTGAACCAAGATGTAGACACAATTTCAGTTTAACCTCGGATAGAGGGCTGAAAACACTACGAATGCCGAGTCATAGTCATCGACGAACGTCCTTGGAAGTGGAATCTACACAGGATACTTCACTGTGATGAAAAACTGCCTTTGCGTCTTGTGTATTAACTCAAAAGACGTAATTAAGGGTGCGTTGTGTCACGCCCACGAAAATAACTTTTGCTTCGTTTGTTCTTAAGAGTCCCTGTCCATAAATATGGAAAATAACTCGGCAAGGGTCGAAAATTCGATTTCGCTCATATTCCTATGGTAGATAGCCTAGGGCATCACAAAAACTACTGGATAGTTTTTTTTGCCAAAATGGCCCATTATTGACTTGGCGCGATAATGGGTTTTATGCTGAGGCGGGGCCTTGTCTTATCTTACGGTACAAGCTGCAGAGGTAGATAGCCATTAATGGGCTAGACACCACACGCAGAGCAAGCTTTAAATTCGTGTGCTCTGCTAAGGGCCCGGACGCACTGGGCAAATTTTTGTTTATTTTGCGAAAAAATCTGTCATCAATCCCCTGAGACAAGTGCGTCCGGTGATTTTTAGATCTACCAAATTTTGTCAAGGATTACCAAACTTCAAAGACGCCGTCGTCCTGTCTCGGAGCTGGACAAATTTTTGTCAGGCGTGAAATCTGACAGATTTGTCAATTTACACGCCATGATTTGAAGGAAAATGTCAATCAAGAAAATTTGATCTCTATTTTTTTGAGTATTTCAGTCCGAAGCCCGCCAAAATTACATTTATATTTGCGCGGCAATCAAACGATAAACATGGAAGATTCGTACCTCGGTATGCTCCATGACGATCCGTTAACACAGTACAACTATTACGGTTCCGAAGTCTACGTTAACATTGCAGCTGCATCTCCAGGACCAAGCTCTGCTCAATTTGTACATTCGTATTTCCACCCGAGTCAGCCGAGTACAAGTACAAGTACAAGTTTCACGACTACAAGTAATCAAATTGAAAGCAGCCAAGCTGAGGATTCAAGAGCAGACGAGAGCAGAAAAAGGGGCAAAGGTCCAAAGAAACAAGCGGCAAAGTACGACTCGTTTGAGCCAGAGGAAGAGCGGTATTTGGTGAATTTATGGGTATCATACCACGAAAGGCTGGAAAGCAAAGACGCGCGAAAGTACTGGTCAAAGATCGTCGACGAATTGAACGCAAAGTACAACCACAGCCGAAACGTGGAAAACTGCAAAAGGAAAATGAAGTATTTAGTGGGCAAATACAAGGAGCGTAAAGATTGGAAGCGAAAACAGAGCGGTGGTTCCATTTGGAAGTCTCCGCACTACGACGAAATAGATGCAGTGCTCGGAGTGCGTGACGTCGTCACGTTCAGCGGTGTTGCGGGAGCTGGCTCGGAGAACTCAAACACGTCAAACGCAACAAGCCAAGAAGAATCTTCATCAGGCACTCCTTCTCCTGCTCCTGCCGACACTTCAACCACTTCAGCAGACAGTGAACAGGAGAGCAGGCGCATGAGAAAGAAAAGGAAGACCCCACAGACCCCTGATCCCGACAACGAAACCGGAAAAGTCATGAAGACCGTGACAGAGCAGGGAGAAAGGATTGCCAGCGTAATGGAAAAGGTGCAAGAGGCTCAGACGAAAGAAATGGACAGGATGACCAAATTTATAGGCGCCATGCTTGAAATTTTAAACAAAGACAATTGATATGAACAAAGGAACACTTTCTGGCTTTGATAATCGAACAAAACGAAAGTAATGATTGCACATGTGTAACGCAACGTTTCAGTTGAAATTATTAGCTAATGATTATTTTCGTGAATCAGTGAAATGTTCAATTTGTTAAAAAACTTTTGCTATTTAAATGGATTTAAACATTTACTCAAGCTCTTAATCATACTGTTTTTGTAATATCAGTTTATGATTGTATTTGAAAGTCCGTGAAATTACCATTTAGAGGAAAAATAGTGATGTTTACATTTTGAGTCACATCTCGTAACGCAACGCGTTGGCGAGCGTTCGTGGCAGAGTTTCATGTAAAATAAAACAACATTTTGATGAATTTGTTTAATAGCACGTTGAGTGTCTGGCATCTACAGATTATCCTTTAGAATTTCTCTGATAGCCTCTCCATCACCAATCACATCACCATTAGGGTTTTGTCCATCATTTCTATCATCTCCATCATCAAAGTCCCATTCATCTCTGTGTAGAATGCAAAAATTGTGAAGCACAGCGCATGAGACAATAATCTTGGAAACTCGTGCTACACTTGCTTCTTCAATAAAAGACAGTATACGCCATCAGCCTTTTACTATTTCAAATGCGCACTCCACCTTAACTCTAGCGACAGACAACTGCTTGTTAAATTGAATCTCACTTGGATCTCTCGTTCCTTCAGGGTAGGGTTTTTGAAGCCAGCGCGAAAGCGGGTACGCACTATCCCCCACCAAATAGGGCTGTATTTCGTGACCGCCAATTACATGATTGGCGCTGCGAGAACGTCCCCATGTTCTGCTCTGTCGTAAAAAGACGAGTTTCGAAGAACTCGCGCATCATGCAAGCTACCAGGAAAGCCAGCGGCGATATCCATAAATATTTTTCTTCCGTCGACGATGCCTTGCACCGCCACATCGTGCTGTTGATATCGGCTAAAGTAGTCGACAGCGCTTTCTTTTGGAGCCTTTATTTTTATATGTGTCCCATCGATGGCGCCTGCTACGTTTGGTAGATCCGATAATTCTGCGAACGTTTCGATGGAGGCTCTTGTCTCTACTTTGTTAGCTGGAAATTTGATGAAGTCGTTTCTAAAATCGTATAGTGCATTTACGACATCAGTGAATGCTTCACGAGCAGTTGCTTTACCAACATTCATTGCAATGCCTGCGTTTTCGAATGACCCACCATGTGCTAAGCGATATAGTCCGATGGCCAAGACTTTTTCTGGTGGGATGCAGTTCCTCAACCGCGTGTCTTCCCTTTGTAGCTTATGACGAAGTGTAACCAACAGAGTGTCAAACGTGTCGCGCGACATTCTCATCTGGCGATAAAAGAATTCTTCGGGGATATTACGCCTATGAAAATGAATTTCAAACCAAGAATTGCAAGGCCTAGGTAGGTTCCAATAATAAGGATGGGGCCTTCGCCGCCTTCTACGGACAAGTCTGTTGTGGTACTCTAGAATCAGTTGCAGTCGAACAAGGTGAAGCCTCCACTGGCATAGTAGAAGTAGCAGCTGCCTCTGCTGAAGTTGAACGAATTCAAGGATGAAGAAAACTAGAATACAAGCAATAATATGCCGAGGCAACATATTCGATCGAAGAGGTAAAAGATCATGAACTCTAGACCCATGAACTCTAGTGAGATCACATGAAGCCTTTCCCGCGAACAGCGCGTAAGCGATGGTGTTAATTTCCATGTGATTGACACTTGTAGTTAACAAATATTTTGCTGTGATTCAGTGCGCCCACGCTTGACAAATTAAAAATTTGGCAGAGACAAATTTTGTCGAGATTTTTGGAAGGGCCAAACAAATTTTGTCAGTCCAGTACGTCCGGACTCTAACCCTCTCCCCTTTTTCTGCCAGCGCCGATCGCGATAGCTGTTTAGCCTTAGAAGCGTACTTTACTTTCTTTCGTCGGCCCTCCACCATCCCCTGAGCGCCTCCTCTGCTCTTGCTACCTCTTACTGGGCTGGCTGTTTTTCGCCCCAACTTTATTCACTGAATCAAATATAGCGATGTTTAATTGATTAATTTGACACCTTAGCATTTGAATAGTTTGAAATAAACGCCACGTGAGTGGCCAAATTAATCCAAACAAGTGTTTCAGTGATTCAGTGGTTTCTGGCCCCATGCACGACCGCGATTATAACCATTTCATTATAGTCTTTTGTGCGCTGGGTTTATAAATCGGCGTCGCTCTCGGCATAAATATCCTCTTATTTCAAAGAAATATGCAAATTACCAAATTCCGTTAAAATCGTCATTTGACGCACCATTTTATTAAACAAGTTTGAGAGCCTCGCATGCAAAACCACATCGTTCTTCCGTCGTTAAAACATTCAAATATTTTTGTGCGATGTTTAAATGTGTACTGGGTTGATTTTACGGAATGTTGCGGTTTTTGTTGGGTGCAAAATAATTAAATTTCGTAGACATGTATTTCATTCATTTTAAAGTACTTCGTAAAAATAATCGATTTTCACCATGTACGAAACCTTCAAATGGATTAAGCTTCTGGTGGTTGAATCGCAGAAGGATAGTCTACAGATTCCTGTAAAACTTTCTCTGGGCAAATGATTGTGAGCGAAGCGAAAGCTTTTCAAAGTACGTTAAAAATGCAGACATTTGACAATCCGTCGTCAAATTTCAATTTACGGGTTAGACATATTTTAGCACGCGCCACATGTCTTGAGCTATATTAAGTTGAAATAGACACAGGGACGTGTCCGCTTAATAGGGGTTGGCCGCTTAATAGAGGTTGGTGTACCTTGAATAATTTTTCACCATCGGGTTATGAATTTAGCTAAATTTCTTAGTAAACATGTTAATTAAAGACAATCGTGATAGACGTCATTCTCGGAGACCCATGGGCAGTTAGTGGGGGCGGGGAAAAAGTCTAAACGGGTCTTCGCCCGAACTTTTTTCTCACCCGTTTAGACTTTTCCCCGCTCCCACTAAACTGCCCATGGGTCTGCGAGGATGACGTCTATAATGATTGTTTTGAATTAACTCCGTGTTGACAAAGAAATTTATAACCCGATAGTGACAAAATGTTCAAGGTACACCAACCTCTATTAAACGGCCAACCCATATTAAGCGGCCACCTCCCATTTCCCCGAGGGTATCTAACTGTATTATACGTAAACGAAAAATAATTGCACAGCGCGAAAAGACCTAGGTACGAGTTTAGCGTTACAGTATTTACGCAGGGCGTGTAGGTAGCGGTGGTCTAGTAAAAGATGACAACACGGGCAATGGTTAACTATTCATTCTTTTCATTGCTTAATTTAATGTCTTCCTACTCAACAAGATTGCGTGCTCCGTGTAGTTCCAAGCCTTACGGAGCGTTACGTATTGGGATAGAAACTGTCCTACCCCTACCCCCTAAAACAGGATGACAGCATTGCGTGACGAACAAACAAGGAACCGCTGCAAGCAAGGATTCAAGCAGCAATAGATCAAACGATGACCAAACCCAATATTTTGGTGTAGTGCAAAGCAAGCAACTATGTACAAATCACTGAGCCGTTTTTGACTTAGATGCAGTGGTGATCATATGTGTCGAAAGAGGGTCATAGATTCATGGTATTCGACCATTAAATAAGTTGACAGTTGGCGATGTACATCGGACGTTGTGTAAACAAGTTGAGCAAACTTCTGCTTTACGTGCGACGAATGGTGACAGAAACACGTCAAATCGGCTTTTGGACCTGCCTTTTACAGCAAATAAGTTTAGACCATTTCGAAATTATCAGCTCTGTGTCTATTTAACAAATGGTAAACGCCATAGCGTGCACTATTGAGTTATGGATGCACGCGGGAGGTTGCTAAGCACGAAAGAAGCGTAAGAGTCGCACGAGGCGATAGCCGAGCGCGACTCTAGCTTCTTGAGTGCTTAGCAAACCTCCCAAGTGCATCCATAACTCAATAGTGCACGTTATGGCGTTTATCATTTGTTTTATAACATAACATTGAGACATTGGAACAACAGAAGTCCTTTTATTGAGGTACATCACAAAAAAATGTTCGCGAAGTCTTACATGACGACAGAAAACAAGCGCGCGAAAATTCATTCATGACAACCGACTGCACACCAGTAACTCGATAAAGTTTCATCTTCAGAAAACTGTTAAGACAGTTTCGCATTTCTGACAGAAGGACGTTGGCCATTACTTTGGAAAAACGTCTGTCAAAAGATTTGCTTTGTAAACATTAGCACACACGTCAGCAGCGTACACCCACGGGCAAATAGTAGACGCTAAATTAACCAATCAGAGCGCGCGCTTTGCTTTAGTTATGCTATAATTCAACTTAATATAGCTCAAGACGTGTGGCGCGTGCTAAAATATGTCCAACCCGTAAATTGAAATTTGACGACGGATGGTCAAATGTCTGCATTTTTAACGTACTTTGAAAAGCTCTCGCGTCGCTGACAATCATTTGCCCAGAGAAAGTTTTACAGGAATCTGTAGACCATCTATCTGCGATTCAACCACCAGAAGCTTAATCCATTTGAGGGTTTCGCACATGGTGAAAATCGATTATTTTTACGAAGTACTTTAAAGTGAATGAAATACATGTCTACGAAATTTAAATATTTTGCACCCAACAAAAACCGCAACATTCCGTAAAATCAACCCAGTACACATTTAAACATTGCACAAAAATATTTGAGTGTTTTAAAGATGGAAGAACGATGTGGTTTTGCATGCGAGGCTCTCAAACGTGTTTAATAAAATGGTGCGTCAAATGACGATTTTTACGGAATTTGGTAATGTGCATATTTCTTTGAAATAAAAGGATATTTTGCCAAAAAAACTATCCAGTAGTTTTGGGATGCCCTAGCCTATCTACCATAGGAACATGAGCGAAATCGAATTTTAGACCCTCGCCGCGAAATTAAGAATTTGTCTGATTTTTACAGGCAGCCACTCTTAAATATCAGGGACAATATAGAATATGGAAGGGGAAATTGTAACAGAATGATATTAACATGTGGCTGGAAATGGACTCAATAATATTTCAATTTTGCACACAGAGGGTTTTTCAAGTGAGTTGAAACAGATGCCATCTGGTTACTCTGTCTCTTAATATTAATGATTTTCTCGTCTTATTGTCTTCTGGCGATCGTGAAATTTTACCACATTATTTATCGATAGATATCTTTTCCCGCGCTCCATCAAACCTTTTGAGCTTTCTGTAGAATTTACACTTTTAATTGCTTTAAGAAGAGCTTTCACAAGAATCCGAAAATTTCACTAAGCTTTCTTAGCAAATGTCAATACATTTACCTTAATTAATGTACATTTAGTTGCACTTTGACAAAGACGAATATTAATTAACGACTGGTCCGAGGGATGTAGAACACTTATTAAAAATTGGTTTTTAAGTGTTTTTATTTATTAAGCCGTCCCCTTTTTTTTCTCTGTTTAGCGTCTGACCGACCCAGAAGTTACGCAGAAGACAACGAAGGCAATGACACATTATTTCAAACAATTGTCACTTTAATCTGAAACATAAGCAATTTTTTGCCTTACAGATTTTTAGCTTTTTCCCTGTTCTCGTTTGATTTTAACAACGACGTCGACTTTTTCCTTCCTCTATTGCCGCGATGTTGACTTTGTAACTACACTTTGTTGTTTCCAGGCTCCACGGATATTATGCTGAGGTACCGTGCCTTCTAGCTCCAGACTCCTTTTCCAATTTTAATTTTGTTTTTTTACCTTTTACGACCGACCGACCGACCCAAAATCAGAAAACGCATTCAACCTGAATAAACGAAAAAAAAGGGGGGATGGCCTTATCAACTGCGAGGCGATTTTGAAGTTTATTTCCGAAGAAATATGCCCTGATTGAACAAAAACCCAGAAAAGTTGAATAATAACTCCAGAAAAACTAATTTATCATGTGCATGTCACACTACTTTTCCTTTCAGGAAAAAAAAAATTACTGGTTCAAGAAACTAGAGGTTCCCTCGGCTACCGTCTCGAGCAATCCCTTCGCGTCTCTCTCCAAACTTGCATCAAAGCTCGATAGAGCACATTAAGGCATGAAGCAGTTGTTAAATGGTTTCTACCGTTTTTACTCCAAGAGGCTGAACAAAGTGATTTTAAAATACTTTATTTAAATTTGACGTCTTGTTCCTATTGCAGTTTTCCATTTCATTAATCCTTTGTGATCGGAACTGTCAGCTTACAAGCAGGTGGTTTACAGTTGGTGAGCAATATCAACGCTAAAATGCTTGGATTACCCGTTTTGGACAAAATCCTGGAGTAATATACTTAGTTGTGTTGAATTGAGAAAGTTTACCCGATCTAAATTTCACAAATGTAGCTTTTTTCTGGCCGATAGTTGTAAGCCAATACAGTCTTAAAATAATGAACACCTGTTAAGGTCATTCCACTGAAATAAAACCTGCACTGAGATTTTTGTGAAACTTTGCCTATTGATTGTTTATATTATAGGAACTTAAATTTTGAAATAAAAATGAGGGGTCCCCATGTTCTTCTAGGAGCAACAGAACCTTGTTTATACCCATATAAATCCTTATAATAGCACCATGATCGTAGTCACGATTGCTTGCTAAATTCAAGTTTCCGACGATTGCTTTTTGTTCTACACTGAGAGTTGGTCCATATTTATTTTACACAGAGAAATTTATTACTCAATTCAAAACAGAAAAAAATGATAGGTCACCATACTCGTTTGCGAGAAAATGACGATTTACCTCTATGGCGAGGTCCAGCTCCAAACAAAAAGCCACCATTTTTTAATGCGCTTGCGCTAATCACGTGTGAAATTATGCGCAGTAAGGATGCGCAATGCAATACTGGGGAATGACCTTAAAACGCATGGCCTTCAACGCGCCTTATCTCGAAAACGAGCACGATGACCCCCCATTAATTTTCTTGTGGCTTTTTTGCAAAAGCTGAACTCCACCTTACTTCATGATAAGTTTTAAAAACGTCTGTCCCTGGGAACATTTTGGGCGCGGATGTCCTCAAGAAGACCTCCTAAAGGTGTTTTTGCGTAGTGTCCACGTGATCAAAGTCATGTGGACACGAGGTATATGCGGGCCATCGCTAAATTCCTGTGTAACCATTCTTTGCTTTCCTAATGTAAGATTCCTGTAAAGGGCGGTTTCTGGAAACTCTCGGGTTACAATCAGTTTTGTTTATGAAAGACCGGCATTAAACGTTGACTTAACGGCAGTTTGTGCTCCTGATTTTGGAAACCACGCTGTACGTGACAGATTCAAGGCACTCAATTTATTCCTTTTTTAACGGGGACTGGCATGCAGACTCGATCAGCTGTGACAGGCTGTTTTTAGTGTTTTGTTTTGTTTCCGAGCCCGCGGATCACACAACTCACTTGCGATTTAATCAATGTTGTCAAAAATGACAGGCTAAAACTAGTCGCTAGTCATGTAGACAAATCTAAAGATCACAATGAGCGGACTTAAACAACTGGTCACATCATCTCGTCTCGCCTTCTTCCCCACTTGGTCACCGCCATTCTGCCCTTTTGCGTTCGCGGTGACTAAACACTCGTGTAAGTGACCCTAAGAGAGAAAACCGGCTGCCAGCAGACTACATCAAATTGGACCATTTTGACATTTTGGCGTCCGGCAAAACTGACTGCCATTAAAAGGTTAAGGAGACCTTGTTTATTCAGGAATTTGAGCCAGCTTTGAATGTCAATGTCGGCAGTGAAAATCTTTTACTTTGGTATGGGTCGCACTTTGGAAATCTTTGCCAGAATTTGTTTACTTTGCGGTGGAAATCTGTCATCGCGCGCCTTTGCCTAGTGCGACCACAGGTTTTTCGCTTTAGCAAAAACTTTGCGAATCGGCAAAACGTCAAAGACGCCGTAGTGCTTTGGTGGGGCAGGCAGATTTTCGAAAAGTCGAGCCAAACAATGGGAATCACAGCGGTAACTGTCAACGCTTGTCAGCGTAACATGAAAAACGATACGCGCGGGAAGTTCAGTTCTAGTTCGCGGTCTTTCATCATGAACGGACGAGGCTATTATTATAATCCCGCACAATTTCAAGGTTTTCAAGGTTTTTACGGCGATAGCATGGAATACCCGCAGTATGTTCCCGTCTACCATGATATGACTGGAAGGGGAACGCAGCCGAGCACTTCACATGCGAGCATTGCGCAGGAAAACACTCTACCGGACAGGTCCATGCAAGCAAGCGCTTCACAAGCGTCTTCGTCTTCGTCTTCCCAATCGTCTCCTGATCATGAACCCGTTGATACTGGAAAACGATCTTATGAAAGATGGTCAGATAACAAAGAAAAAATGCTAATCAACCTGTGGGCCGAGAATTTCGATCGCATCAACAGCAGTCAAGCCCGCAAAGCTTGAGATGACATCGCCAAGCAAATAGATTTGAAATTTGGTACTGACAATTATCTCTCACTACTGCGACCCTCCGTTTCTGTCTGAAAGTTTTCCTTTCCTTTTCCTTTCTGTTGAAGGAAATAAGTGATTCCGCAAGCGTAACTTTATGTTAACATGTGCGGAAACACTTGGTAACGTTCCGGAAATCTGAATTTTTTAGATTTCCGTCGACGTAATCAGACCTAAACGTTTACGGAAATACAAGGTTATGTTCCGGAAACACGTTTATGCCTTGTTTCCGTTGACGTAAAAAATGAAATGTCGACAAAATACTAGGCTACTTTCACGAAATAAGTTTTTCTCTTGTTTCTGCTGACGCATTCAGACCTAAAGTCACTAGGTTTCGTTCCGGAAACACGACTTTTTTTCTTCCTCTTTGCTATATATCTTCCTTTGTCATTACAGGACAGGTAAATATGTTGTGATTGTGTTATTTTTTTTTTAACCCATAACATACTGGAAAAGTGCACGTTTTCATGGGCCACAATACGGCCGGATTCCTCTGGACTATAAACCTTCACCTGCCTTTAGATCCGTATTTAAAAATTAACTTAAAAGCGAACTTCAAGTTCGAAGGCATCGTTCTTCTCTCAAAAGCCACTCAAACTAATCGAAACTAAAAGCTTAGCCGAAGTCGAGTTTGTGATTGACAGCTGTCGCTTCGTAAGCCAATAAAATTATTTGAACAATTCTAATAAGGATTGTGATTGGCTCATTTTAGCGTGCTTTATCAGAGAACAGTGCACGGGCGACGCCACTTTTGTTCGTTTGAAAAAAAAGTTTGGTTTGAAAATTCAGCCAAATGCGTGGGGAAATTATTAGATTTTTTATCATAAAAAAAATAAAGAAGCCTCGACTGTGGTCTGTTCTAGATCTGTTGTAAAGCACTTGGGAAGCGGTAGAGCACTCGACTTCGTCTCGTGTTTTCCCCTACACTTCTTTCGTGCTCTACCGCTTCCTGCGTGCTTTACAACAGAACAGAGCACAGTCGAGGCCTCTTTATTTGTTAATTTAGGTGAGTAGGTGCATTTAGGTCGACCAGCTGCCAATAGCGCTTTTTAAGTATAAATTAAGTGAAACAAATAAAGCAGACCACATTTGCTTCTAATAGCTTCTCGTGGCTCATTACAAAATTACGATATACAGTATTTGTTCCCACATTGGCGATTTCGAGGCTTGATGAGTCACACAAAAATGAATATCACATCGGGAGCTAATATTACTTCGAACAACGCTTCTGGCTCCGAAATGATTATTTATTCCAAGGCAGAAGGCATTGCATGGTGTTGCGCGTTCATTTTGACGACTTTGCTTGTTGTGGCTGGAAACCTTCTCACTATTGTACTGTTTGCTGCGAACAAAAGTCTTCGTAGAAAAAGCTTGTTTCTTGTCATCAATATGGCGTTTGCTGACCTGATGCTAGGAACACTATCGATGCCTGGCTACATCTTCTTCATCGGAGAGTACAATTTTCAGCTGTGAACGGGACGCATGTCTTCATCTTTGGATTGCGCCCATGATCTGGTCGATACGTTTTTTATGCATGCTTCGTTAATTTCCGCAGCGATGATTTCTGGTGATAGATTTTACGCTATAGCGTCGCCACACAGATATAAGCGATCACCGTCAACGAGAAACTACTGCGCCATTATTTCGATGTCTTGGATACTTACAATTCTTGTAACTGCATTTGAAATAACACTGGGTCACTTAACTTCTCCGGAATATGAGAATTATGCTTGGATGTCTTTCGGTTTGATAACAACGTTCGTTATTTGTGGTTGTAACATCAGTATTTGGAGAAAGTTTCAGAACGCAGAACTTACTTTCCAAGCACAGAACCGGGCAGCGCGAAACAGACGTTTAACAAAAACCTTGTTGTTTGTATCTGTTCTCGCGCTTCTCTCGTGGCTGCCCTTAATTATCATGGATGCTTTAGAAGTTATTTTTGAGGTTACAATTCCTGCAGGTAATTTTTATTACGCAGTAACCCTTCTGAATTATTCGAACTCTTTTCTCAATCCAGTTGTGTATGGATTAAGAACATCCGAGTTTAGACGGGCAATGGCTATTTTCTGTTTTAAGAGGATACTGGCGGTCAATATCAAAAATGCTGAACGAAGATGTAGACACAATTCCAGTTGAACCTCGGATACACGGCTGAAAACACTACGAATGACGAGTCATAGTCATCGACGAACGTCCTTAGAAGTGGAAATTACACAGGATACTTCACTGTGATGAAAAACTGTCTTTTCGTCTTGTTTATTCTAGGGGAAAAGCTTTAAACTCGATGGGAAAACGAGTTGCAGAAAACTCAAAACGCGTAATTAAGGGTGCGTTGTGTCACGCCCACGAAAATAACTTGTGCTCCATTTGTGCTTAAATATCAGGGACAATATAAAATGTGGAAGGAGAAATTATAAGAGAATGATTTTAACATACATGTGGCTGGAAATGGACTCAATAATATTTCAATTTTGCACACAGGCTTTTTCAAGTAAGTTTAAACAGATGCCATCTGGTTACTCTATGTCTGTTAATATTAATGATTGTCTCGTCTTAGTTGTCTTCTGGCGATCGTGAAATTTTACCGCATTATTTATCGATTATTTGTCTCTTAATATTAATGATTGTCTCCTCTTAATTGTCTTCTGGCGATCGTGAAATTTTACCACATTATTTATCGATAGATATCTTTCCCACGCTCCTTCAAACCTTTTGAGCTTTCTGTAGGATTAGACGTTTAACTGTTTTAAGAAGAGCTTTCATAGGAATCCGAAAATTTCACCAAGCTTTCTTAGCAAATGTCAATACATTTACCTAAATTAAGGGCCCATTAACCGATCTTTTCGAGCCGTTGCTAAGGAAAATTTAGTCTCATATAACTTCATCATTTTTAGTTAGTTCAGAGTTATTTCATGTGTTTCAACTTTTTCATGATCAGTAACACTAGTGATGACGTCATCAGGCCACGCCCATGGTCATGTGACTAATACAGAAAAAATGCAAAGGCTCCCAGGCAAATTATTTTCTCGGGATTTTTTTCATTGATTTAATACTTTAATTTAAATTCTCATTACGCTATGCATCGATTTTGTTTCATTTCTAAAAGGTCAGAATTTGAGAGCATTTCAAAATATTGCAAAATTCGTAATTTTCTAAAAAAAACATGATTTCGAAAAAGGAATGCATAGCTATGTTGCCAACGTTGACTTTAATCGAAATTCGTCGAAAAAAGCTGGATTTAATGAAAAACCGCGTTTCCTTTAGCATTTAAAGAAACCGGAAGTGCGCCCGATATCTATTGGAAGTTACCCTATCAGCGCGCGCGCAATTTACACTACCAGCGCACTTCGGTAAGATCAAACAAAGCCACACGGAGTTAGTTTTTCTCTTTCTGTTGCTCTTGTTTTTCTGTCTTTCTCTTATTTTGTCTTTGCTTGTAGTTTTTTTTACTTTGCATTTTGCCAAACACAAAGAAAAAAATCTAAAATGTGTGCGAATTTGCAAGTTTTTGGGTTGTTTTCATTTTCCGTGCTCAGGCTGACGTAAACGACCGGAAATGAAATTTCACCTCCTTAGCAACGCGCGCGAGCGCGCGCATGAATCGGTTAATGGGCCCTTAATGTACAGCTAGTTGCGCTTTGACAAAGACAAATATTAATTAACGACTTGTCAAGGAAAGCCAAAATGGCGGCAAAACAACCTTCCCGAAGACATTTTACATCGTGTAAACTACGACGTTAAAAGAATTAAAAACGTTTAAACCCTTTGAAGTATTAAGAATACGTGGTAAGAAACCAAAATGACCACCAACACCTCCCTCAGAGGATGAAAGAGAAGATAATTTTGTCGCAGATCCGACAATATTGTTTCCGAATAGTTTAGGGCAGGTGAAGGGAAGATTTACTTTAAAACTACAATAAGAAGTAAAGAGTTTTAAATGGTTTTAAAGGCAATGTGAAGCTGTATCAACGAAACAACAATCACACGAGGCTCTGCGGCTGCCGCACGCGATAGAACGCGTCAAATGTTGAATAACAATGCCAATTTCATTCAAAAAATAGTAAATGGCTTTTGCCTAAAAATAAATCATCTCGGACGTGACAAAAAATCCGCCATAAATGAAATTTGGAGCAATTTCCATGAATAACTTAACTATAATTTAGGTCGAACGTGCATTTAGGTCGACCAGCTGCCAATAGCGCTTTTTCAGTATAACTTACTTGAAACATATAAAGCAGACCACATTTGCCTTTAACAGCTTCTCGTGGCTCGTCACAGAATTACGAGACATTTGTTCCCGCATTGGCGATTTCGAGGCTTCATGAGTCAAACAAAAATGAATATCACATCGGGAGCTAATATTACTTTGAACAACGCCTCTGGCTCCGAAATGATTGTTCATTCCAAGGCAGAAGGCATTGCATGGTGCAGCGCGTTCATTTTGACGACTTTGCTTGTTGTGGCTGGAAACCTTCTCACTATTGTACTGTTTGCTGGGAACAAAAGTCTTCGTTGAAAAAGCTTGTTTCTTGTCATCAATATGGCGTTTGCTGACCTGATGCTAGGAACACTATCAATGCCTGGCTACATCTTC
>NC_138145.1:36584647-36612147 GCF_964199315.1 Orbicella franksi | reverse complement strand
ATGTGTGGGATGTCTATAGAGGTGAGTCATGAATTAACCAAGTACTTGTAATTGTCGTGTATTCGATGCAACAGTGCTTCACTTATGGATACGCACCAGAAAATACGCACTTCAATTTATTGATGAAGGTTACTATTCTAGGTACGCCGCACTTGTCGAATCCTCGGGTAGATAGTTTTGGCTTACACAATGCTCCCAGCAGATTTCAGAGGTAATGAATTGCTAGTATTTGTAGTATCTGACTCTGTGATAACTAAGGTGTTTCTGACGCAAACATCATAGATTTATACTATTTTTTTCTTCTACATATAGGTACTCTTCTAAGGGTCTACCCTGTGGCCGACAAAGGACAAATACTTGACCTTTGCTTCTTGTCCAGTGCTGTTGTTCTTGTCAACACAGAAGCTAATGGATCATTAACGTCAGTGTCATCATCTCTTACAAACTTGATCGTGAGTTGCGATGACGGAACATTTTGTCTTCTGCAATGTGAAGTTGCTCAGTCGCTTCCAGCAAAACCTCTTGTTGACAGGTAACTTCAAAGGGTTGATTTTGGTAGTTTCAATTTGATGTTGAATAGATCTTGCTGTTTGCGATCGAAAGAAACAATTAAAGAAGAAGGTCACTCCACTCACTTATATTTTAATATTAGCTAGTTCTTAATCTTAATTTATTTAAATTTATATACCTTCATAAGGCTCTTATAATTTCCTTTTTTCGTTTTTTTTCGTGGCGTACTAGCTTTTTAGCTAAGCGTACCGACCACGTTAAATATATTGATTGATTGATTCAAAAAACTTACTTTTTTTGTCTTCACCTATAGCAAGTAAACATTCAGCTTTTTTATTCACTGAAATTTCAGCCTCTGAAGTGCCCGCTATCCTAAAGAAATTCGTCTCGACAGAATAGAGTTCGGCTACCGCCATTTTCAACTGTACTCGGCAGCCATGCCGTGTTTATTTGACATCATTCCGTCCGACTCGAAATTGGCGGGAAGGAGAAAAACCTGCAACTGATTTTGCATCCTTCACAAGGCCATCAAAATTTATTTTTCCAAGTTATTATCCACTTCACTACCTTCACTGCTATCATTTTGGGAGTTTGGAGCTTGTTCGGATCAAAATTTTACGGCTTAAGAACAGGCATAACCCAGAAGGATAGTTAAAAGGCTCTTAGGAAGGCATTTGGACAAAATCTCTTGGACGGAAAGATATCACGAAAACGTGGCCTGGCTACTGAGTACTGTTCAAAATGGCGGCAACGATGTCGAATTTTGGACTTCTTTGGAGGCGAATTTCATAAGGAAAACCAGCACTTTAGAGGCTGAAACTTCGGTGAGTTGTTAAACTTAGTGCGAGGTTTTTATTAGCGCTGACAAAAAATATACGTTTTTTGGAGTGACCTACTTTAGCTAAAAATGTTTTTCTGTTTCTGCGATCTTGAGTAGGAAGTGAAGAAGAGCTTAAATGATCTTTAACAACAACGTTGCCTATCTGTATTTAACCATTAGCTTTTAACGCTATCAGTGGAGTGTGTCTTTGGCGAATGTCTCTTGAAGGATCAATACTGTTTGGACGCCACCAGCGCAATAGATCTGTAAAATTATGCACCATCTCTTCCGTGCTTCCCATTATGCAAGGTGGACCTGACTTCTGCCCAGCAGTTTTCATTAAAATGAACGCTGCTTGACAGAGGGGAATAAAACTCAAAAAATTAATAACCTGTAAATTCTGTGATAACACTTCCTAGCTTTCATTGAATGCTATTTAACAATTAGACCCGTAGCCCACAGGGGTTACGGGTCAATAGCCCATGACGCGAAGGCGAATGGGCTATTGACCTGTGGCCCTTGTGGGCGAAGGGTCTAATTATTTAGTATCACCCGCCTAGTCGGACAGAAAAGGCAATAATAAAGTTAGCAAATGCAAGGTGAAGAAATATTTATTTGGGAATAAAACGAAAGAAAGTGTCACGCTCGATTGCGCCAATTTCGCTACTCGAGGACTATTACTGATAGTCCTCTAGTAGCGTAGCCAATTAAAATGCAGGATTTGCATTTGTCCACTGGTTGGGTGATACCAATTATTGCTAGACATGTGCTAGCCAAAATGAGGTTTTGCGTACCACGACATGAAGTGTCATAGAAGTACTGACCAGGGATGCATTAAGAAAATAAATTTACCTCAAGAAATGAGGTGTCATTATGTTAATTCTATGAAGTTAAAACTACCTGTATTTAACTTTAGATCAGCCCTTGATACTGAAGTGATCACTAAGGTTGTCACAATGTGCCAAACACCACAAGTGGTAAGAAACAAACCTCAACGCTACCTTTACTACTTGTCAATGATAATAAATAGTCATTTACTGAGCGCAAAACAAAGTCTCTCAGAAGACTAGTTTCGAGCGGGAAGAAATGAAGATGTGGTCGATATTTTAGGAATTTTCCACAGCTTATTTTTAAGATTTTGATACGCCTCAGGTGCTTATTTATCTTTGGTTGTAAAGGGTGAAAATTTTGCCCAAGCTATAGAGCGTTTTCATTGTCACGCAATCAAAATAATATCAAAAACCATTCAGTGGATAAGGTCAAGAAATTGTGATATTACAGAAGATAAAGAAAGAAAATAGTTTTCCAAGTTTAAGGTGTGTGCGTTGTCCCAAAGTTGAGATATTCGTCGAAATGTTCCGCGCAAATTTACAGCGCCTAGTATGGAGCCGCCATGTTGGTGTTCCTCTGTGGTACACCAATATGGCAGCCGGAAAATAGTGTTAACATCTGGAACTTACTTTGGTTGTCTGGGACAATGATTAACTGCAGTGAACATGTAAAAATTTAAATAAGCACTTTCCCAAATACGACAACGTCTTAAATGGCTAAAAATCACGAGAAAAATACATAGTTTTCGACTAACGCGATCGTAGCTTTATGTCACGCACCGCCATAACTTCGAAATTCAAAATGCGCTGGTTTCCAAACGAAAGGCGCTATTGAGCTGGAAAGTTGTAAACAGATATAACTTAAGTATCTCTTATGCCTGATGAGGATAAAAACTTTAGGGGCCCTTTAGTTTGGATTTAAGAATTTGATGACGTCACGTGAAAACGCTGGATACCGTCATGGAAGGTGGAAGGTTTTGAACGAGAAAGTCTATGAATCATGTAGTCGATAGATCCCATGAAAGCTACATCCAGGAAAAACCCGCTGAAATTCCATAATAATAAATACGTACAAAACACACAGCGATAAAACGAGAAGAAAGTGACTTTTATATGTCACTGTTTGCATATTTTGACACCTCTTACGGATGCCTGTATAACCTTTGCATCTAGAGAGACTGTGTAGCAGTAGAATCCGGGAGTTAGCCATCGTGGCGAGGACTGTAGTGAACACCCAAATATGCTCATTGATTTATCAATACATGTAACTAAAACCGTTCCGGAATCAATTGAATCATGTGGGAGGATGAAATAATAAAGCTATTTGCTCATCCGGTTATTCTGGGGAAAAGAGCAGATGCAAGTGAATGTCCTAAGGGGAATGGGTTGCTAGCGATGGACTGCTAGCAAAGTATCGGCTGATGCTCAGCCAGAGCAGTTCAAAGCATGTATTGTCGGAATTTCTCCACTTGTTCTTTTTTTCAGATTGTTGCCGTGACAAAGAGTAGAAGAATAACCCTGTATGATGTGAACAGTTGCACAACAATTTGCCATGTTGGGCTGCCTGTGCCTTTCCTGCTCTCATCTCAGTCGCCGTGCATCTGCGCTGATGGGAAGGTCTTGATATTGATTGGCGCTCAGATGGATGAAGAAAATCATGATGACCTGGGCATCGAGGTAAGTGCACTATTACAAGTCTTGTGAAAGGATCAAGGAGAACCGTTTACTGGTGAGACTTTGCTACTTGATACAGATCTGATTCATAATGGCTGTCTACCAAAGTGGGAATTGTTTTTTATTTGTACACCGATTCGAGATAACAACATGGAATTGTTTGGTTATTTCTTAGATAGCTTACAAAACAGGCGGATTAGCGGAGAAAAACTTTTAATCGCTTCATGCTATGGAAAGCTCTAGCATACTGTAGACTATGTAGATCAACCGCTTCATTGCAAATATTTTACGTTGTAGAGTTATATGAAATGCTATAGATTTATAATTTTCATTGTAATGTTACCTCAGCATTCGTTTTATCCGTGTACACTGTAGAAAATATCATTGCTGTTTGTTTTTCAGACAGCCGTGCCATTTTCATATCCTCTGCAACACTTTCCAACACTTAAAAAATACTGGAAAGAAGAGGTAACCGCTGACTCGTCACCGCACAAGCTAACCAACACCATTGATGCCAGACTGCATTCCCTCATACAAGACAGGTAAAAATAACTTGTTTAACAAGTAGTGCGCTGAACTCTGAATCGTCTGGCTACTTACCTTTTGACTTTTTGATCTGGAAATCGTTGGTTAATCGTTGGGTACGATTAATTAGAAATTGGATCTCGTGTCGCACAATTTACGGACTAATAATATTGTGCTTTTCAAATGGGCCTACCACTGAGCGTTGGTCCGATTTTAAAATTACTCACCCGATTACTCTCTGAATTGTAGACGGTCCAATTACTATTACTTATTAGTAGAATTCTACTTAAATAATAAGATTATTCGCTCTCGATTTCTCTGAGGCGATAGTTGATTCGGTCTTCGGCCTCATCATCCTTAAATTGAAGGCGTCTTTCAGTTTGTCAGCAATTCATTGCCGGATCAGATACAGAAAATTAGTGAACACTTTCAGGGGCTGGACCTCGTAACTTCTTGCTTGTTGCGGCCTGCGTTAATATCCTGACTTCTTGCGGTTAGAGTTTCAACGTCTTGCGTTTAGAAAGGTTCTTGCGGATTAACCACATTTTCACTTCTCGCGCCGACTTGAGTGTTCTTCCGGGCGCAAAAACTTATTGCGCCACATTCTGAGCTTGCATTATTTCTAAAGGAGCTACGTCACGGTTTGTGCATCTTAAAAAGTTTAGTCTAAGTTTTTCAAGTTCGTCTTGTGTAATCTGTGTTAATCTTCTCCCCCCTTAACCAGCCTTGTTCCTTTATGGTTTATTATTATTTCTTTGGTGTTTTTCTATCTTAGTTAACTACTATTTTCAGGTTTCCTTCAGTTTAATGATAATTATGTACGTGGGCAAAATAACTCAAAATAGCGTGATTGAGCTCCTTTAAGCTGTACTGTAGACTGGTTGGAAAGAACATCAAGGGAATTTTATCACAATGTCAAAGTTCATATTTCATTGTAAATCGCTGTTTTTTAATTTCTATACTCTTCCTTTTTTTCTTTCATGAGGACTTCTCAGTCAAGAGAACAGACAACTGAGACTTCAGCAGCGGTGGTCTCAATATCAAACTGAATTGAAGAATATTCAGAACAACAAGATGAGAAAAAACCATTCCACTTGGCTCACTGCTAAATCTGTAAGTACCGCCTAATTTATACCTTGCAATTCAGGCCACGCACGTTCACACGACACCGGAGAAACTTATATATAAGTGATATAAATGACCAAACGTTTATGGTTTTGCTACATGATAATTAAATTGAGGCAATTACATACATGTACTCGCTTAGTTCTTGAAACATTGGACATAACTCGTTATGTGACTGATATTACGAAGATATATTTACCAAAACGAAAAACGAGTATGTAGTTGCCTCAATTTAATAATGACATAACAAGACGATAAGATTGGTTTTAAAAAAACTCCTATTTTCCACTAACTCACTTGCCAAGTTGTTATCGGACAGTTTGTTATCGGACAGTTCAACAAGCCAATCAAGTTCAAAGTTGTAGTTTAAATCAACCAATCGCAACCTTGGTTTCAATTACCAGTAATTTACGCCTCCTTTGTCAGTCTTTTAATGCAAATATTTCCTTCCTTTCATAACTTAGCTATACTTCTTTTCTCGGAAATTGTAATTTTTTTTTTTTGATTAATTGGAAATGAGACTTCGTGTCGTGCGATTCGGTCTGTAATCATACTCGTGATAAACAAATCAAACTCCCGCTGCGCGGTCGTCCCAGTTTGTTATCACGCGTATGATTACAGACCGAACTGGACTCCACTCAGTCCTATTACCATTACATGATTACGTAGATATACATAACAATGCTGTTTATTAAGAACAAAAGACCGAAACTGAACACGCAAGCGGATTCCATTCGCGCGAAACTTTTTACCTGAATGTTTTTATGTAACGTTTGCTAATTAATCCTAAGTACATGAAGTCGTCTTTGCTAACGTTAATTTTTTGCTTAAATGAGTATGTAGTGGCCTCAATTAATTGTGAACCAAATAATAAGCAAGAGCTTGGTTGGCTAATAACTTGTTTTGTAATGTTCGAAAATATACAGAACACAATGAGAGGGTCGTACAGGGGAACTCTGGCGATACGTGATTAGCTGATTTTATTTTTCGTGAAACGTGAATTTAGGAAATTAGCCTTCGTGATCCGCCACTTGAAGTTTTTTCGTGACCCGTGAAGAACTAGAATTATTAACCGATATTCGTGATTTCACCACTCTGTTCTACGTGATTTTGAGACGCGTGTCCTCAGGGAGATTCATTAAGACTAAAAACATCCGAATGTGACCTCTGTATAATTATGGCACTACCTATCGAGAGTGATTTGGATTTGGGATTTGTAATATGAAGCCTTAACATAGCCTTTTACGATTTTGCTTTCTTTACTCTCTCTTTCTAGCCTAAGAGCGGGTTATTAAAAAGAAAACTTTACTTGCTTATTTTCTTGATTCGGGAAAATGAAATTTTAATTTCCGTGATCTGCGATTCGCTATTTTTCCCATTCGTGAACCGTGCCAGAGCGGGCATAAATTTATTTTGGGCCGGACTCGGATTCATTTTTTTTTTTAACTCTGAGAAGGGCCCAAAACATATTTATGCCCAAGAACACAAACTCTGTTACTATTATTATCACTTTAAAGGGCATTGATAAGATAAAAATTGAAAACAATGACAACAAAACCGTCTGAACAATCACGCGAGCGTTTACAAGTTGAATGGCTTTTATTTTCCCTCAATGAAAATACACAATACATCAAGCGAACCTGGTTAGAAATTACAAAATCTTGCCATTTGAGTTTTCAAAAATTGTAGAAGACATGAAAGGAAAGTTCCATAAAGCTTATCTCTAAGTGTTGAAATTAATTGCACAATTGCTAAACTGACAATTTTCATTGGTTTATTTCAGCGGGCTAAAATACAGTTTAGCCCGTCAAATTCTCCATTTTAGCCCGCAAAATGCGCCACAATGTCCGACACAGTGATAATAATGGAAGTTCTTTAGTGCATATTTTGCTTCTGTAAACAACGTCTAATTTCTAGCATTTCATTCTCCTTAAAACTTTCAATAAGTAATTTTTGATACTTTTGAGTTTTTAGGAAACTGAAGTGGTTGAGAAAATAGAGTGTATTTATTTATTTTTTCTATATATTTTAGATTGTGAAATAATATGGCCGCAGGGAATCGTTAACGAAGACTCTTTGCCTCTTAACTTATTCAAACCTTCTTTATGTGCCTTTATCTTTAATCATTAATCACCAGAGCACATCTCTCACAGTATGTGTACTAGACATCATGGCTGCGATTAATGAAAAAGCCTTTCTTTTTTTCACTTCAATTTATTAGAGTGTGTCTACTGGAGTTTAAAACGGACAAGTCAAGGTCGAGAAATCTGTCGCAGCTTGAAGCGTATGGGAGAGTGTCAAGGGATTTCACAGACCACATTGATACAGATAAAGAAAAACTGAACTTAGTCCATTGATGAGAATCGCACTTGGCAATCACGTTTCTGACAAATCTCGCTATCTGGGACATTTATCGAGACATTGCGTAAACGTAATCACGAACTGCGACACGACTATTGAAACCAAACCCACGTCTCAATTTTTTCCAACGACCACTTAAGTAAAACGTTAATCAGAAAGACAATATTTATTCACCAGTTTTTAGATCGTAGTCAAGAATGTATTGGGTATACTGGAGCTTATGGCAAGTTTTTAAGTCCTTCTAAAATTGCCCTAACAGAAAATAATAAATTTCGATCATATTTTGCAAGTAAAAACGCATTATGAAATGACATTGTTTCCGAATAGTTTAGAGCAGGTGAAGGGAAGATTTACTTTAAAACTACAATAAGAAGTAAGGAGTTTTAAATGGTTTTAAAGGCAATGTGAAGCTGTATCAAGGAAGCAACAATCACGCGAGGCTCTGCGGCTGCCGCACGCGATAGAACGCGTCAAATGTTGAATAACAATGCCAATTTCATTCAAAACAGAGTAAATGGGTGTTGCCCAAAAATCATATCGGAATTGACAAAAAATCCGCCATAAATGAAATTTGGAGCAATTTCCATGAATAACTTAACTATAATTTAGGTGAGAAGGTGCATTTAGGTCGACCAGCTGCCAATAGCGCTTTTTCAGTATAAATTACTTGAAACACATAAAGCAGACCACATTGGCGATTTCGAGGCTTGATGAGTCAGACAAAAATGAATATCACATCGGGAGCTAATATTACTTCAAACAACGCCCCTGGCTCCAAAAAACATGTTCATTCCAAGGTAGAAGGCATTGCATGGTGTAGCGCGTTCATTTTGACGACTTTGCTTGTTGTGGCTGGAAACCTCACTATTTGTACTGTTTGCTGCAAACAAAAGTCTTCGTAGAAAAAGTTTATTTCTTGTCAACAATATGGCGTTTGCTAACCTGATGCTAGGAACACTATCAATGCCTGGCTACATCTTCTTCATCGGAGAGTACAATTTTCAACTGTGGACGGCACGCATGTCTTCATCTTTGGATTACGCCCATGATCTGGTCGATACGTTTTTTATGCATGCTTCGTTGATTTCCGCAGCGATGATTTCTGGTGAGAGATTTTACGCTATAGCGTCGCCACACAGATATAAGCGATCACCGTCAACGAAAAACTACTGCGCCATTATTTCGATATCTTGGATACTTACAATTCTTGTGACTGCATTTGAAATAACACTGGGTCACTTAACTTCTCCGGAATATGAGAATTATGCTTGGATGTCTCTCGGTTTGATAGTAGCATTCGTTATTTGTGGTTGTAACATCAGTATTTGGAGAAAGTTTCAAAACGCAGAACTTACTTTCCAAGCACAGAACCGGGCAGCACGAAACAGACGTTTAACAAAAACCTTGTTGTTTGTATCTGTTCTCGCGTTTCTCGTGGCTGCCCTTAATTATCATGGATTCTTTAGAAGTTATTTTTGAGGTCACAACTCCTGCAGGTAATTTTTATTACGCAGTAACCCTTCTGAATTATTCGAACTCTTTTCTCAATCCAGTTGTGTATGGATTAAGAATTCCCGAGTTTAGACGGGTAATGGCTATTTTCTGTTTTAAGAGAAAACTGGCGGCCAATATCAAAAATGCTGAACGAAGATGTAGACACAATTCCAGTTTAACCTCGGATACACGGCTGAAAACACTACGAATGCCGAGTCATAGTCATCGACGAACGTCCTTAGAAGTGGAAATTACACAGGATACTTCACTGTGATGAAAAACTGTCTTTGCGTCTTGTTTATTCTAGGGGAAAAGCTTTAAACTCGATGGGAAAACGAGTTGCAGAAAACTCAAAACGCGTAATTAAGGGTGCGTTGTGTCACGCCCACGAAAATAACTTGTGCTCCATTTGTGCTTAAATATCAGGGACAATATAAAATATGGAAGGAGAAATTATAAGAGAATGATATTAACATACATGTGGTTGGAAATGGACTCAATAATATTTCAATTTTGCACACAGGCTTTTTCAAGTAAGTTTAAACAGATGCCATCTGGTTACTCTATGTCTGTTAATATTAATGAATGAAATGAATGAATGTCTCGTCTTAGTAGTCTTCTGGCGATCGTGAAATTTTACCGCATTATTTATCGACTATTTGTCTCTTAATATTAATGATTGTCTCCTCTTAATTGTCTTCTGGCGATCGTGAAATTTTACCACATTATTTATCGATAGATATCTTTCCCGCGCTCCTTCAAACCTTTTGAGCTTTCTGTAGAATTTAAACGTTTAACTGTTTTAAGAAGAGCTTTCATAGGAATCCGAAAATTTCACCAAGCTTTCTTAGCAAATGTCAATACATTTACCTAAATTAAGGGCCCATTAACCGATCTTTTCGAGCCGTTGCTAAGGAAAATTTAGTCTCATATAACTTCATCATTTTTGGTTAGTTCAGAGTTATTTCATGTGTTTCAACTTTTTCATGATCAGTAACACTAGTGATGACGTCATCAGGCCACGCCCATGGTCATGTGACTAATACAGAAAAAATGCAAAGGCTCCCAGGCAAATTACTTTCTCGGGATTTTTTTCATTGATTTAATACTTTAATTTAAATCCTCATTACGCTATGCATCGATTTTGTTTCATTTCTAAAAGGTCAGAATTTGAGAGCATTTCAAAATATTGAAAAATTCGTAATTTTCTAAAAAAAAAACATGATTTCGAAAAAGGAATGCATAGCTATGTTGCCAACGTTGGCTTTAATTGAAATTCGTCGAAAAAAGCTGGATTTAATCAAAAACCGCGTTTCCTTTAGCATTTAAAGAAACCGGAAGTGCGCCCGATATCTATTGGAAGTTACCCTATCAGCGCGCGCGCAATTTACACTACCAGCGCACTTCGGTAAGATCAAACAAAGCCACACGGAGTTAGTTTTTCTCTTTCTATTGCTCTTGTTTTTCTGTCTTTCTCTTATTTTGTCTTTGCTTGTACTTTTTTTTACTTTGCATTTTGCGAAACACAAAGAAAAAAATCTAAAATGTGTGCGAATTTGCAAGTTTTTGGGTTGTTTTTATTTTCCGTGCTCAGGCTGACGTAAACGACCGGAAATGAAATTTCACCACCTTAGCAACGCGCGCGAGCGCGCGCATGAATCGGTTAATGGGCCCTTAATGTACAGCTAGTTGCGCTTTGACAAAGACAAATATTAATTAACGACTTGTCAAGGAAAGCCAAAATGGCGGCAAAACAACCTTCCCGAAGACATTTTACATCGTGTAAACTACGACGTTAAAAGAATTAAAAACGTTTAAACCCTTTGAAGTGTTAAGAATACGTGGTAAGAAACCAAAATGACCACCAACACCTCCCTCAGAGGATGAAAGAGAAGATAATTTTGTCGCAGATCCGACAATATTGTTTCCGAATAGTTTAGGGCAGGTGAAGGGAAGATTTACTTTAAAACTACAATAAGAAGTAAGGAGTTTTAAATGGTTTTAAAGGCAATGTGAAGCTGTATCAACGAAACAACAATCACACGAGGCTCTGCGGCTGCCGCACGCGATAGAACGCGTCAAATGTTGAATAACAATGCCAATTTCATTCAAAAAATAGTAAATGGCTTTTGCCTAAAAATAAATCATCTCGGACGTGACAAAAAATCCGCCATAAATGAACTTTGGAGCAATTTCCATGAATAACTTAACTATAATTTAGGTGAGTAAGTGCATTTAGGTCGAACGTGCATTTAGGTCGACCAGCTGCCAATAGCGCTTTTTCAGTATAACTTACTTGAAACATATAAAGCAGACCACATTTGCCTTTAACAGCTTCTCGTGGCTCGTTACAGAATTACGAGATATTTGTTCCCGCATTGGCGATTTCGAGGCTTCATGAGTCAAACAAAAATGAATATCACATCGGGAGCTAATATTACTTTGAACAACGCCTCTGGCTCCGAAATGATTGTTCATTCCAAGGCAGAAGGCAGTGCATGGTGCAGCGCGTTCATTTTGACGACTTTGCTTGTTGTGGCTGGAAACCTTCTCACTATTGTACTGTTTGCTGCAAACAAAAGTCTTCGTAGAAAAAGCTTATTTCTTATCATCAATATGGCGTTTGCTGACCTGATGCTAGGAACACTATCGATGCCTGGCTACATCTTCTTCATCGGAGAGTACAATTTTCAACTGTGGACGGCACGCATGTCTTCATCTTTGGATTACGCCCATGATCTGGTCGATACGTTTTTTATGCATGCTTCGTTGATTTCCGCAGCGATGATTTCTGGTGAGAGATTTTACGCTGTAGCATCGCCACACAGATATAAGCGATCACTGTCAACGAAAAACTACTGCGCCATTATTTCGATATCTTGGATACTTACAATTCTTGTAACTTCATTTGAAATAACACTGGGTCACTTAACTTCTCCGGAATATGAGAATTATGCTTGGATGTCTTTCGGTTTGATAATAACGTTCGTTATTTGTGATTGTAACATCAGTATTTGGAGAAAGTTTCAAAACGCAGAACTTACTTTCCAAGCACAGAACCGGGCAGCGCGAAACAGACGTTTAACAAAAACCTTGATGTTTGTATCTGTTCTCGCCCTTCTCTCGTGGCTGCCCTTAATTATCATGGATGCTTTAGAAGTTATTTTTGAGGTTACAATTCCTGCAGGTAATTTTTATTACGCAGTAACCCTTCTGAATTATTCGAACTCTTTTCTCAATCCAGTTGTGTATGGATTAAGAATTCCCGAGTTTAGACGGGCGCTGGCTATTTGCTGTTTTAAGAGGAAACTGGCGGTCAATATCAAAAATACTGAACGAAGATGTAGACACAGTTCCAGTTTAACCTCGGATACACGGCTGAAAACACTACGAATGACGAGTCATAGTCATCGACGAACGTCCTTAGAAGTGGAATGTACACAGGATACTTCACTGTGATGAAAAACTGCCTTTGCGTCTTGTGTATTAACTCAAAACACGTAATTAAGGGTGCGTTGTGTCACGCCCAAGACAATAACTTTTGCTCCATTTGTTCTTAAGTATCAGGGACAATGTAAAATATGGAGGGAGAAATTATAACAGAATGATATTAACATACATGTGGCTGAAAATGGACTCAATAATATTTCAATTTTGAACACAGGCTTTTTTTAAGTGAGTTGAAACAGATGCCATCTGGTTACTCTATGTCTCGTAATATTAATGATTGTCTCGTCTTAATTGTCTTCTGGCGATCGTGAAATTTTACCGCATTATGGCATGGTTATAAGACAGACAATGAGAAAGATGGAATTTCTGTTGTCACGAGTGTGGAACAAAGAAAGACATCATGTTTATTCTGACTTACAATTTCATTCACTTGTAATTCAGTACCGATAAAGGAAAGTTGGTTGGAAATCTACAAAGTTGCTAAAGATGCTTGGGTGAAGGAGGTAGAAACCACAGTGGCCACTGTGGGAGCTCGTTCTAGGAAACCTACAATGGTTGAAACAACAGCACCAGTGAGCTCATTTTTAAACAAATTCCTGTTCATGGTGTTGCTAAAAGTGCACTTAACTTAAGTAAATAAAGATGGTGAATTTTAAGTTCGGTAAGGAAATGTGAAAAGTGAACTGATCAACATGACATGAGCGTGATACAAAGAAAAAATCTGAGTCCCTGACAGGAATCGAACCCTTGACCTCCCAAACACTGGGAGGGTGCTCTATCCATAGAGCGCCTGCCTGGTGGATAGAGCGCCCACCCGGTGTTTGGGAAGTCATGGGTTTGATTCCTGTCGGGGACTGAGGTTTTTTCTTTGTCCCACGCTCGTCTCACGTTGATCAGTTCACTTTGCACTCAACGTATTTGTACTGTTGCAACTCTCAAGATCTGGACGATTCCGCAGCTGTACCAGACCAGCTTCTAAAATCCTCTGAAGAGCAAGATCCAGCTACTGGAACTGTAAGTTACATTCTGCAAATTATGTGAAAGTTTGTTAGTTACAAAAATCATACAAAAAGTAGCTTGGTGATCTAGTATGGAGTAGTAACAACTAAGCATAAGTTTTCTGCTTGAGTGCTATGATTATATTTTTTCGGAGATCTATCTGAAAATGTAAGAATTTTGTTCAAAATTGCATCCTTTGTTGATGAACAGACTAGACTAAACCTGACTAAGCACCCACCTGGCAAACCACGTGAGCCTCAAGACAGTCGTGACAGTCCACAATAACCTGATAAGAACTTACTTGTACACTGTAACCAGCCAAGCCTTTCAATCAGTGCTAATGTATTCTATGTTTTCTGTTAGTCTCCACCATGTTCAAGACCAAGCTCTGCTCAGCTGGCTGGTCAGAACCAGCCTGGCCTCTCAGCAGTCTCGTTCACTAAGTCTACAGCAGTACTACGTGTGTGACCCCCTGCTCCAGTTGGCCCTTGTGTAGCCACTAATTGCTCTGCAGCTTTAAAAGCCACTGATTCAGAGGGAAATGTCATTGGCATTGGTTCTAGTCAAGTGTTGATGTCGCAGTTTTTTGACAGCTGCGATAAAACATTCCGTCAGCTTCACAAGAACGAACTGCAGTATCTGAATAAAAATGACGAGGATCTGACAAGGTTACTAGCCACTTCAGTCCCTTGAATTCTCCTCACATGATATCAGGAAATCTCATGACAGAAGGCATCATGGGGTAATGCTACATACATACATGTACCACGATTAATAATTCTTCCATTATCCTCATTCTTTGAAGTTTCAAGCAGTCTTAGATGTTAACGCCGCGGGTAGTTACTGTATATTTAATTTGTGCATTCTACTTCTATTACAGCTTTCCTAAAATACATTTCTTAACACCTGGGAGGTTGGTTCCATCAGGATTGGAGTCTGCACCTGGTAAGTGGAATCAGCCTGTTAGGCTGTACTGCTCAGTGAGGCAGTAACAATAACAGCAAGAGCCCTTGGCCTCTCCACCGGGTTTTGTTCCCCTGGTGCATGAATGTCACCTCCATTCTGAAGCCCCATCCATCTCAGACTTGCCTTCAAGCTGGTAATTACTAACATAACAGTGACATGAAGAGCTTTTACTAAATGTTTTTAGTATCACCCAACTAGTGGACTAATGCAAATCCTGCATTTTGATTGGCTACGCTACTAGGGGACTATTAGTAATAGTCATCGAGTAGCGAAATTGGCGCCATCGAGCGTGACGCTTTCTTTCGTTTTTATTCCCAAATAAATATTTCTTCAACTTGCATTTGCTAACTTTATTATTACCTTTTCTGTCCGACTAGTTGGGTGATACTAAAACAATTAGATCCTTCGCCCTCAAGGGCCACGAGTCAATAGCCCATTCGGCTTCGCCTCATGGGCTATTGACCCGTAGCCCGCAAGGACTATGGGTCTAATTGTTAACTATTGTCTCACATTTGATGAGGGGCAAAGCCTAGAACAAACTATCAAAGTTAGAGTCTCCTTGTAGCATAGCCCATCAACCAACTGTTCAAATCAGGAAAGAAATAGATTGGTTTTATTTAGATCAGATTTTCCAAGGAAACACACAGTTGAAGCGATCATCAACACTTGACAAGCTCCTGCTGCCAGACATCTATCCACTGTTAGACTACCAAGTGTAGCCAATCAGATTGTGTGTTTAAATCTTGATAAAGTTGTAGGGTTGTAAAGGATAATTTATTTGGGGATCTTAAAATTCTTTGCAAAGATTCTGCAAAACTATTAGAAGATCCTACAGGATCCTTCAAGTCCTATTACAGATCCCTGAAGATCTTAGCAAGTTTTTCTTAAAAGATCTTAGCAGGGATGTATAAGAAGGATCTTCACGGGGACTCAAGTGAAGGATCTTTACTGAAACCTGTATGATTCTATGTAAGATCTTTAAGTAAGATCCTAAAGGATTTTGATTAGGATTGTAAAAAACTTTTACGTTTTGCGGTAGTCCTGTGCTACCAGCCACCGACAAAACAACAAAGCATCTAGGACGTGGCAGGGTTCTTATAGTAAGCTAGTAAGTTCCCTTCTATTTAAGATACTCCAGCTTTACGATACTATAGGACCCTGTATGTAACACGTTCGGTTTGGCCCATTATCAGGAGACGTACAAACGGCTCTTCAGGAGTCAATCGAAAGTGCTTTTAAGTCTCTTACTTTCGTGATCTTACACGTTCTGTGAGCTATCGAGAGTATTGACTATATAAGTGATGCCAATCATACTATGATCAAATGTCACGTGAATCATATCAATGTCAATAAACAATCTATTGTGTCCATATTGTAACACTTTACAAGAATTTTGCCATGAAATTAGGCCCGCACAGGTTGTTCTAAGTAGTATTTTTCAGCTACTAAAGTGTGCAGTGTATGCGCATTAAGGCATTTATTGTTTTGTTCAAGTAAGGTCAACTCCTTGTCAGTATGGTGGTCTGGAGGAACTCAGCTATTTATTTATTCACTTCTCAAGACTGCAAAAGGTATGGAATTAATCAAAACATTTTAACAAAAATGTCAACTTTTTCTAACACATCTCAATGTGTTTTTGGCCGTAGTCGAAGAAAGTATACATATAAAAGGAAAATATGTGAAGTCTAATTCACTACACATGAACTGACATTGTATATTTTTATCTGATGTAAAATGCTCTGCAGTAATAATGACTTACTTGTACGTGTTGTTCTACTTGCATTTTGAAAATTCTATGAAAATTCTATGACAATGATTTATAAACGGGTAAACAATTTAAAACCTGCTCGCTGCAATTTGGATATATTGTTCTGTAATAGAAAATTCTGGATTTAATGATTATACCTACAGGTGTAGAGATTATGCAGGCGTAGCAAACAATAGAAAATTGACAATATTCTACTTAACCTATGTCATAAAGTTTGGAGCATAGCAATAGTGACAGTGTGTAATAGTACAAATTTTCACTAAAGGCGCTTAATGATGGTCACTAGACCTTGTTGATCACAGCAACTGAACGAATTGCTTGAAAGTCGAAAGGCAAAATTATAGTTCAGCGCAGGTTTGCTTTGTTTCTTCTTCAGATCTGGAGCATAAGCCAGACATAGTGTGGCCTCACTCGGAGCAGATAATCATTAGCGCAGTTAGTGAGTGTGGCTCTTTCATGGCCATGGGTCTAAAAACAGGAACAGTCGATGTGTGGGATGTCTATAGAGGTGAGTCATGAATTAACCAAGTACTTGTAATTGTCGTGTATTCGATGCAACAGTGCTTCACTTATGGATACGCACCAGAAAATACGCACTTCAATTTATTGATGAAGGTTACTATTCTAGGTTCGCCGCACTTGTCGAATCCTCGGGTAGATAGTTTTGGCTTACACAATGCTCCCTGCAGATTTCAGAGGTAATGAATTGCTAGTATTTGTAGTATCTGACTCTGTGATAACTAAGGTGTTTCTGACGCAAACATCATAGATTTATACTATTTTTTTCTTCTACATATAGGTACTCTTCTAAGGGTCTACCCTGTGGCCGACAAAGGACAAATACTTGACCTTTGCTTCTTGTCCAGTGCTGTTGTTCTTGTCAACACAGAAGCTAATGGATCATTAACGTCAGTGTCATCATCTCTTACAAACTTGATCGTGAGTTGCGATGACGGAACATTTTGTCTTCTGCAATGTGGAGTTGCTCAGTCGCTTCCAGCAAAACCTCTTGTTGACAGGTAACTTCAAAGGGTTGATTTTGGTAGTTTCAATTTGATGTTGAATAGATCTTGCTGTTTGCGATCGAAAGAAACAATTAAAGAAGAAGGTCACTCTACTCACTTATATTTTAATATTAGCTAGTTCTTAATCTTAATTTATTTAAATTTATATACCTTCATAAGGCTCTTATAATTTCCTTTTTTCGTTTTTTTTCGTGGCGTACTAACTTTTTAGCTAAGCGTACCGACCACGTTAAATATATTGATTGATTGATTCAAAAAACTTACTTTTTTTGTCTTCACCTATAGCAAGTAAACATTCAGCTTTTTTATTCACTGAAATTTCAGCCTCTGAAGTGCCCGCTATCCTAAAGAAATTCGTCTCGACAGAATAGAGTTCGGCTACCGCCATTTTCAACTGTACTCGGCAGCCATGCCGTGTTTATTTGACATCATTCCGTCCGACTCGAAATTGGCGGGAAGGAGAAAAACCTGCAACTGATTTTGCATCCTTCACAAGGCCATCAAAATTTATTTTTCCAAGTTATTATCCACTTCACTACCTTCACTGCTATTTTGGGAGTTTGGAACTTGTTCGGATCAAAATTTTACGGCGTAAGAACAGGCATAACCCAGAAGGATAGTTAAAAGGCTCTTAGGAAGCCATTTGGACAAAATCTCTTGGACGGAATGACCTCACGAAAACGTGGCCTGGCTACTGAGTACTGTTCAAACTGGCGGCAACGATGTCGAATTTTGGACTTCTTTGGAGGCGAATTTCATAAGGAAAACCAGCTCTTTAGAGGCTGAAACTTCGGTGAGTTGTTAAACTTAGTGCGAGGTTTTTATTAGCGCTGACAAAAAATATACGTTTTTTGGAGTGACCTACTTTAGCTAAAAATGTTTTTCTGTTTCTGGGATCTTGAGTAGGAAGTGAAGAAGAGCTTAAATGATCTGTAACAACAACGTTGCCTATCTGTATTTAACCATTAGCTTTTAACGCTATCAGTGGAGTGTGTCTTTGGCGAATGTCTCTTGAAGGATCAATACTGTTTGGACGCCACCAGCGCAATAGATCTGTAAAATTATGCACCATCTCTTCCGTGCTTCCCATTATGCAAGGTGGACCTGACTTCTGCCCAGCAGTTTTCATTAAAATGAACGCTGCTTGACAGAGGGGAATAAAACTCAAAAATTAATAACCTGTAAATTCTGTGATAACACTTCCTAGCTTTCATTGAATGCTATTTAACAATTAGACCCGTAGCCCACAGGGGTTACGGGTCAATAGCCCATGACGCGAAGGCGAATGGGCTATTGACCTGTGGCCCTTGTGGGCGAAGGGTCTAATTATTTAGTATCACCCGCCTAGTCGGACAGAAAAGGCAATAATAAAGTTAGCAAATGCAAGGTGAAGAAATATTTATTTGGGAATAAAACGAAAGAAAGTGTCACGCTCGATTGCGCCAATTTCGCTACTCGAGGACTATTACTGATAGTCCTCTAGTAGCGTAGCCAATTAAAATGCAGGATTTGCATTTGTCCACTGGTTGGGTGATACCAATTATTGCTAGACATGTGCTAGCCAAAATGAGGTTTTGCGTACCACGACATGAAGTGTCATAGAAGTACTGACCAGGGTTGCATTAAGAAAACAAATTTACCTCAAGAAATGAGATGTCATTATGTTAATTCTATGAAGTTAAAACTACCTGTATTTAACTTTAGATCAGCCCTTGATACTGAAGTGATCACTAAGGTTGTCACAATGTGCCAAACACCACAAGTGGTAAGAAACAAACCTCAACGCTACCTTTACTACTTGTCAATGATAATAAATAGTCATTTACTGAGCACAAAGCAAAGTCTCTCAGAAGACTAGTTTCGAGCGGGAAGAAATGAAGATGTGGTCGATATTTTAGGAATTTTCCACAGCTTATTTTTTGATACGCCTCAGGTGCTTATTTATCTTTGGTTGTAAAGGGTGAAAATTTTGCCCAAGCTATAGAGCGTTTTCATTGTCACGCAATCAAAATAATATCAAAAACCATTCAGTGGATAAGGTCAAGAAATTGTGATATTACAGAAGATAAATAAAGAAGACACTTCTCCAAGTTTAAGGTGTGTTCGTTGTCCCAAAGTTGAGATATTCGTCGAAATGTTCCGCGCAAATTTACAGCGCCTAGTATGGAGCCGCGATGTTGGCGTTCCTCTGTGGTACACCAATATGGCAGCCGGAAAATAGTGTTAACATCTGGAACTTACTTTGGTTGTCTGGGACAATGATTAACTGCAGTGAACATGTAAAAATTTAAATAAGCACTTTTCCAAATACGACAACGTCTTAAATGGCTAAAAATCACGAGAAAAATACATAGTTTTCGACTAACGCGATCGTAGCTTTATGTCACGCACCGCCATAACTTCGAAATTCAAAATGCGCTGGTTTCCAAACGAAAGGCGCTATTGAGCCGGAAAGTTGTAAACAGATATAACTTAAGTATCTCTTATGCCTGATGAGGATAAAAACTTTAGGGGCCCTTTAGTTTGGATTTAAGAATTTGATGACGTCACGTGAAAACGCTGGATACCGTCATGGAAGGTGGAAGGTTTTGAACGAGAAAGTCTATGAATCATGTAGTCGATAGATCCCATGAAAGCTACATCCACGAAGAACCCGCTGAAATTCCATAATAATAAATACGTACAAAACACACAGCGATAAAACGAGAAGAAAGTGACTTTTATATGTCACTGTTTGCATATTTTGACACCTCTTACCGATGCCTGTATAACCTTTGCATCTAGAGAGACTGTGTAGCAGTAGAATCCGGGAGTTAGCCATCGTGGCGAGGACTGTAGTGAACACCCAAATATGCTCATTGATTTATCAATACATGTAACTAAAACCGTTCCGGAATCAATTGAATCATGTCGGAGGATGAAATAATAAAGCTATTTGCTCATCCGGTTATTCTGGGGAAAAGAGCAGATGCAAGTGAATGTCCCAAGGGGAATGGGTTGCTAGCGATGGACTGCTAGCAAAGTATCGGCTGATGCTCAGCCAGAGCAGTTCAAAGCATGTATTGTCGGAATTTCTCCACTTGTTCTTTTTTTCAGATTGTTGCCGTGACAAAGAGTAGAAGAATAACCCAGTGTGATGTGAACAGTTGCACAGCAATTTGCCATGTTGGGCTGCCTGTGCCTTTCCTGCTCTCATCTCAGTCGCCGTACATCTGCGCTGATGGGAAGGTCTTGATATTGATTGGCGCTCAGATGGATGAAGAAAATCATGATGACCTGGGCATCGAGGTAAGTGCACTATTACAAGTCTTATGAAAGGATCAAGGAGAACCGTTTACTGGTGAGACTTTGCTACTTGATACAGATCTGATTCATAATGGCTGTCTACCAAAGTGGGAATTGTTTTTTATTTGTACACCGATTCGAGATAACAACATGGAATTGTTTGGTTATTTCTTAGATAGCTTACAAAACAGGCGGATTAGCGGAGAAAAACTTTTAATCGCTTCATGCTATGGAAAGCTCTAGCATACTGTAGACTATGTAGATCAACCGCTTCATTGCAAATATTTTACGTTGTAGAGTTATATGAAATGCTATAGATTTATAATTTTCATTGTAATGTTACCTCAGCATTCGTTTTATCCGTGTACACTGTAGAAAGTATCATTGCTGTTTGTTTTTCAGACAGCCGTGCCATTTTCATATCCTCTGGAACACTTTCCAACACTTAAAAAATACTGGAAAGAAGAGGTAACCGCTGACTCGTCATCGCACAAGCCAACCAACACCATTGATGCCAGACTGCATTCCCTCATACAAGACAGGTAAAAATAACTTGTTTAACAAGTAGTGCGCTGAACTCTGAATCGTCTGGCTACTTACCTTTTGACTTTTTGATCTGGAAATCGTTGGTTAATCGTTGGCTACGATTAATTAGAAATTGGATCTTGTGTCGCACAATTCACGGACTAATAATATTGTGCTTTTCAAATGGGCCTACCACTAAGCGTTGGTCCGATTTTAAAATTACTCACCCGATTACTCTCTGAATTGTAGACGGTCCAATTACTATTACTTATTAGTAGAATTCTACTTAAATAATAAGATTATTCGCTCTCGATTTCTATGAGGCGATAGTTGATTCGGTCTTCGGCCTCATCATCCTTAAATTGAAGGCGTCTTTCAGTTTGTCAGCAATTCATTGCCGGATCAGATACAGAAAATTAGTGAACACTTTCAGGGGCTGGACCTCGTAACTTCTTGCTTGTTGCGGCCTGCGTTAATATCCTGACTTCTTGCGGTTAGAGTTTCAACGTCTTGCGTTTAGAAAGGTTCTTGCGGATTAACCACATTTTCACTTCTCGCGCCGACTTGAGTGTTCTTCCGGGCGCAAAAACTTATTGCGCCACATTCTGAGCTTGCATTATTTCTAAAGGAGCTACGTCACGGTTTGTGCATCTTAAAAAGTTTAGTCTAAGTTTTTCAAGTTCGTCTTGTGTAATCTGTGTTAATCTTCTCCCCCCTTAACCAGCCTTGTTCCTTTATGGTTTATTATTATTTCTTTGGTGTTTTTCTATCTTAGTTAACTACTATTTTCAGGTTTCCTTCAGTTTAATGATAATTATGTACGTGGGCAAAATAACTCAAAATAGCGTGATTGAGCTCCTTTAAGCTGTACTGTAGACTGGTTGGAAAGAACATCAAGGGAATTTTATCACAATGTCAAAGTTCATATTTCATTGTAAATCGCTGTTTTTTAATTTCTATACTCTTCCTTTTTTTCTTTCATGAGGACTTCTCAGTCAAGAGAACAGACAACTGAGACTTCAGCAGCGGTGGTCTCAATATCAAACTGAATTGAAGAATATTCAGAACAACAAGATGAGAAAAAACCATTCCACTTGGCTCACTGCTAAATCTGTAAGTACCGCCTAATTTATACCTTGCAATTCAGGCCACGCACGTTCACACGACACCGGAGAAACTTATATATAAGTGATATAAATGACCAAACGTTTATGGTTTTGCTACATGATAATTAAATTGAGGCAATTACATACATGTACTCGCTTAGTTCTTGAAACATTGGACATAACTCGTTATGTGACTGATATTACGAAGATATATTTACCAAAACGAAAAACGAGTATGTAGTTGCCTCAATTTAATAATGACATAACAAGACGATAAGATTGGTTTTAAAAAAACTCCTATTTTCCACTAACTCACTTGCCAAGTTGTTATCGGACAGTTTGTTATCGGACAGTTCAACAAGCCAATCAAGTTCAAAGTTGTAGTTTAAATCAACCAATCGCAACCTTGGTTTCAATTACCAGTAATTTACGCCTCCTTTGTCAGTCTTTTAATGCAAATATTTCCTTCCTTTCATAACTTAGCTATACTTCTTTTCTCGGAAATTGTAATTTTTTTTTTTGATTAATTGGAAATGAGACTTCGTGTCGTGCGATTCGGTCTGTAATCATACTCGTGATAAACAAATCAAACTCCCGCTGCGCGGTCGTCCCAGTTTGTTATCACGCGTATGATTACAGACCGAACTGGACTCCACTCAGTCCTATTACCATTACATGATTACGTAGATATACATAACAATGCTGTTTATTAAGAACAAAAGACCGAAACTGAACACGCAAGCGGATTCCATTCGCGCGAAACTTTTTACCTGAATGTTTTTATGTAACGTTTGCTAATTAATCCTAAGTACATGAAGTCGTCTTTACTAACGTTAATTTTTTGCTTAAATGAGTATGTAGTGGCCTCAATTAATCGTGAACCAAATAATAAGCAAGAGCTTGGTTGGCTAATAACTTGTTTTGTAATGTTCGAAAATATACAGAACACAATGAGAGGGTCGTACAGGGGAACTCTGGCGATACGTGATTAGCTGATTTTATTTTTCGTGAAACGTGAATTTAGGAAATTAGCCTTCGTGATCCGCCACTTGAAGTCTTTTCGTGACCCGTGAAGAACTAGAATTATTAACCGATATTCGTGATTTCACCACTCTGTTCTACGTGATTTTGAGACGCGTGTCCTCAGGGAGATTCATTAAGACTAAAAACATCCGAATGTGACCTCTGTATAATTATGGCACTACCTATCGAGAGTGATTTGGATTTGGGATTTGTAATATGAAGCCTTAACATAGCCTTTTACGATTTTGCTTTCTTTACTCTCTCTTTCTAGCCTAAGAGCGGGTTATTAAAAAGAAAACTTTACTTGCTTATTTTCTTGATTCGGGAAAATGAAATTTTAATTTCCGTGATCTGCGATTCGCTATTTTTCCCATTCGTGAACCGTGCCAGAGCGGGCATAAATTTATTTTGGGCCGGACTCGAATTCATTTTTTTTTTTAACTCTGAGAAGGGCCCAAAACATATTTATGCCCAAGAACACAAACTCTGTTACTATTATTATCACTTTAAAGGGCATTGATAAGATAAAAATTGAAAACAATGACAACAAAACCGTCTGAACAATCACGCGAGCGTTTACAAGTTGAATGGCTTTTATTTTCCCTCAATGAAAATACACAATACATCAAGCGAACCTGGTTAGAAATTACAAAATCTTGCCATTTGAGTTTTCAAAAATTGTAGAAGACATGAAAGGAAAGTTCCATAAAGCTTATCTTTAAGTGTTGAAATTAATTGCACAATTGCTAAACTGACAATTTTCATTGGTTTATTTCAGCGGGCTAAAATACAGTTTAGCCCGTCAAATTCTCCATTTTAGCCCGCAAAATGCGCCACAATGCCCGACACAGTGATAATAATGGAAGTTCTTTAGTGCATATTTTGCTTCTGTAAACAACGTCTAATTTCTAGCATTTCATTCTCCTTAAAACTTTCAATAAGTAATTTTTGATACTTTTGAGTTTTTAGGAAACTGAAGTGGTTGAGAAAATAGAGTGTATTTATTTATTTTTTCTATATATTTTAGATTGTGAAATAATATGGCCGCAGGGAATCGTTAACGAAGACTCTTTGCCTCTTAACTTATTCAAACCTTCTTTATGTGCCTTTATCTTTAATCATTAATCACCAGAGCACATCTTTCACAGTATGTGTACTAGACATCATGGCTGCGATTAATGAAAAAGCCTTTCTTTTTTTCACTTCAATTTATTAGAGTGTGTCTACTGGAGTTTAAAACGGACAAGTCAAGGTCGAGAAATCTGTCGCAGCTTGAAGCGTATGGGAGAGTGTCAAGGGATTTCACAGACCACATTGATACAGATAAAGAAAAACTGAACTTAGTCCATTGATGAGAATCGCACTTGGCAATCACGTTTCTGACAAATCTCGCTATCTGGGACATTTATCGAGACATCGCGTAAACGTAATCACGAACTGCGACGCGACTATTGAAACCAAACCCACGTCTCAATTTTTTCCAACGACCACTTAAGTAAAACGTTAATCAGAAAGACAATATTTATTCACCAGTTTTTAGATCGTAGTCAAGAATGTATTGGGTATACTGCAGCTTATGGCAAGTTTTTAAGTCCTTCTGAAATTGCCCTAACAGAAAATAATAAATTTCGATCATATTTTGCAAATAAAAACGCATTATGAAATGACATTGTTTCCGCCTTTTTGATAGTTTAGAGTAGGTGAAGGGAAGGTTTACTTTAAAACTACAAGAAGAAGTAAGGAGTTTAAAATGATTTTAAAGGCAATGTGAAGCTGTATCGACGAAACAACAATCACGCGAGGCTCTGTGGCTGCCACACGCGATAGAACGCGTCAAATGTTGAATAACAATGCCAATTTCATTAAAAACAGAGTAAATGGCTGTTGCCCAAATATAAATCATCTCGGACTTGACAAAAAATCCGCCATAAATGAAATTTCCAGCAATTTCCATGAATAACTTAACCATAATTTAGGTCAGAAGGTGCATTTAGGTCGACCAGCTGCCAATAGCGCTTTTTCAGTATAAATTACTTGAAACATATAAAGCAGACCACATTGGCGATTTCGAGGCTTGGTGAGTCAAACAAAAATGAATATCACATCGGGAGCTAATATTACTTCAAAAAACGCCTCTGGCTCCGAAAAAAATGTTCATTCCAAGGCAGATGGCATTGCATGGTGTAGCGCGTTCATTTTGACCACTTTGCTTGTTGTGGCTGGAAACCTCACTATTGTACTGTCTGCTGCAAACAAAAGTCTTCGTAGAAAAAGTTTATTTCTTGTCATCAATATGGCGTTTGCTGACCTGATGCTAGGAACACTATCAATGCCTGGCTACATCTTCTTCATCGGAGAGTACAATTTTCAACTGTGGACGGGACGCATGTCTTCATCTTTGGATTACGCCCATGATCTGGTCGATACGCTTTTTGTGCATGCTTCGTTAATTTCCGCAGCGATGATATCAGGTGACAGATTTTACGCTATAGCGTCGCCACACAGATATAAGCGGTCACTGTCAACGAAAAACTACTGCGCTATTATTTCGATGTCTTGGATACTTACAATTCTTGTAACTGCATTTGAAATAACACTGGGTCACTTAACTTCTCCGGAATATGAGAATTATGCTTGGATGTCTTTTGGTTTGATAATAACGTTCCTTATTTGTGGTTTTAACATCAGTATTTGGAGAAAGTTTCAGAACGCAGAACTTACTTTCCAAGCACAGAACCGGGCAGCGCGAAACAGACGTTTAACAAAAACCTTGTTATTTGTATCTGTTCTCGCGCTCCTCTCATGGCTGCCCTTAATTATCATGGATGGTTTAGAAGTTATTTTTGAGGTCACAATTCCTGCAGGTAATTTTTATTACGCAGTAACCCTTCTGAATTATTCGAACTCTTTTCTCAATCCAGTTGTGTATGGATTAAGAATTCCCGAGTTTAGACGGGCGCTGGCTATTTGCTGTTTTAAGAGGAAACTGGCGGTCAATATCAAAAATACTGAACGAAGATGTAGACACAATTCCAGTTGAACCTCGGATACACGGCTGTAAAGCACTACGAATGCCGAGTCATAGTCATCGACGAACGTCCTTGGAAGTGGAATCTGCACAGGATACTTCACTGTGATGAAAAACTGCCTTTGCGTCTTGTGTATTAACTCAAAACACGTAATTAAGGGTGCGTTGTGTCACGCCCAAGACAATAACTTTTGCTCCATTTGTTCTTAAGTATCAGGGACAATGTAAAATATGGAGGGAGAAATTATAACAGAATGATATTAACATACATGTGGCTGAAAATGGACTCAATAATATTTCAATTTTGAACACAGGCTTTTTCAAGTGAGTTGAAACAGATGCCATCTGGTTACTCTATGTCTCTTAATATTAATGATTGTCTCGTCTTAATTGCCTTCTGGCGATCGTGAAATTTTACCGCATTATGGCATGGTTAGAAGACAGACAATGAGAAAGATGGAAGTGCTGCTGTCACGTGTGTGGAACAAAGAAAGACATCATTTTTATTCTGACTTATAATTTCATTCATTTGCAATGCAGTACCGATAAAGGAAAGTTGGTTGGAAATCTACAAAGTTCCTAAAGATGCTTGGGTGAAGGAGGTAGAAACCACAGTGGCCACTGTGGTAGCTCGTTCTAGGAAACCTACAATGGTTCAATCAACAGCACCAGTGAGCTCATTTTTAAACAAATTCCTTTTCATGTGTTGCTAAAAGTGCACTTAACTTAAGTAAATAAAGATGGTGAATTTTAAGCTCGGTAATGAAATGTGAAAAGTGAACTGATCAACGTGACATGAGCGTGGGACAAAGAAAAAATCTGAGTCCCTGACAGGAATCGAACCCTTGACCTCATAAACGCTGGGCGGGTGCTCTATCCATAGAGCGCCTGCCTGGTGGGTAGAGCGCCCACCCGGTGTTTGGGAAGTCATGGGTTCGATTCCTGTCGGGGACTGAGGTTTTTTCTTTGTCCCACGCTCGTCTCAC